>NW_016809524.1:483659-495773 GCF_001698545.2 Rhinopithecus bieti | reverse complement strand
TTTTTTGAGACGGAGTCTTGCTCTGTGGCCCAGGCTGGAGTGCAGTGGCGCGATCTCGGCTCACTGCAAGCTCTGCCTCCCGGGTTCTTGCCATTCTCCTGTCTCAGCCTCCAGAGTAGCTGGGACTACAGGTGCCCACCAGTACACCTGGCTAATTTTCTGTATTTTTTTTAATAGAGACCGGGGTTCACCGTGTTAGCCAGGATGGTCTCGATCTCCTGACCTCGTGATCTGCCCGCCTCAGCCTCCCAGAGTGCTGGGATTACAGGTGTGAGCCACCACACCTGGCCAAGGTCAGAATTTAATGAGAATCAGAAGCTCAACTGAACTCAGGGTCTTCCAAAGTGGGTCTTGATGAAGGATCAGATAGGGAGCTTGTTGTAATAACCTGGGATTGGTGGACACACCAAGATGTGGATTTTGAAAAAAGGGATTTAAAATGTTTAGAGTATCAATTGTTGATGTATTCCATGGAGTAGTTGATAGATCTTTTGCAGATTCTTAAAAATGAACACCAGTTCCTCTACCTGTCAGATGATTGTTGGAAGAAGAAAGTCGTGTTAACGAAGACAGAGGCATAGCACAAAGTCATGTTCATGTAGACAGAAAGGTGGAGTTTTTGTTCTCAGTGTCCAGGCAGAGAGTGAGGCATTAATAGATGGTTTCCATTCTTACTCTTCATGGATAAAGTTGAGGGTGTTGGACATATTCCCAGGGTCACATGTGATCTGTCCTCTGCCTTTCCATTTCCATCACGTCTCCATCTCAGCTTGTACTCTGTGTCCCATCTCCATTGACTTGCTTTGAACTCCTTGTTGATTCCCACCCCAGGACCTTAGCATGGGCTGTAACTATGCCTGGAATGCCCTTTCTCCTTCCTATTATTTGCCTAGTCAACTCTTTTTATATGTCTTAAACATCACCTCTTCAGGAGAGTCTCACTGATTTCCAGTCTAAACTTGGATCCTCCCATTCTCAATTGTTTTGACAGGAAATGAGCTGAACCCCTTTTGACATTCCTTATGTTTTCTTCAGAGCACTTATCATAATAGTAACTAAATGGCAATTTTGGAATCGGTTATTTTTATGCTTGCCTCTGTCTTGCTGCTCACTGCTATATGCCTAGGGCTTAGAAGAGTGATTTGCAGCTAATGGATCCTCAATAGACATTTGTAGAATACATGATTTTGTGAATATGGACTGCATCTCCTTTGATTGATGGGAAAAGCTTTTGTTCCATTGAGATTGAGTGTATATTTCTTATGGAAGCCTGTGATATCTACCCCCACTGCTATTGGCAAAATGGTGTGTCTCTGAAATTTATATATTAAGGTCCTAATCTCCAATATCTCAGAATGTGACTGTATTTGGAGTTAGGGTCTTTAAAGAGGCAAGTTAAAATGGGGTCATTAGCATGGGCCCTAATCCAGCATGACTGTCGTTCTTATAAGGAGAGAGACACCAGAGGTGCACGTGCCTAGAGGAAAGTCCGTAGGGGACACAGCAAGAAGACAGCCATGTGCAAGCCAAGGAGAGAGACCCCAGAAGCAACTAACCTGCAGACACCTTGACCTTGGATTTTCAGGCTCCAGAGCTGAGAGAAAGTACGTTTCTCTTTAAGCCACACAGTCTGTGCTATTTTAATGGCAGCTCCAGCAAGCTGATACCCCTGCCTGAGACTGGGTCAGGATCCCCTGCTCTGGGCAGCCCTTCTGTTTCTCCACATCAAGACACTTAATTTCTCTGCATTATAACTGGCCTTATCCACCTCGAAGCTTCAGAGCAGAAGGAACTCACCTGTTTCTTCCTGGAACTTGCCACAGGGCCTGGCACATAGGAAGTGTCTTCTGTTTGTAAAATGAATGAATGAAAGAATTTGGGAGTAAAGGCAGGATGCTGAGGGCTAGCTTTTGTCAAATATTGCTGTGCGGGAATTTCATTCATTTATCAAGTACTTATTGCATGCATACTATATACCAGATACTAACCTAGGTGCTATGACGAATGCAGTATACAAAGGAGATTAAAAAAATCCTTGTCCTCAAGAGGCTTACTTTGTGCTAGACGTAGAGAAATAACAAGTAAGAGAAGTAAACATAGACAGTGGGGCCAGGTCTAGGGTGATACACATGAGGCACTGACTCTGGGTGCAAAATTTAAGACAGTGCAAAAAACTGGAGTAATTAGGATAAATAATTTAATGCAATTTGCAACTTTAATGCAAGTTTTAAAACACAATGCAAAAATATCCACAATGGACAAAACACCAAAATCTTCGGTAAAGAGAAGATGGTTATACAGCCTGCTATGAGAAAAATAAAATAAAATTGGGAGTGGGAACAGGAAATTTTGCAGAGAGAGGTGTTTAAGTTGTAGGTAGAGCGACCAGAGAAGTCCCTACCAAGAAGGTGCTACTTGAGCGAAGACCTGAAGGAAGAGAGGAGCAATCCATGCAAATACCTGGGAATAACTTTCTCTGCAGATGGAACGGCAGGTGCAGAGGCCCCAGGGTTGCACCACTTGGAGAGGAACTAGTGTGACTGAAGGCTAGGAGTTCGCAGGGGAAGGGGTACAGGAGATGAGGTTAGAGGGGTAATAGGCCAAGACGCAGAGAGAGTGAGCTGAATGAACCCAGTATTGCCAACACATTCAAACTTAGAGGCTGGAAATCAGGATTTTAAAATGGTATCTCTTAATTTTTAAAGGAAGTCTACTAATTTGAAAAAATGATTAAACACTGCATAGGCTAAAACCAGTAGTTCACTACTGCAGGCAATTTTGCCTCCCACAGGACATCTGGAGATAAGTGTGGCTGTCACAACTGGGAAGCAGATGCTACTGGCACCTAGTGGATACAGGCCAAGGATGCTGCTGAAATCCAGCCTTGTGACCGGGAGCAGTGGCTCACACCTGTAAATCCCAGCACTTTGGGAGGCCAGGGTGGGCAGATGACCTGAGGTCAGGAGTTCGAGAGCAGCCCAGACAACATGGAGAAACCGTCTCTACTAAAAATATGGAAAAAAAGAAAAAGAAAAAAAAGCCAGGTGTGGTGGTGGCAGGCGCTTGTAATTCCAGCTACTCAGGAGGCTGGGGCAGGAGAATTGCTTGAACCCAGGAGGCAGAGGGTGCAGTGACCCAAGATCGTGCCATTGCACTCCAGCCTGGGTGACAGACTTCATCTCAAAAAATAAAATAAATAAATCCTGCCTCGCACGGGATAGCCCCACTCCCCCTGCCTTGCAAGGAAACATGACCTGGCTGGAAACATCAATTGTGCCTTAGCAGGAAAACCTGTGCTGAATAGAATGTGGCTGTGAATGGAAACTCTTCATGAGGTCAGCAATTCCAGGAAAGGATCAGATGGGCCAGAAGCTCCACTATTGCCCTGTTCCCTCCACACCTCCCAAAATGCCCACCCGTTTCCTTTATGCTGCAGAAGAAGCGATTTTCCACCACACGCCTAACACTCCTCCTCATTAAGTAATCGCTATCCAGAGCCACTCATTTCCATGTCTGTAGCCAGTCCAGGTATAAAAGACGCCTGCCCTGTTCATAAGAGGCAGATGGATATCAGCCAATTTCAGGGCTATTAGATGAAAATGCAGTGTTTTCCTTATCTTGCCTCTGTGGGCTGCACTCTTCAGGATGGTTGGTTTGTGCCTGTTCAGTCCTTTAGTCCAATGACTGCCCAGCCTGGTTCTCTAATTCTGGCCAGAAGAGCACAATTTTCTATTCTAAATGGAATAACTCACTGATATGTTCTGAGCAGCAGCAGTATTCACCCTTTTGCATACTATATTCATAGCTGATTATATGAATCATATTTCATTAGTCTTCTCCTCATTAAAATGATTTGAAAGATAAATAATTTTGGATAGACTTATATTGTTGTGCAAGGGTATGTCTAAAGCAACTGTTTTTGGTGCAATGAACTAGAACAGAAGTCATAAACTAAAAAATCCCCACACAGCCGGGGGAGGTACTGGGAAAATGTGAGCCGGTCATCAAAATAGAAGGTGGTGGTAACTGGGACAGACTGGAGGGAGCTCGCCTAGGCTAGAGGAAACATCTAGTCCTCATGTCCAGCCGATATGGCAGAATGGCAACTGGGACCAGTATGGCAAGAATTTTTTTATTTTTTTGACATTTTAATAGGACTAGAAATCTGATTTGTTTGTTTGTTTGTTTGTTTTTTGAGACGGAGTCTTGCTCTGTCCCCCGGGCTGGAGTGCATGATCTCGGCTCACCGCAACCTCCACCTGCTTGGTTGAAGTGATTCTCCTGCCTCAGCCTCCTGAGTAGCTGGGATTACAGGCATGTGCCACCACGCCGCCTGACTAATTTTTGTATTTTTGGTAGAGATGAGGTTTCGCCATGTTAGCCAGGCTGGTCTTGAACTCCTGACCTCAAGTGATCCACCCACCATAGCCTCCCAAACTGCTGGGATTATAGGCATAAGCCACCACCCCCGGTCAAAATCTGATTTTTTTAAAGAACTGTATCTGCTTTAATACACTGAATGGGAATTCTTTGACGTAATTTATGTAGTGTAGATGTAATGTGTGGGTTATCAGATGGTGATCTCTAGATTCTGGGAACTATCTGGGTTTTGCATGTGCGAGTAATTCAGTTCAGAAAGTTAAACATGGACTGGGTGAAGAAGGAAGGGATGGTAGATTCAAGGTCTGCCCAACTCAGGGTGAGTGGTTTTCCTGCCCCCAAACCAAAGCCTCTTCATCCTCATCAGTATCATAATGGCCATTTGTGTGCATGGCGTCATAAAGGAAGGGTCTTATTGTTACCTCATGCGTTTCTTAAAACACCCTGGGACCCATTTTGCAGATGAGAGAGCTGACTCTTCATAATCACATGACAAATGAGTGCATACCCAGAATTTGAGCCTGTGACTCTATATTCTGAGCTTTGATCTATTACCCTCTGCTGACTATAGATACAGGTTGAAATGAATTTAGTAGTTTTAGGATACAAAAATCAGTAGCTTTCTATGCACCAACAACAGTTGAGCTAAGAACCAAATCAAGAAGACAATCCCTGTTACAATAGCTATAAAAATATATAAAATACCTAGCACTATATTTAACCAAGGAGGTGAAAGGTCTCTGCAAGAAAAACTAGAAAAGACCGCTGAAAGAAATCCTAGGTGACACAAATGGAAGGACATTCCATACTCATGGATTGGAAGAATTAATATCACTAAATGACCACACCATCCAAAGCAATCTATAGATGTAATGAATCCCTATCAAAAGACCATGTCATTTTTCAGATAAAACAGACTTAAAATATTTTTAGGCCAGGCGTAGTGGCTCATGCCTGTAATCCTAGCACTTTGGGAGGCTGAGGTGGACGGATCACTTGAGATCACAAGTTTGAGACCAGCCTGACCAACATGGTGAAACCCCATCTCTACTAAAAATACAAAACTCAACCAGGAGTGGTGGTGCATGCCTGTAATCCCAGCTACTCAGGAGGCTCAGGCAAAAGAATTGCTTGAACCTGGGAGGTGGAGGCTGCAGTGAGCCGAGATCACGCCACTGCACCCTAGCCTGGGTGACAGAATGAGACTACATCTCAAAAAAAAAAAAAAAAAAAAAGTTTTTAAAAAAGGCCTGGAAATTGTGGCTTATGCCTGTAGTCCCAGTGCTTTGGGAGGCTCAGATGGGAGAATTCTTTGAAGCCAGGAGTTTGAGACCAGTCTGGGCAACAAAGTGAGGCCCCGTCTTTAGATAAGCAGAGTTTTTAAAAAGACAGAGTTTGGCAGATTATTTTCTTTACAAGGTACAGACTCTAGAGAAAGCTGAGGATGAGTGTTTCTGAACTTGAAAAAGGTATTTTGTAGTTTTTGGCCGTATCGCTATAGGTAGAGTGGAACAAAGTCAATTAGACAGCCATCTGAGAGTTCTCTAGACTCATGAAAGGCAAGAAGACAGCAAAGTCAAAGTTGGCCAGATCATCATTTTCCTCAATGGCTCTTAACCCATGACCTATGGGAGTTAGTATATCAATATCCAGCTCCCTCACTACCCTTAGGTGCCTGTCGTATACCATTCACCAGAGCTTTGCAGCCCCGGTTGCCCACAGGAGTCGCTTGATTGATAACACTGTACACTGACTTCTTTCCCTTTTTTAACTCACTACTTGCACCTCTCACATCAGCTACAAATGGGTGTAGAAAGAAAACCTCAAATTTGGTTTTTGTTTAACTTGCATTGTGTTTGTATCTTTTTCAGTGAGGCTAATCATGTCATCAAGTTTATCCATCTGCATTCAATTAAATTTTTAGAGGTCCCTTTCTGTTGCCCAGACTGGAAAGCAGTGGTATGATCCAGTCACAAATCACTGCAACCTCAAACCCCTGGGCTTGAGCGATCCTTCTGACTCAGCCTCCGAAGTAGCTGGAACTACAGGTGCATGCCACCACGACCAACTAGTTCAAAAATTTTTTGCAGAGACAGGGTCTTACTCTGCTGCTCAGGCTGGCCTCAAACTCCCAGCCTTAAGTGATCCCCCTGCCTTGGAATCCCAAAGTGCTGAGATTACAGGCACGAACCATGCCTAGTCCCATCTGCACTTATTATGCAATGTCTAGTATAATCATTGGGCAGATTATAACATAATTTAGAACTAGTTTTAACTTAAGCTTACTAGTAGAACAATTCTAAAATGGAAGGGGTGGCAAGATATAAATCAACAGGATTTGGTTAAAGAAGATACTTGTATTGCTGTGATTCCTGCCACATTACCATTGGTTGAAATACGATTGATTATCTACAGTGCAGCCTTACCAGTGATAAGGGGCTCTCTTCTTTAATCTTCCTTTTAAATTTGCTTCCTAATGACTTTAAAGGAAGAACTCTTTGGCACTGAAAATTACTCTAGATTGCAACAAAAAAGATCCAGGACTTTTTTTTTTTTTCTATTTCTTTTAATCGTCATTCAGGGGCATAGTATAATTGAATTAAGACACTTCCAGTAGGTGAATTATAGGATAATAATTCAGACCTTTCTGTTTAATAGGGGCTGGCCTGTGGCCTTGGGTCCACTAGATCTGAAGGGTGAATTACTGCTCCATAACTCACTAGCTCCTATTTAAAGAGACCCTGGTTAAAGAGAATTAACATCAACAACCAAGTCAGGAAAAGGCAACCCAAGACCTAAGAGTAAGAGATGAGGAAAACACAGAAACGAATTTGGAAAGTTGACTTCTCACTTTGAAGAAGGCAGCCTTCAGAGAATAATATCGGACCCTCCGTAAAAACCAAAGGCCTCTCTGCTCAGCAGAGCTCTGGCTGTTTTCTCACCAAAGCCTGGCACACATGCCCAGATGTCTCAAGCATGCATCCTTTCAGATCTAATAAAATGACTAACTTGGCTTTAAACCTCGCCTGGATATGGGTGAGGTGTCCGGCAGGTACCTGCACCCTGAACAGAGTGGACAATAACACCCAAAGTCCTGTCTTTCCTAAAGTGTTTTCTTTATTGATTATTTATTGATTTATTTAGTCTCACTCTGTCATCCAGGCTGGAGTGCAGTGGTGTGATCTCAGCTCACTGCAGCCTCTGCCTCCTGGGTTCAAGTGATTCTTCTGCCTCAGCCTCCCAAGTAGCTGGGATTATATGCATGTGTCACCATACCCGGCTAATGTTTGTGTTTTTAGTAAAGATGGGGTTTCACCATGTTGTCCAGGCTGGTCTCAAACTCCTGGCCTCAAGTGATTTGCCCACCTCAGCCTCCCAAAGTGCTGAGATTACAGGTGTGAGACACCATGCCCAGCCCCTGATGTGATGTTTTTATAGCTGATGCCTGAAATGTCACCATTAGCAATTTTTTTTTTTTTAAGTAAAAGCTGACATCCTTCTGTTTCCTCTTTTTCAAAAAAGAGTTCACAGTGGACATAAGTTAAATGTTATGGCACTTAACTCATAGACGTGAATTCAGGTCTAAACTTTATTAACTGTGAAATCAAAGGGAAATTGCCTACACTCTCTGGTTTCAAGTTTCTCATCTGTAAAGCAGGGATTGTAATAGTCCCAACTTCTTAGGGCTGTCATGAAGGTTAGATAAAAGAATGGATGTGAAACATAGAAAAATGTCCAACATGGAGTAGGACTTCAATAAAGAAAAAGCATTATTCCACTGCACTCCAGCCTGGGCAACAGAGTGAGACTCCATCTGAAAAAGAAAATAAGCATTATTATCTAAAAATATCCTTTAGAGACTGAGGATGTGAAGAATTGCATTGCTGATTTTAGTTTCTAGTATAAGAATGTCGTCCAGTGTAAGCAAAAAAGGATAATCAATTCAATGTGGTTCATAGATACCATTCTCTAATATGGCATGAATTGATAGTTCACTGTCTTTGTGGTAAACCCAACTTTTGTGAATTTCTAAAATCCAAGAAACAACCACCTCAGCTGCAAAGGATCTCATCTAGCTTAGGTGGTCAGTAGCAGCTGATAGGACAGGTCCCATTTTCACTTCCTCTTAGACATCTAACCTGTCTCTGCCAACCTTCTGCTATCTGTCCCAAACTTTTACTTAAAGATAAAAAGAAAATGCTTATAATTCATTACAGTTCATTAAAATGAAAATAAAATTTATTTTGCATCAAAATGAAAAAAATGACTCATTTATTATTAGCATATAAATGGCATTTTTAAATGTCACTCTGTCTCAAAATCACTTACATTTTCAGTGATCACAGCACACAAAATTAATTTTTGATAGCCTTTTGTGATTTGGCTGGAAATTCTTATTTCTTTTTGTGCTTTAAACAGCAAACTGTATCCACTGCTATTCATAGCAAATTTTAGATAATGAAGCAATTAAAAATACATGGATTTAAGATCTTATCTCATTTTTCCTTTGGCCTGTTTCTGCTTCATTATTCATGAAGGGATATGTTTAATTCAGAGTTAGTAATTGCAGATATATCTAGTATAAATTGTACCTTGTATTCTTCACCCATTTCAATTTATTTTAGCAAATAGATATCTGTTTGAAAAAAAAGTCATTGAGAGGGGGTGAGTATGACAGAAATGCAGAAATCTGTGTGTATGTGTATATTGATTGACATGTCCAAACCAGATCTCAAAAATGTTAATAACCACATTTCCTGAGGTTTTACCAAGAGTCAGGCACTGTGCTGAACAATTTTACATGGCATTTCACTCAATCCTAAGAGTAACTTTAAGAGGGCTGTATAGTTACTTTTCCCATTTTTTAGATATGGAGACTGAGGCACAGGTCACAAAACTGGCCTGAAGTCACATCATTAGAAATGACACAGAACCAGAATTGGAACTTGGTTTTTCTGTCTGGTTTGTCTGTCTCCAGAGCCTCTGTATTAGACCATTCATCTCCTGTGTTCTAGAACAAAGTGTATTAAAGCCTCAAAGAGGTTTGTCAAAGGCTGCTAAAATCATCCTGCAGTTCCACCTAACAGCATCTATTCATAAAGTTGCTGGTCTTAGGAGCCTGTGACTTACTTGGTTTCCATGAGCTCTAAATATATTTTAAAAGTTTATCCTAGAGAAGTAACAGGTACACATGGTTTCTTTTTTTTGTTTTAAGTTCTAGGATACATGTGCACAACGTGCAAGTTTGTTACATAGGTATACATGTGCCATGTTGGTTTGGTGTACCCATCACCTAGTCATTTACATTAGGTATTTCTCCTAATGCTATCCCTCCCCCTGTTGGGCCTACCCCCCAACAGGCCCCAGTGTATGATGTTCCCCTTGCTGTGTCCATGTGTTCTCATTGTTCAGCTCCCACTAACAAGTGAGAACATGCAGTGTTTGGTTTTCTGTCCTTGTGATATTTTGCTGAGAATGATGGTTTCCAGCTTCATCCATGTCCCTGCCAAGACATAAACCCATCTTTTTTTATGGCTGTATTGTATTTCATGGTGTACATGTACCACATTTTCTTAATCCAGTCTATCATTGACGGACATTTGGGTTGGTTCCAAGTCTTTGCTATTGCGAATAGTGCTGCAATAAACATATATGTGCATGTGTCTTTACAGTAGCATGATTTATAATCCTTTGTGTGTATACCCAGTAATGAGATGGCTGGGTCAAATGGTATTTCTAGTGTTAGATCCTTGAGGAATTGCCACACTGTCCTCCACAACGGTTGAACTAATTTACACTCCCACCAACAGTGTAAAAGCGTTCCTATTTCTCCACATCCTCTCCAGCAAGTGTTGTTTCCTGACTTTTCAATGATTGCCATTTTAACTGGTGTGAGATGGTATCTCATTGTGGTTTTGATTTGCATTTCTCTGACCAGTGATGATGACAATTTTTTCATATGTCTGTTGGCTACATTAATGTCTTCTTTTGAGAAGTGTCTGTTCATATCCTTTGCCCACTTTTTAATGGGGTTGTTTGTTTTTTTCTTGTAAACTTGTTTATGATGTTTGTAGATTCTGGATATTAGCCCTTTATCAGATGACTAGATTGCAAAAACTATCTCCCATTCTGTAGGTTGCCTGTTCACTCTGATGGTAGTGTCTTTTGCTGTGCAGAAGCTCTTTAGTTGAATTATATCCCATTTCTCAATTTTGGCTTCTGTTGCCATTGCTTTTAGTGTTTTAGTCATGAAGTCTTTGCCCATGCCTGTATCCTGAATGGTATTGCCTAGGTTTTCTTCTAGGATTTTTTATGGTTTTAGGTCTTGCATTTAAGTCTTTAATCCATCTTGAGTTAATTTTTGTGTAAGGTGTAAGGAAGGGATGCAGTTTCCACTTTCTACATATGGCTAGGCAGTTTCCCTGGCACCATTTTTTAAATAGGGAATCCTTTCCCCATTTCTTGTTTTTGCCAGGTTTGTCCAAGATCAGATGGTTGTAGGTATGTGGTGTTATTTGAGACCTCTGTTCTGTTCCATATGTCTATATATCTGCTTTGGTACCAGTACCATGCTATTTTGGTTACTGTAGCCTCGTAGTATAGTTTGAAATCAGGTAGCATGAGGCCTCCAGCTTTGTTCTTTTTGCTCAGGATTATCTTGGCTATGTGGGTTCTTTTTTGGTTCCATATGAAATTTAAAGTAGTTTTTTTTGTTTTTGTTTTTTTTTTTTTTCCCAATTCTGTGAAGAAAGTCAGTGGTAGCTTGATGGGGATAGCATTGAATCTATAAATTACCTTAGGCAGTATGGCCATTTTCATGATACTGATTCTTCATATCCATGAGCATGGAATGTTTTTCATTAGTTTGTGTTCCCTCTTATTTCCTTGAGCAGTGGTTTGTAGTTCTCCTTGAAGAGGTCCTTCACGTCCCTTGTAAATTGTATTCCTAGGTAATTTATTCTCTTTGTAGCAATTGTGATTGGGAATTCACTCATGATTTGGCTCTCTATCTGTTCTTGATATATAGGAATGCATGTGATTTTTGCACATTGATTTTTTATCTTAAGACTGCTGAAGTTGCTTATCAGCTTAAGGGGATTTGGGATTGACACGATGGGGTTTTCTAAATATACAATCATATCATCTGCAAACAGAGACAATTTGACTTCCTGTTTTCCTAACTTAATACCTTTTATTTCTTTCTCTTGCCCGATTGCCCTGGCCAGAACTTCCAATACTGTGTTGAATAGGAGTAGCGAGAGAGGGCATCCTTGTCTTGTGCCAGTTTTCAAAGGGAATGCTTCCAGTTTTTGCCCATTCAGTATGATATTGGCTGTGGGTTTGTCATAAATAGTTATTATTTTGAGATACATTCCATCAATACCTAGTTTATTGAGAGTTTTTAGCATAAAGGGCTGTTGAATTTTGTTGAAGGCCTTTTCTGCTCTATTGAGATAATCATGCGGCTTTTGTTTGTTCTGTTTATGTGATGGATTACGTTTACTGATTTGTGTATATCGAACAAGCCTTGCATCCCAGGGATGAAGCTGACTTGATCATGGTGGATAAGCTTTTTGATGTACTGCTGGATTCAGTTTGCTGTATTTTATTGAGGATTTTTGCATCGATATTCATCAGGGATATTGGCCTAAAATTCTCTTTTTTTGTTGTGTCTATGCCAGGCTTTGGTATCAGGATGATGCTGGCTTCATAAAATGAGTTAGGGAGGATTCC
>NW_016809524.1:419200-482101 GCF_001698545.2 Rhinopithecus bieti | reverse complement strand
CGAGGAGTATTTTTGTGGTGTTCTTTGTATTTCCTGAATTTGAATGTTAGTCTACCTTGCTAGGTTGGGGAAGTTGTCCTGGATCATATCCTGAAGAGTATTTTCTAACTTGGTTCCATTCTCCCCATCACTTTCAGGTACGCCAACCAAACATACATTTGGTCTTTTCGTATAGTCTCATATTCCGTAGAGGTTTTGTTGGTTTCTTTTCATTCTTTTTTCTCTAATCTTGTATTCTTGCTTTATTTCATTAATTTGATCTGCAATCACTGATATCCTGTCTTCTGCTTGATCGAATCAGCTATTGAAGCTTGTGTATGCTTCCTGAAGTTCTTGTCCTGTGGTTTTCAGCTCCATCAGATCATTTAAGCTCTTCTCTACACTGTTTATTCTAGTTAGCCATTCATCTAACCTTTTTTCAAGGGTTTTAGCTTCCTTGTGATGGGTTAGAAAATGCTCCTTTATCTCGGAGAAGTTTATTACTGAACTTCTGAAGCCTACATCTGTCAACTCCTCAAACTCATTCTCTGTCCAGTTGTGATCCCTTGCTGTCGAGGAGTTGTGTTCCTTTGGAGAAGAGGCATTCTGGTTTTTGGAATTTTTAGCCTTTCTGCTCTGGTTTCTCCCCATCTTTGTGGTTTTATCTACCTTTGGTCTTTGATGTTGGTGACCTACAGATGCGGTTTTGGTGTGGATGTCCTTTTTGTTGATGTTGATGCTATTCCTTTGTTTGTTAGTTTTCCTTCTAACAGTCAGGCCTCTCAGCTGCAGGTCTGTTGGAGTTTGCTCAAGGTTCACTCCAGACCTTATTTGCCTGGGTATCACCAGTGGAGGCTGCAGAACAGCAAATACCGCTGCCTGGTCCTTCCTCTGGAAGCTTCATCCCAGCGGGGCACCCGCCTGTATGAGGTGTCTATCAGCCCCTATTGGGAGGTGTCTCCCAGTCAGGCTCCATGGGGCTGAGGGACCCACTTGAGGAGGCAGTCTGTCCGTTATCGGAGGGTCGAACACCGTGCTGTGAGAACCACTGCTGTCTTCAGAGCTGTCAGGCAGGGACTTTTTCCACATGGTATCTTTTAATACAAGTTGTCACAGGGTTTTATAGACCAGTAAAAAAGCAGGCAAGAGGAAAGAAAAAAGGAAATGGTTCAACAGTGTTCAATTATATGTCCTGATGCATTTATTTAGTATTATAGTACCATCAAAAATGAGTTGCGAGGCCGAGGCAGGTGGATAGCTTGAGTCCAGGAGTTCAAGACCAGCCTGAGAAACATAGACCCCCATCTTTACAAAAATAAACAAAATTAGCCGGACATGGTTGCATATGCCTGTAGTTCTAGCTACTTGGGAGGCTGAGGAGGGAGGATTATTTGAGCCTGGGGTCGAGGCTGCAATGAGCTAGGATGATACCACTGCACTCCAGCCTGGGTGATAGAGTGAGATCCAGTCTCAAAAAGAGAATCTTAGTTTACTGATATGTAAAAATGTTTCTGCAGGTTATAAAAGTAGCAGATACATAAAACAATACATGTAATGTATTCCTTTTTTAAAAAATACTACATATATGTAGATATATATGTAAATGAGGAAAGAGAGAAGCTAGGACATCTCAGCTTTTCTGAGATTTTGCCCAACAAAAGTATAACATAAGCCACAAAAGTAATTTAAAATTTTCTTTTTTCTTTTTATTTTATTATGTTTTGAGACAGAATCTCTGTTGCCAAGGCTAGAGCGTAGTGGTGCAACGTCGGCTCACTGCAACCCCTGGCTCCCAGGTTCAAGTGATTCTCCTGCCTCAGCCTCCTAAGTAGCTGGGATTACAGGCGCCCACCACCATGCCCCACTGATTTTTGTATTTTCAGTAGAGACAGGGTTTCACCATATTGACTAGGCTGGTCTTGAACTCCTGACCTCAGGTAATCTGCCTGCCTCAGCCTCCCAAAGTGCTGGGATTATAGGCATGAGAAATTTAAATTTTTCTTTTTTTAATTAATTTTTTATTATTATACTTTAAGTTCTAGGGTATATGTGCACTATGTTCACGTTTGTTACATATGTATACATGTGTCATGTTGGCTTGCTGCACCCATTAACTCGTCATTTACATTAGGTATATCTCCTAATGCTATCCCTCCCCCAACCCCATGACAGGTCCTGGTATGTGATATTCCCCTCACTGTGTCCAAGTGATCTCATTGTTCAGTTCCCACCTATGAGTGAGAACATGCGGTGTTTGGTTTTCTGTTCTTGCAATAGTTTGCTGAGAATGATGGTTTCCAGCTGCATCCATGTCCCTACAAAGGACATGAACTCATCCTTTTTTATGGCTGCATAGTATTCTATGGTGTTTATGTGCCACATTTTCTTAATCCAGTCTGTCATTAATGGACAGTTGAGTTGGTTCCAAGTCTTTGCTATTGTGAATAGTGCTGCAATAAACATATGTGTGCATGTGTCTTTATAGCAGCATGATTTATAATCCTTTGGGTACATCCCCAGTAATGGGATGGCTGGGTCAAATGGTATTTCTAGTTCTAGATCCTTGAGGAATTGCCACACTGTCTTGAACAATGGTTGAACAAGTTTACAGTCCCACCAACAGTGAAAAAGTGTTCCTATTTCTCCACATCCTCTCCAGCACCTGTTATTTCCTGACTAGCTGTATTAAAAAGTAAAAAAAAGGTGAAATTAATTTTAGTAACATTTTATTTTTAAATACTTCAGATATTAGCATTTCAACCTGTAACCAATCTAAAAATTATGAATGAGATATTGTACTTTTTTCTTGTGTTCTGAGTCTCTGGAATCCGGCATGTCTTTGGCACTTGCAGCACATCTCAGTTTGGACCAGCCCCACTTCCCGTGCTCAGCAGTCATGTGGCTGGTGACCACCAAATAGTGCAGGGCAGGTCTAGCAAGATTCACACGCACTATTAGATACAGAGGACTGATCTCTGGCTAGTGTAGTTGTGACATTTTTCCTTCCTTTGTGCATACTTTACTGAATTTTCTGAGTTTTTTTGTTTTTTGTTTTTGTTTTTTAAATAAGAAAAGCTTATCAGTAAAGCAATAATGCTATTTCCAAGTAGGGGACAAGTGTCTCCCTGGATCAGCTAAATCACTTGTCCAAAGTCACACAACTAAGACTTTGTGGATGAGGAGTTTTTTTTTCTTTTTTTGAGATGGAGTCTCACTCTGTCTCCCAGGCTGGAATGCAGTGGTGCAATCTCGGCTCACTGCAAACTCCGCCTCGTGAGTTCAAGAGATCCTCCTGCCTCAGCCTCCTGAGTAGCTAGGATTACAGGTGTGCCTCCCCATGCCCAGCTGATTTTTGTATTTTTAGTAGAGACAGGGTTTCACCATGTTGGCCAGGCTGGTCTCGAACTCCTGACATCAAGTTATATGCCCACCTCGGCCTCCCAAAGTGCTAGGATTACAGGTATGAGCCACTGTGCCCAGTGAGGATTCTGTTTTTTTAAGGCGTTCTTATATTTGCCATTTTTTAATATAAATGTATGATGTACGAGTGCAATTGCGTTGTATGCATAGATTGTATAGTGGTCAGGTTAAGATTTTTAGGGTATCCATCACCCAAATAATGTACATTGTACCCATTCAGTAGTTTATCATCCACCTCCTCCAACCCTACCCCTCTTCCGAGTCTCCATCATCTCTCATCCCACTGTCTACATCCATAGGCGCACACTTTTTAGCACCTGTTTATGTGTGAGAATATGCAGTATTTGACTTCTGTGTCTGGCTTGTTTCACTTCAGATTGTAACATCCAGTGCCAGAGGGTGAGGATGTGAATACTGTAGTCCAATCACAGAGGCCAAGCTCTTTACCAGCGTCTATCCTAGCTTACACCAAGAGGGATGTGTAACTCAGGGAATGTTCCTGGCTTTGGTACTTCTCACGGGGCAGGGCACTCACACTTTCGAGTCGCACCTTCTGCTCCACGTGCCAAGCCTCAGAGTCCTGGGCCCTCCCACTGCAGGACTGACCGCAGCTTCCTTCTCAGTCCTCTCTGGATCCCAGCCCAGATCATGAGTTCTCCTCCAGCATCATGCTGCTCAGGCTTTGCCTTCTCTGTGGTGGCAAAATATCACTCTCATTTCTTACTTATACTCTGATGTGGCCCTGTTGGCATGGCTCCTGAAAAGAAAACTAAATAAAAAGTATCTTTAAAAAATTATTTGAAAAAAATTAAGTTTTGTAATTTTAATTTTATGAATACTTATGTATATTTATGGGGCTACATGAGACCTCATAGATATACACAGTTAGGTACTCATACAAATTAATATTTTGGGGCCAGGCGTGGTATCTCATGCCTGTAATCCCAGTACTTTCGGAGGCTGAGGCAGGTGGATCACCTGAGGTCAGGAGTTCGAGACCAGCATGATCAACATAGAGAAATCCCATCTCTAATAAAAATACAAAAATTAGCCGGGCATGGTGGTACGTGCCTGTAATCCCAGCTACTCAGGAGGCTGAGGTAGGAGAATTGCTTGAACCCAGGAGGCAGAGGTTGCAGTGAGCCAAGATTGTGCCACTGCACTCCAGCCTGGGCGAAAGAGTGAAATTCCATCTAAAAAAATTAATATTTTGATACAGTCATGCAATGTGAAATAATCAAATCATGGAGAACGGGGTATCCGTCCCTGAAGCATTTATCTTTTGTGTTACAAACAATCCAACTGTACTCTTTTAGTTATTTAAAAACGTACAATTAAGTTATTGACTATAGTCACCCTGTGTGGTATCATATAGTAGGTCTTATTCTTTTTTTTTTTTTTTTTTTTTTTTTTTGAAACAATCTTGCTGTGTTGTCAGGCTGAGGTGCAGTGGCACGATCTAGGCTCACTGCAACCTCTGCCTCCTGGGTTCAAGCGATTCTCGTGCTTCAGCCTCCCATATAGCTTGGTTTTCAGGCACACACCACCATGCTTGGCTAATTTTTTATATTTTTATTAGAGATGGGGTTTCACCATGTTGCCCAGGCTGGTCTCAAACTCCTGAGCTCAGGCAATCCACCCACCACAGCCTCCTAAAGTGCTAGATTATAGGCATGAACCACCACGCCTGGCCTTATTTATTTTTAGGTATTTCTTTGTACCCATTAACATTCCCCCATCCCCTACTATCTTTCCAGCCTCTGTTAACCATCCTTCTACTCTCTGTCTCCATAAGTTCATTGTTTTTGATTTTTAGATCCCACAAATAAATGAGAACACGCAGCTTGTCTTTCTGTGCCTGGCTTATTTCACTTAACATAATGACCTCCAGTTCCATCCATGTTGTTGCAAATGACAGGACCTCATTCTTTTTCGTGGCTGAATAGTACTCCAGATGTGGAAAGTCTCTTTAGTGATCTTCTGACTCAGTCAATAAAATGCATCAATATTCCCCTGGGTATGCATGCCTCTGTTCTAGATGCTGGAGGTACTGGAGAAAACAAAACAGGCAAAACTGCCACCCTCATGGAGCACGAGTTCTGGTAGGAGAGACAGAAAAAAAAAATGCAAGAAAATATGCAATATTTCAGATGTTGATGAGAGCTATGGAGACAAAGGAGAAGGGAGACCAAGGCATTCTAATGATGGATGATTAGGAAGGCACGTGTTAGAAGGTAACATTGTGCAGAGACGTGGGGGAAGTGAGTGAGTGTGTCTTGAGGCTGAGAGACAACCATCTGGCAAGTCCACAGGCCCCTAAGCAGAAACAAGCTTGGTGTGATGGAGGAATCATAAGGGGCTGTAATGGCTGGAGCAGAGCTTACCCTCCCAGCTGAGGAGGTAGGAAGTAGGATTGAGATTTTGGAGTCGAGCAGACCTGAGGTATCTAATATACAATTTTAAGGTACTGGTGTTGCTGTAATAGAACCTTTCTGGGTCTCCCCAAAGTACTGACAATGACAAATATATTGGGCAGGTGGTGTGGGAATGTTAGAGAAAGAGGCTGGGTTATTCTCTGGGTCCATGCAGTGCAGAGACAAGAGAATAAATGTGAGACGGAGGGAAACGGGAGCAGGAACTTGGAGGCAGAAATAATCAAAAGAAACAGGAACCCTGAGGAATTTGTAAAAGTCTCGGCAAGCTGTTCAACTCATAGGATGTGTGATGTAAGCTCGGGTCAAATTTGTTTAAAATGCAAAGGAAGAGGTGACCACAGCTTACCTCTGGGCCAAGCTTATTTAGGACACCAACTATTTGAAGAATCATTTCATCTTAATTTGGTTTGTTCTTAGTAGATGCTCCCAGCGGTTTAAACCTGAATTTCAAGCTGTTTTTTTTTTTTTTTTTAAACCTACACTAAAGAATACATTGGTGGGTGAAAAGCAAAAGGAGGCTTTGTGAATGAGCTTTTTAAAATAGTGAGGTTCCTTGGCATGCATGAAATGTTATTTGGGGTAGACGAAAGCTTGATTTGTGAAAATCTTCCCTAGGCCACGTAGTGCAGAATCAGAGGACTCTGGCATCGCAGCCCAGCATGCAAATAAATGTTTCCAACAATTCTTTAGAGTATGCATTTCTTGTTTTTTGGCTGCAGAAAGGATGGTATCCAAAAATTAGGTAGGTTTGGCTTTGCATTCCAATTGTTCATGCAGCCAGAAAACAATGCCATCTGGATGTCATTCCTTCACCTAGAGTAAGGCTCTGTCACCATGCATAAGCATTATAACATAATCTCTGGGTTACAGTCCTGGCTGGCACTGACTAGCTTGGAAACTTCACCACAAATCCCTTGAGTCTCACTTCTCCCTACTGTAAAGGCAGGGTAGTTATTAATTTGAGAACACATTTGGTTGTACTGAGGATTCAATAAGAAAATGCTTAGCAGAAAAGCTGGCTGATGGTAAATGGTATTCAGTAAATAAACACATTTAGGTCATCAGCAGAGAGCTACCTGGATTTTATTTCCTTCCTTTTTTTTTTTTTTTTTTTCCCATAGAGAAAAATTACAGGGATTCACTTTCTAAGAAATTACACTATGTTCAATGACTTCCCATCAAGAATAGGCAATGTTCCATATCCTGCCATTGGTAAGTATCAAATGGACCCATGTCAGACAAGTCATGGCTTTTAATCTCCCTTTATTGGCCACGTCACCTGTCAGTGACCTTGACTGTTGCCAACTGCCTCATGTTCTGCAGTTTCCTGATAAGTGTGTTTACGACTTTTGAAGTTATGTCTGCCGAAAACCACATCTGGTTCACCGCTGCCTCAACAGACACACAATGAAATATAAAAGTCTAATTCTTTGGTGTACACAATCCATGTCTCTTCCCCAGAGGATTCCAGATGGAGTGAACTCAGGAGAGGCGGTGCTTTGACGGCTGATGATCTTGCGGGGAGGAGGAGAGAGGAGCATTAGCTATGGTTTTAAGTCCTGGCTGAACTGGCAGGGGTTACATGACCTCAGATGCAGGGATAAGCAAGCAAGCCCTTGCCCCAGGAAGGGCTATGATACCTTTCAACACCCACACCTCTCTGTTGAGCTCATCAACACCCTTTGTGCAGAGGTGGGTTGAGATTTCTCAGATGAAGTCACATTTCCTACTCCAGTAGTCTTTTAGGTTTAGGGGTACATGTGCAGGTTTGTTACAGGTAAATTGCATGTCACTGGGGTTCGGTGTACAGATTATTGCATCACTCATGTAATGAGCACAGTACCCAATAGATAGTTTTTTGATGCTCACCCTCCTCTTTCCCTCCCTGCTCAAATAGGCCCTGGGGCCTGCTGTTCCCTTCTTTGTGTCCGTATATACTCAGTGTTTAGCTCCCACTTATAAGTGAGAACATGCGAGATTAGATTTTCTGTTCCTGAGTTAGTTCTTTTAGGATAATAGCCTCTAGCTTCATCCATGTTGCTGCAAAGGATGTAATCTAATTCTTTTTTATGACTGTATAGTATTCCAGGCTGTATGATTACCTCATTTTCTTTATCCAGTCTACCGCTGGTGGGCATTTAGGTGGATTTATTCCACATCTTTGCTATTGTGAATAGTGCTGTGATGAACATACATGTGCCTATGTCTTTATGGCAGAACAATTTATATTCCTTTGGGTATATACCCAGTAATGTGATTGACAACATATTTATTTAAAATCGAGCCCTTATTTTAAAATCTTAAGTGCTTTCTTCACTGGCTGTGAAAACTGTATGAGGTAACTGTGAATGTCATTAGGTCCATTGTACACGTGCTTAAAGAGTAAAGCAACACACCCAAAGATGGTCAGTCCTTTGAACTTGGGCTGTTTGAAGTTTGTGACTATTACATAGGTGTTATTTATACTGAGTATATGTCTAGCAGCTGTATTGCTGGGTCACAGGCTGGACATATGTTTAGTTGCTGGAGATTGCCAACTCATTTTCCAAAGCTGTTATACCCATTTATATCAATTTATTCCAAGCAGCAGAGCCAGATTTGAAGCTGGGTCTAGCTGATTCCAGCTTTATTTTTTTTTTTTGAGAGAGGGTCTCAAAGCTTTGATCTCCATGGGCTCAAGTGATCCTCCTACCTCAGCCTCCCAAGAAGCTGGTACTGTAGGCATGCTCCACCATGTCCGGCTAATGCTTATATTTTTTATAGAGAAGGGATTTCATCATGTTGCGCAGGCTGGTCTCGAACTCCTGGGCTCAAACAACATGCCGAAGTGCCAGGATTACAGGCGAGAACCACCACGCGTGGCCCCTAATATATGTGTATGTATTATATATGTATATATAATGTATTATACATATTTTACATTATATAAATTTTATATATTATATTTCACATATNAGTCATGGCTTTTAATCTCCCTTTATTGGCCACGTCACCTGTCAGTGACCTTGACTGTTGCCAACTGCCTCATGTTCTGCAGTTTCCTGATAAGTGTGTTTACGACTTTTGAAGTTATGTCTGCCGAAAACCACATCTGGTTCACCGCTGCCTCAACAGACACACAATGAAATATAAAAGTCTAATTCTTTGGTGTACACAATCCATGTCTCTTCCCCCAGAGGATTCCAGATGGAGTGAACTCAGGAGAGGCGGTGCTTTGACGGCTGATGATCTTGCGGGGAGGAGGAGAGAGGAGCATTAGCTATGGTTTTAAGTCCTGGCTGAACTGGCAGGGGTTACATGACCTCAGATGCAGGGATAAGCAAGCAAGCCCTTGCCCCAGGAAGGGCTATGATACCTTTCAACACCCACACCTCTCTGTTGAGCTCATCAACACCCTTTGTGCAGAGGTGGGTTGAGATTTCTCAGATGAAGTCACATTTCCTACTCCAGTAGTCTTTTAGGTTTAGGGGTACATGTGCAGGTTTGTTACAGGTAAATTGCATGTCACTGGGGTTCGGTGTACAGATTATTGCATCACTCATGTAATGAGCACAGTACCCAATAGATAGTTTTTTGATGCTCACCCTCCTCTTTCCCTCCCTGCTCAAATAGGCCCTGGGGCCTGCTGTTCCCTTCTTTGTGTCCGTATATACTCAGTGTTTAGCTCCCACTTATAAGTGAGAACATGCGAGATTAGATTTTCTGTTCCTGAGTTAGTTCTTTTAGGATAATAGCCTCTAGCTTCATCCATGTTGCTGCAAAGGATGTAATCTAATTCTTTTTTATGACTGTATAGTATTCCAGGCTGTATGATTACCTCATTTTCTTTATCCAGTCTACCGCTGGTGGGCATTTAGGTGGATTTATTCCACATCTTTGCTATTGTGAATAGTGCTGTGATGAACATACATGTGCCTATGTCTTTATGGCAGAACAATTTATATTCCTTTGGGTATATACCCAGTAATGTGATTGACAACATATTTATTTAAAAATCGAGCCCTTATTTTAAAAATCTTAAGTGCTTTCTTCACTGGCTGTGAAAACTGTATGAGGTAACTGTGAATGTCATTAGGTCCATTGTACACGTGCTTAAAGAGTAAAGCAACACACCCAAAGATGGTCAGTCCTTTGAACTTGGGCTGTTTGAAGTTTGTGACTATTACATAGGTGTTATTTATACTGAGTATATGTCTAGCAGCTGTATTGCTGGGTCACAGGCTGGACATATGTTTAGTTGCTGGAGATTGCCAACTCATTTTCCAAAGCTGTTATACCCATTTATATCAATTTATTCCAAGCAGCAGAGCCAGATTTGAAGCTGGGTCTAGCTGATTCCAGCTTTATTTTTTTTTTTTGAGAGAGGGTCTCAAAGCTTTGATCTCCATGGGCTCAAGTGATCCTCCTACCTCAGCCTCCCAAGAAGCTGGTACTGTAGGCATGCTCCACCATGTCCGGCTAATGCTTATATTTTTTATAGAGAAGGGATTTCATCATGTTGCGCAGGCTGGTCTCGAACTCCTGGGCTCAAACAACATGCCGAAGTGCCAGGATTACAGGCGAGAACCACCACGCGTGGCCCCTAATATATGTGTATGTATTATATATGTATATATAATGTATTATACATATTTTTACATTATATAAATTTTATATATTATATTTCACATATATTTATATATTATAAATATTTACACATATTTACATGTATATTTTACTTGTATATGTTTATATATTTTATATATGTTAATATATATAAAATTAATAGCAGGCAAGAACAGGTTTTGGTTTTTGAAGGTGGTTTTGTTTTGTAAACATCTTTATTAATATGTAACATTCATACAAGTGCATAAATCTTAAGTGAGCAGCTCAGTGAATTTTTACAAAGTGATTATTACCATGCAACTACCACCTGACCAAGATATAAAGCATTTCTAGCAGCACTGACAGCCTCCCTCCAACTTTGTTCTTGTTCCAAATTATCTTTACTCTAGTGGACCCTTCACATTTCCACATGCCGTTTAGCATGATGCAGTCGTTTTCCACAACAAAAAAATTCCTGCTGGGATTTTGATTGAGATTGTATTGAATTGATTGATTAATTTGAGGATTTTGTTAGATTGGTTCTTTCTTCCCTAAGTACTCAAAATAATTCACTGGTAAAAACACATAGGCCTGGGGTGATTGTGTGTGTGTGTGTGTGTGTGCGTGTGGTGTGGAGGGGCTGAGAGAAGGGATTAATTATAATTACAGATTTAATTTCTTTTTTTAATTTTTAAGTTTTTGGGGTCAATAGTAGGCACATGTATTTTGGGGTACACAGGATATGTTGATACAGGCATCTGATGTGTAATAATCACATTAGGGTAAATGGAGTGTCCATCACCTCAAGTATTTATCCTTTCTTTGCGTTACAAACAATCCAGTTATATTCTTTTAATTATTTTAAAATGTACAATGAATTATTGACTGTAGCCACCCCGATGTGCTATCAAATACAGATCTTACTCATTCTGTTGAACTCTGTACCCATTAATCATCCCCCCAACCACTAGACTCTGATAACCACGGTCCAACTCTCTATCTCCGTAAGTTCAATTGTTTTTCTTTTTAGCTCCTGCAAATAAGTGAGAACATAGGAAGCTTGTCTTTCTGTGCCTGGCTTATTTCAATTAACAGAATGACCTCCAGTTTCATCCATGTTGCTGCAAATGACAGGATCTCATTCTCTTTTGTGGTGGAATAGTACTCCATTGTATATGTGTATCACACTTTCTTTATCCATTCCTCTGTTGGCGGACACTTAAATTGCTTCCAGATCGTGGCTACTGTGACTAGTGCTGCAGTAAACATGGGACTGTAGGTATTTCTTTGATATACTGATTTCCTTTCTCTTGGGTATATATCTAACAGGGAGATTCCTAGATCATAGGGTAGTTCTGTTTTTAGTTTTTTGAGAAACCCCCTAGATTTACTTTATTAGCTATAGGAGTATTGGGTTTCCTGATGTTTCTTATGTCAGTTTTGCTAGGTCATTTTTAGACAAAAATTTCCATTTTATCTAAATCTTCCAATCTATTGACTTACAGCTGTTCTACAATGCATCAAAGAATTATTTTATGTGATGGATATGTTCTATGTGTTGATTGTGGTCGTATTTACATGGGGGTATACGTTTGTCAAGTCTTATTCAACTGTGCACTTAAAATGGATACATTTCATTATACGTAAATTATAGCTTAGTGTAGTTCAATGAAAACTTAAAATTGATACAATTTTATTTTTACCTGTATTTACGAAAAAAGTTAAAAAGTTTAATCGTATCAAGTGTTGGCAGTAAGATAGGCTACACTGCAAGAGAGGGTATACATTGCCACAACCACCTGGAAGAACAATTTGGAAATACCATTTATTTACTTATTTATTTAGAAATGGAGTCTCACTGTGTCACCCAGGTTGGAGTGCAGTGGCATGGTCTAGGCTCACTGCAACCTCCCCCTCCTTCGTTCAAGTGATTCTCCATGTTACTTCAGTCTCCTGAGTAGCTGGGATTAGGGGCATGCTCCACCATACCCAGCTAATTTTTCTATCTGTAGTAGAGACGGGGTTTCACCATGTTGGCCAGACTGGTCTTGAACTCCTGACCTCAAGCTGACCCACCCCCCCCCGCCCCCCACCGCCTTGCTTCCCAAAGTGCTGGGATTAACCAGGCGTGAGCCACCGCACCTAGCCTGGAAATTCTTTTAAAATGGGAAATGATCATATGCTATTACCTACAGGGACACATTTTAGGGAGATCCTCCCACATGTGCTCAAAGAGATGATGCAACTTTTGTTGCAGTTCTGTTTGTAAGAGAGAGAAAAAAATGTACCTATCACTATCACTCAGAAGGTGAATGATGGTAAACATACGTGGTAAAATAGCTCTTAAATATAGCAAATTAGAATTACACATTTGCAACTTGGACAAATCCCTCAAAGGAGTGAGAAAAAAAAAAAAAGGAACCACATTTGATGCCCTTTATATATACATTTTGAAAAGCACTATTCTTCCCCTGGTGTCATAAAAATTTTAGCTGGGTATGTGGAAATCCAGAATAAAGATTTCCTTGCAGCTCGGTGTGCCCATGTTTAAGCTATGTTCAACAGGATATGAGGCATGTTGTTGAGCAGTTCTGGAAACCTTCCCTAAGTGACAGCTGAGGAAAACCTTTAAGTCCTTCACTTCCTCCTCCTCCTTATCTTTCCCCCTTTTTCTTTCTGTATTGGTTTCCCAGGGCTACTGTAAGCAGACAGGAAGAGGCTCCAGGGATTGTAGGAATTTAATCCATTTGAACAATCAGCCCGTTTTACAGCCTCCTGCCCTGCAGCCTGGTTTTCCCCAGCCCTGGGTAGAAAGAGGTCATCTTGTTGGTTTAAACCAGCTCCTGACAGGTGATGAACCCAAGTGAATGTTCCTTATTACCATGCTCAAGTCTCTACCCTGGGAAAAGCTATAGCTTCATTACCATAACATGCAACCTATGTGCTAGCATGATGGCTCACTGCGTCTGCACATCTACGTGGGGTGATGTACCCTCTCTCCTCTCCATCACCCCATAAAACCCTCGTCACTTTCCCTATGAGAGACACTGCTGGGGAGGATCCTCCCAGTGTCGTCCTTACTTGAGCCAAGTAATAAAACGCCCATTGATCAAATCCTGCCTCCTTGTGGAGAGTCATTTGTTACTCTTCAGGGGAATGAACCCTGGTATTTTTCGAGTAACGCTACTGTAGCAAAGAGCCGTAAACTAGGTGGCTTTAAACAACAGAAATGTATTCTCTGACAGCTCTGGAGGCTTTAGAAGGCTGAAGTCAGTGCTCTCTGGGGACTCTAGAGAACAATGGATTCTGTGCCTTGCTCCTGGCTCCTTGTGTTGCTGGTGATCTTTGACCCTCCCTGGCTACAGATACATCCACTATCTGACCCTGTCTTCAGATTGCGTTCTCTCATGTGTGTCTGATTCTGGGTCTCTCCTCTTCTTATAAGGACACCTGTCACACGGGATCAGGACCCACCTAAATCAGTATCTTAACTTGATCACACCTGCAAAGACCTTATTTTCAAATAAGGCCACATTCACAGGTATCGGGGGATTAAGACTTTAACATATTTTTTGCGGGGACACAGTTCAACCCACAACATCTTCCTGTCCTCCTCCTATTTCTTTAAGCCTTCTAAACCTTTCTGTTGGTTGGAATGTGAATGTGATGGCAGGAGCTATAACAGCCATATTGCGCCATGAAGTAAATTCAGAAATAGACTCCAGGAATGGAGGACCTAAAAAATCAAAGAAAGTTGGGTTCCTAACATAATAATGAGGCTACATCAGGTCTAGACTACCTACGAAGACTCTTATATGCAAAATAAATAAATATTTATCTTTTAAACCCCTATTCTCTTTGTTTTGGGTTTTTTTCACTTGCAGTCAAACCTAATCTTAATACACACACACATGCAACCACACAGATTTGCTCATATAATTTGTTGGACTCTAAGTGTGAACGTCCTAAACTTATGAAGTGTGGCTATGTTTGAGGAAGAGAGAGTAGAATGGGAAATGATGATCAGAGGGAACTTGAACTTTCTCTTACATCTTTTATTTCTTTAAGTAAAAAATATACAAAAGTTTAGTATTGATAGTTAGGACTCATAGATGGTGAAAACCTTTGATAACATTAACCTTTGAATTTTGAATTTTAAAAATTTGTCCTTCCAGAATATCCTCAAATATTAAGAGGACTCTATTTGCACCTTTTACTCCAGGTCACGTGAATCAGTGTGAAATTCCTGGAATGCACTGGCTTTTTTGTTTTTTTTTTTGTTTTGTTTTTTGTTTTTTGTTTTGAGAGAGTCTCACTCTGTCACCCAGGGTGGAATGTAGCAGTGTGATCTCAGTTCACTGCAACCTCCACCTCCTACCTCAAGTGGTTCTCTTGCCTCAGCCTCCTGAGTAACTGGGATTTTAGGTGTGGACCACCATGTCCAGCTAATTTTTGTATTTTTAGTAGAGATAGGGTTTCACTATGTTGGCCAGGCTGGTCTCAAACTCCTGACCTCAGGTGATCCACCTACCTCAGCCTCCCAAAGTGCCGGGATTACAAGCATGAGTCACCATGCTTGGCTCCTGCACTGGCTATTTTTGACCCTCTCTGGGTATACTACCTGCCCCGATTCGACTGTCCTCCTTTTCCTCACTTGGGCATCTCCTAAGCATCCTCCAATCTCAGCTCCAAGTTAATGATAGGTGATGAGACATGTAAGTAAACATTTGGAAAATCAGCGAAAATTAATTTCCATCAGATTCCATAATAAAAGCCCAATAGATGGTTCATTTTTCATAATTGCCTGAATTACAAAAGTAACACTTGTTCACTATGAAAAATCCAAATACCAGTATTATAAAACTTGATAACAGCAAAAATTGAAATCTGCCTTTTATCATCTCTATTGTATCCCAGGCACAACTAATCTGTATAAAGATTTAAATATCTTAAAACCAAACTATAGAGCACTAGGATAAAATTGAGGACTATTTTAAAAATCCAGTAGTAGGAATGAATATTTCTTACATGGAACTGAAGGTGGAAACGTTAACCAGATTCTTCTGTAGTTAAAACAGTTTTAAAATCTTATATAAATGAAAACTGGGAAAATATCTGCAACATATACAATGGACCAGAATTGCGATATCCTTAATATATAAAGGGATATTTCAAATTCATACAGAAAGGACACAACAGGTATGTATGTATATGTGTGTGTGTGTGTGTGTGTGTGTATATATATATATATATATACATTTTTTTTTTTTTTAAACTGAGTTGTGCTCTATCACCCAGGCTAGAGTACAGTGGCGTGATCTCCACTCTGCAACCTCTGCCTCCTGGGTTCAAGCAATTCTTGTGCCTCAGCCTCCCAAGTAGCTGGGTTTGTAGGCACCCGCCACCACGCCAGGTTAATTTTTGTATTTTTTTCTAGAGACAGGGTTTCACCTTGTTGACCAGGCTGGTCTCGAACTCCTGACCTTATGTGATGTACCCACCTTGGCCTCCCAAAGTGCTGGAATTACAGGTGTGAGCCACCGCGCCCAGCCACAACAGGCAATTTTGGAAAGCAAAAACTAAGTGCAACTGATACATAAAAATAAATAATATCTGTAGATGGGGAGAATGTAGGGGAATTTGCACATTCATGTAATGCTGGTGAAATTGAAAATCAGTAAAACTTTCTAGGAGAAAATGTGACCCTATGTATCAACAGTCTTTAAAAGATACAGTATCCCCTTTATTAACGGTTTGGATGTCTGGGGTTTAAGTTACCTATAGAGAGTACAGTAAAATATTTTGAGAGAGAGAGATCACATTCACATAACTTTTATTGCTGTATATTGTCATAATGTTTTATTAATTTTTTGCTAATCTTTTATTGTGCCTAATTTGTAAAATAAACATCATAGGTGTGTACAGACAGAAAAAAAAAATAGTATGTATACGGTTTGGTACCATCCTTATTTCCAGCCATCCCCTGGGGATGTTGGAAAGTATACGCCGCCCCCCGCCAGTGGAAAAGAGGGCCTGCTATGCATGATTTTGACTCAATGATTTCACTAGAAATCCCCTATAAGAAAAATAGAATATGGGTGAGCTACAAACCTATTCATCTAAATGTTGCATATAGTAGCAAAGAAAATTGTAAACAACCTATTTATAATCTTCGTTAAACAAATGATGGCATTTGGTCAATAGAATAGTATGAAGGTTATTAAAGTGACTTAATTTCTTCAGAAGATGTTTGCAATGTATTAAGTAAAAAAGTGATGTATACTAATCCATCTTTTTAAAAAGGTGTCCATATATGTATATCATACAGAAGACTGGAAGAATATATATCAATGTGTGTAAGGAGGGTTGTTTCAGGGGGTGGGACTATGGGTAATTTTCATTTCTTTCTTTTTTTTTTTTTTTTTTTTGAGACAGAGTTTCACTCCTCTTGTTGCCCAGGCCAGAGTGCCATGGCACGATGGCTCTCTGCAACTTCCACCTCCCAAGTTCAAACAATTCTCCTGCCTCAACTTCCCAAATAGCTGGGATTACAGGCATGCACCACCACACCTGGCTAATTTTTGTATTTTTAGTAGAGATGGGGTTTCACCATGTTGGCCAGGCTGGTCTTGAACTCCTGACCTCAAGTAATCCATCTATCTTGGCCTTTCAAAGTGCTAGGATTACAGGTGTGAGCCACTGCACCCAGCCTCATCTTCTTTTTATTTATCAATGTGTTTACAATGAGGAAAACGTTTAAAAAGGTCTCAGTTGAAGCATCTCATCCTTTGGGAAGCCTTCCTGCCCTCCAGTCCTTATAAATACCCTTCCTGTGTGTGTTCACTGTGTGTATCTCACGAGACTAGCAGTCTGAACTCTTCAGTATTAATTTCCTTGTTCCGTTGGTTGTTAATCACTAGAGTATAACTTCCTTGAGGAAAAGAGACACATCTTGCCTCATCATTGCATTCTCAATTTGTAGTTTGAAGAATGTTTGTTGAATGACGAATTGAAAATATCCTTTTACTTGGTCTTGTAAGCAACTATCTGCCAGCATCCCACTGTTTAATAATTTATAAAATTGGAAATCACAAATTTCTAATGGAAGTGAGTAATTGCTTCAAACTCTGGTTTTGCCGATGGAGAAACGGAGGCTGGGGAGAGACGAAGTGACAACCGGTGTTGTATGGTGGGCTAGGGACAGGCTAGGACCATACCTGCTCTTATGGTTTTTCTACTAAGGCTTTCACAGACCAGACTGCTTAGCAGGCCTCCTGATTTGCTTTTGTTATATCAGGAAATCTGACACACACAGAATCGTGAGAGGGGATGAATGTTTCTAGTTAAGGCAGGAGGGGGCAGTGAGAAAGGCAGAAATCTGGGTGTCCATAAGAAACAAGTTTCAAAACTAGATTTTATGATATTCCACCTGTCTCCACGCTCCGAAATTGTGTGTGTGTGTGCATGCGTGCACATGTTTACTTCATGGGGAAGAAAGTGCAAGAAAACTTTGTTTCATGCAGCCTGGCAAATTCAACCCCTTAGCCACTCTCAGAAATCTGTTCAAGCTGTTCCTTTCTTTTCTCTAATGCACCCTGATGGTCTCCCCACCTCTCGAATTTGCTGGGTCATTGCATCTGTTTCCACCTGGCTGCATCTGAGTAGCCGCATTGTCAGTAAGTGAATTTGGGCTCCCAGCTGGGGGACTCAGCAAGTTTATCTCTGAAAATGGACCTGTCTTCAAACTTAATCATGTCTCTGTGTCCACCGTCTCTGATCAAACAGCTGGAAAGTGAGTTGAGTCAACCAAGTAGCTTGTCTGCACGGGGCTTTCTGTATGATACATATTTTGATATTTAATCCTCAAAAGGTTTTGATATTCCTCAAAACCATTCTGTGAGGAAGAGCTACCATCCCCATTTTGCAGATGAGAATACCGAGTCCCAGGGAGAGAAGGTCACTTTCCCTGGGTTATACAGCAGCAAGTGGGTGAGGCTGGCTGAGAAAACTGAGTGTTTTGGATAAGAGGAAGTTAAATTTGCTTTCTTTCTGGCAGGTAGCATTTGCAAGGAGCCATGTGTTTAAAAACAAAAAGTGATTTTAGTTATTCATAATACTTAGGAACATGTAAAAAACACTGAACCTGGTTCTTTACCTTAAATTAGATGACAAGAAATTCAATGTAGTCATTTTTAAGAGACCCTTGTCCCTTCTTGAGGTTATATAAGTATCTTAGGACTTGTGAGTTACTGGGAAAAATGAAGCCCAAGTGGGTCCTGGGTTTTCTGTGGGTGTTATTGTAGTTGTTATTATTGAGATGGGGTCTCACTCTTGTCAGCCAGGCTGGAGTGCAGTGGCACGATCTTGGCTCACTGCAACCTCGGTCCCCTGAGCTCAAGAGATCCTCCTTCCTCAGCATCCTAAGTAGCTGAGACCACAGATGCATGCCACCACGCCTTGCTACATTATTATTTTTAAATTTTTGTTAGAGACAGGGTTTCACCATGTTGCCCAGGCTGATCACCAACTCCTGAGCTCAAGCAATCTGTTTGCCTCCACCTCCCAAAGTGAGGGGATTACAAGCGTTAGCCACCGCGCCCGGCCCTGTGGGTATCATTATTGAAGGTGCTTTTATTTTCTATTCTGGATGGCTCAGAGGAGATCCTTGAAGAGTCATCTCCATGGACCACAGATTCAGCCACAGATACTCACACCAATGCTCTAGTATCACACACACTGCACAGGCCTGCAGCAGTCATTGTTTTTATTGACAAGTATTTGTTATCAAGGTTTCCACCCCTTGCAGAATACCCATGCTAGTCTTGCGGATGTATCATCCTAGGAGTGGGTCAGTTTTCTATTCAGACTCCAGAGCCAAGACCCCTGCAGCAGAGTAGGAGTGCCCAAACCTGCAGTATCCTACAGCCCTGCTTGCCATCTTGAGATGCAGATAACATGTTTTTCATTCTCTTTTTTTTATTTTTCTTATTTTGTTGAGGTATAGCTTATAGACACTAAAATGCACAAATCTGAAGTATACAGATCAATGGATTTGTACATAGGTATATGCCTTAGGTAACCACCATCCAGATCTAGTCATAGAACATTTTCATTATCTTAGAAAAATCACTCATGACCTATTACAGTCAGTAACTCCATTGTTGGATGTAACCACTGTCTGATCTCAATCACTGTAGCTTAGCTTTCCTTTTTGCCATTCATATAAATGGCATGATCCAGAAGGTACTCTTTTGTTTCTAGCTTCTTTTGCCCCAAGTGTTTTTGAAAATCATCCATGTTATTTGGTTTTACCATATTTCATTCTATTTATATTAATGTTTCATATTACATTGTATTTGCATATAGCAATTATCTTTTCCTTTTTATAGACCTTTGCATTGTTTCCAGTTTGGGACTATTAAGAATAACGTTTCTATGAGCATTCTTGTACAAATGTTTTTGTGGGCATCCGTGAGATGGTTTGGCTGTGTCCCCACTCAAATCTCATCTCAAATTGTAATCCCCATATTTCAGGGGAGGGACTCAGTGGGAGGGAGGTGATTGGATCACGGGAGTGGTTTCCGCCATGCTGTTTTAGTGATAGTGACTTCTCATGAGATCTGATGGTGTTGTAAGTGACAATTTCCCCTGCTCTCTCTCTCCTGCTGCCTTGTGAAGGATGTGCCTGCTTCTCCTTCACCTTCCACCATGATTGTAAGTTTCCTGAGGCCTTCCCAGCCATGCAGAACCGTGAGTAAATTAAACTTATTTCCTTTATAAATTACCCAGTCTCTGGGAAGTTCTTTATGACAGTGTGAAAATGGCCTAATATAATACATACTCATTTTTCTTGGGCATAATCCTAAGATTGAAACTGGGGGTCATAGGGTCTTAGTTAATTTCGTTAGGAACTGGCAAATTGTTTTCCAGAGTAATTGAATTACTCTGTATTTTATATTCCCATTAGCAATGTGTAAGAGTTCCAGCCCCTCCACATCCTTGTCAATACGTCTATTCTTTTTTATTCCATTCCAGCCTACAGGAAAACTGGATGCTTATTTTCTCCATCAGAGTTTTCTGCCATATTGTACTTTCTGCCATATTGTATATACGTCGGAGTTCCTACTGGGGACATATACACCAAATTTTAAGGTCGTGGTTTTTCATTTTCACTCTGGATTTCTCCCAACGGCCATCCACCTTTCCTTCTCCCCTACCTTAAATCTTACTTTAATTCTGTTTGGAAAAGTGGAAAGGAATATAGATCAAGTAGCTATCTCCTATTATATTCAAAGTAAAATGTATACTAGAGAAGTAGGTATAAGAAAATCTTCATTTAGGGCCGGGTGTGGTGGTTCATGCCTGTAATCCCAGCACTTTGGGAGGCAAAGGTGGGTGGATCACCTGAGGTCAGGAGTTCGAGACCAGCCTGGCAAACATGGTGAAACCCTGTCTCCACTAAAAATACAAAAATTAGCTGGGTGTGGTGGTGCACGCCCATAATCCCAGCTACTTGGGAAGCTGATGCAGGAGAGTTGCTTGAACCCAGGAGGCAGAGGTTGCAGTGTGCAGAGATCGTGCCACTGTGCTCCAACCTGGGCGACAGAGTGAGACTCCATCAAAAAAAAAAAAAGTCTTCATCTGGGGGCAGTCTAGTGTAATGGAAAATTCTAGGATTCTGGGCTCAGATGGCCCTGTCCCTTCCTGACTGTGACTTTAGGCACATCATTTAATAGCATGGAATTTCAGATTCATTGAGTATAAAATACAGAGAGTAAAAATTAAATGACATAAGGGATATAAAACAGTATGCTACAGACTAGGTAATTCTTCTCAAGTACATTTCAGTTTTAGTTTGCATCAGTCAGGATGTGCTCTGGTAACATGTAGTCCCCAAATCTCAGTGGTTTAGCATGATGGAAATTCATTTCTTACTCACATTCTATTTCTAACCCTGGTTGTTGGAGCTCTCTCATCAGTCACTTAGAAACCTAGTCTAAAGGAGACATCACTTTGGCTCCAGGTTGCATGAATAATAGCATTGAGTGCTAGGGGAGAAGGGGATGTGGTGGTAAATTCAGGTGTCCAGTCAGCAAATGTGTGCTGAGGAACCTATTCTGTGATAAACATTGGAAAGACAGAAACAAACAAAAAATACTGTACCTGCTTCCAGGAGCTCACAGCATAATAATAACAACAATAACAAGGATAACAGCAACTGCAGCTGCAGCAGCCAAAAGTTCCTGGGCACTTATGAAGCCTGGCACTGTATCAAGAACTTATTTTATGCTGCAGATATTTTCCCCGTCAGAAAACTCAGATAAGGGAAAACAGAACTTTATTTTTCTGTAACTGAATTTCATTTTACTCTTAAGCACCCACTTCCACTGCAAAATTGAATTAGAGAAAATGTAATCACTTCTGGTTTAAAACTCAGTCTCTTGTGGATACTGTTCAGTTGACCCAACTTTCTCTCCCTTGCATTTCTCTCTTTCCCACTGTGTTTAAAGTTCCTGGTGTGGGGTGCAGGCTTTAGTATTAAGGCATGCCAGACTCTGGGGAGAAGTACCATCTGTTGTTACCTGTCCCCACCTAGTGTAGCTATGTGTCCCTTTGTTTCTACCACTACTGATTGATCATGGTTCTGTAGTAGCCTTTTGTTTTGGGGTCAATATATCCACATCCCTAATCCCCAAGTTTTTGGTCCTCTGGTTCTCACAGCCGCTTCTGTGCCCTTCTTGGAAACTTAGGTGCTTCCGGCTGCTCTCCACACCACACTGGCATGAGGATCTGCAAGGCTACCCTCAATCCTCCTCACCCAGAAAATCCCCATAGCCATTTCTACTCTGTGGCTTGGGGTACCATGTAGGTCAAAGAACTTCTCTATAAATCGTACAGACTCCTGGGAACTGTAGCAGTGGCTCTCCTGCTCTGGGATTTCCCTAAACTTTCTTTCATCCTCCTCCTCCTAGACCATAGTTATTCTGTTTATCCAAGATCAACATATACAAGCCTAATGGTTTTAAGTGACCTTAAAAAAACTGCTCCTGAAAAGAGACCAATCAGTGTTCCAGCTGAAGATGGAAACTAATCAATACTATTTTGTAATATGGATAATAACAGTGCAAGTTCAGGACTGAAATACAATCAAAGGCCTGAAGCTAGAATCAGTATGAATTAGGATTCTGTGTCCATTCATCATGAAGGCTGATCAGTTGTTGGCTTTGAACAGAAGGTGAATGCCTTTATTAGAGCTGTCAGTGGTAGGGAGTAAATTAAAATGTGTTTGTGCTCCACTAGTGTGTTTGAATTTTAAATCACTGGAAATCCCTGTGTGGCCTAAACTGGAAGTTTTCTCATATGCAAAGGGACAGAGTTGGAACAGATAGTTGATCCCCAAGTGCCTTTCCAGCTATGAGGTATTCTGTTTCAAAATAGGATATCGGCCAGGGGCGGTGGCTCACGCCTGTAATCCCAGCACTTTGGGAGGCTGAGGTGGGCGGATTACGAGGTCAGGAGATAGAGACCATCCTGGCTAGCACGCTTAAACCCCGTCTCTACTAAAAATACAAAAATTAGCCGGGTGTTGTGGCGGGTGCCTGTAGTCCCAGCTACTCTGGAGGCTGAGGCAGGAGAATGGCGAGAACCCGGGAGGTGGAGCTTGCAGTGAGCCGAGATCACGCCACTGCACTCTAGCCTGGGCAACAGAGAGAGATCCGCCCCCCCCCCTCCACAAAAAAAAGGATGTCAAACAATCTAAACTCATTCCTTTGTAACTTAATTTTTCTGCATCAGGGAGAAATAGCAGCCAGCGCTTGGTATTTAAGGAAAACACACATTTATAATTCATTTATATGCAGTCATATACATTATAAATGGGAGTCCAAAGGATACCTCCCTTAATAAGCAAGTGAGAATTTATGAACTCCTTTGCTTCCAACCCACTACTATTATTTATCTTGTATTAATGGCCTCTCTACCCAGTAGACTGCTCTAAGTTTATTAACTTTTTTTTGTTAAATGGAATCTTTCAGATTTGGTGCAAGCCATTGGGCTCTCGGCTCATTTGCAATTTCTCCATTGTTTATGAATACACTGATTTATGTCATGGGGATGTCATGGCTCATTATGGGTCTAATTTTGACTCCCACTTGAATTCAAGGCATCTGAGCATGTCTTAGGGGCTCAACAAGCATCTAGTTGAATGAGTTGATTTTCATGATGACAGTTGTAAGGGGCGATTGAGAAGGTGGTTGATACACAAGGCTTTGGGGGGAGAATGACATAGTTATAATGACTGCTGGCTTTGGGGACAGACATTCTTAGTCCCATTTTCTATCTCTAATATTGAGGGAGGTTAACTAGATTTGGGGGGCCTTGCTTATGTATCTACAAAATAAGCACAATTATAACCAAGCTCTTACGGTGGTATTAAGAGTTCAATATGGTAATGTATGTAAAGGGGCTTAACAACTTGCCCTGCACAGAGTAAGTGTTCAATAAACTTTATCTGCTATTGTAATGTCTACCCCACACCTGGGCCCATGAACTTATTTCTGAACTTTTCATCAAGGAGGACTGTAGGGAGAAGCCAACAGAGCTGTTTTCGCAAGGGACCATGTGAAATGTTAAGGTGGGTCCAGAGGTCCTGGAATTTACATTTAAAGCCAGGAGCTAAAATAAATGAAAATTATTACTGTTTGTGACCTCATTTGTCCCTCGGGCTGGTGAGGCTTAGGGGAGCTCAAGGTACATTTATATTGGCTTTCTTGTATCTGTCCCTTTCTTTTTGTCTTGGTGTTTTTCATATTGACAGAGCCACAAACTAACTAGAAAGCTACATACTCCTCAGTAAGAATAGTGAACATTTGCAGCATGTACTGTATGTCAGGCACAATCCTATGTGCTTTTACAGGAATATCTGATAGAATCCTCACAATAATCTTTTGAGGGAGATCATTATTTTATAAATGAAAAAGGAGAGGCTTAGGGAGATGAAACCATTTTTGGTTTGTATCAGTCAGTATGAGCTGTGTTGTGTTGTGGTAACAAGCAGCTCCCAAATCTGTGATTTGGCATAATGGAAATTTATTTCTTACTCTTACTGTATTTCTAACACTGACTATTTGGAGTTTTCTCATCAGTCATTTCGGACCTAGGCTAAAGGAGACTTCACACTTTGACACCATGTTGCACAAATGACAGCACTGAGTGCTAGCTGGAGTAAATTCAGGTTTTGAGTCATTTATTCAACAAATGTCATCAGTAAAAGAGGGAGCTGGCATTAAAGTGTTGCCTGTCTAGAGCACCCAATCTTAGCCACCCCATTATGAACATAATCCCACAGCCCTCAAAGGCCTCACCTTTTCACCAACTAGTTCTGTTCCTTTTGTGATTGATGATGCAATTTCAGTATTCTAAATGTTGTATTTACATAGATTGGGGCTACTGAGATCATTCACACAAATACATCTAGCCATAAATTCCAGAGAAACCGTGCCATGCAGCTCCAAATTCCTTCACTTCTCCCACCCGTACAAGGGCTTCATATGAGCAAAGATTTGCAAATGCTGTTCACATCCAGCAATTCACATTTCTTATTTTTAATCGAGACATTTCTGCTTGCCACTTTTGGCACTCTGCTTGTGCAGCCTTCTTTAGTATCCAGACAACAGCTATTTTCTCTGTTAGCCAATTACCCTCCACTGAAGGTTCCAGTATCCTCATACCTGCAGAAAAAAATTACCTGGGAAGAATGTACTTTTCTCAGAGCCCAAATGGTGATGGATTGTACCATGATGATTTTTGTTCACCTACACTGGTGGATTTTCCTTTCCTGCTGGAGGAAAAGATCTCATTCTGCAAATGCACCAATGATGTGTAATTATCATCACTGCAAGCCTTCTACACGTCTGGGCTAATGGTTCCAGCTTCTATGATGATTCTCATATTTTCTCAACTCCGTACTTGAATGGTTCCGTCCTGCTCCTGGTGACAGTAACAGTTGGCTTCTAGATAAACTTAAATATCCTGGCTTTATATACCTGGCTCATAACATGTGATGATAATAGCAATCACCACATAAGTTTCAATCATATCTTTACTCACAGAAGGGAGGTACTCTTGGTTGAATATTTAATTCAGTTTTGTTAAAACTTGAAGTCATCTTAAAACAGCCCTGCCTGACAGAAATATTTAACATCAGGAATTCATGAGCAGTGGGACCCCAAGGTCAAAAAAAGGGAATGTGTAGTCAAATCCAGCCTTGCTTGTCACAGCAGACTGGAGCTTTGGGAATTATTAAGCAGGCAATGGGAAAAACAAAGGAGATAATGTTCTTTCCATTGAAGTAATTTTTCTCAATGCAAAATGCTTTTTTGGAGTCTATGTGCGGTAATTTCCACCCATTTTGCATGTAGGAGATATGCATCCAAGTCCTCAGTCTCAGAGTTGGAAGAAAGATTTTTTCTTTATTTTCCTTATTTCTACTAAACTTCACCCCAAACCCTCAAACAAGTTGGTTAAAATAAAAAAAATTGTGGTCAATACTGAGGCTTCCCTATCCCTAGAGTTTGTTTATTATAGTATTTATTGAATTGAATACTTGAAATATGACTTTCTGTTGACGTGCACATGACCTGAAACCATCTTCTATTTTAAGCTTGGAGCCCAAGACCCTTTTGGGGGGTTGCTGTCCTCTTACCCTGGGGTCCTGCTTTCAGAGGGGTATTGATAGCTTGTCCTTTGATATCTAAATTTCTTGGGTGCTGCTCCTTCATAAAGGCCAAAGTTCCCACTGAACCCCCTTTCCATTTCTAGGGGTGGAAATCCTGCCTCTTTCTGCTAGTTTCCCCTTCCTGGGTCTGATAAATCCAGTTCAGGTCTTTATCTTGTGAATCCTCTGCAATTTGCTGTGGCAAAAAATCCCTAAGATCTCTTTGAGATGGAAGACCAAACATACAGCAGAAAAAACACAGATTAATAATTCAAAAACTTATCTGCCACTGGTTAAAAAAAAAAAAATTAGAATCAAACCATTAATTTCTCCCTATACTTTCTCCTGCAGCAGTGAATATACTACAAGACTTGGATTCTATGATAATTGGAATAAGGCTTACAGAACTATATTCCATTTCCTAATTGGATTATTAGCAGTGCTTCAACCATCTTGTCTCATGGGTATCCACCCTGCCTTTTATGGTTTGGGTGGTCTTCTTTTCCTCCCCCTCTTAGATCTTAATTTTGCAAATAAGGACCGAGAAGTGGCATTAAGATCAGCCTCATTATCACATTGCAGTTTGGCACCATATTCCTCTCTCTCCATCTTTATTAGCAGAGTCTCTGATTTTTTAAGCTCATTTGCATAATTTCTAACATCCTGGGTTTATTCAGAAGGCCTTTTAATGAAGAAATGGAGGTCTTCTCTACTCCAAAGGGCTCTTCATTAGGACACAGTGGAACACAACACCTAAGAACGCAGACTCTGCAGCAACTGAAAACCCTGGATTTGAGTTCTACTTATCTGCTTCCTGGCTGCGTGACCCTTGGGAAGTTGTTCAACATCTTTGACCCTCAGTTTCTCCATGTGCAGTAATAGCAGCTACATCTCGTGACCAATTTGAATCACTCCATGGAAAATGCAACAGTGTCCTGTTCATACTATTGGGCATTGTTGTCATTATCCTTTTCTCTTTATTAATGTAAACATTTTACTGAAGAATGACATACATACAGAAAAGTGCCTGTGTCAGAAGGATAAAGCTCAAGGGGTTTTCAGAAATTGGTACCAGCATCTGAGTCGCCAGCATCCAGATCAACAAACAAAGCATTAGCAAAACTCTAAGAGCACTTTCACAGCTCTTTCCTGCCACTAAATCCTTCCCCGCAAGGGGTAACCATTCTCCTGACTTCTAACAATTGCAGGTTAGTTTTACCTATTTTTGAACTTTATATAAATGGAGTCACACAGGATATACTATTTTTGTCTGATTTCCTTTTCCTGATATTTTCATGAGATTCATTCTGTTTTAGTCAGCAGAAATAATTCATTTTTCATTGCTATATAGTGCTCCATTTTGGGAATATGCCACAATTTTTATCTACTTTTGGTGGACATGTGGGTTGTTTCATATTTTGGGCTATGAACTATAGCAATGCGACAGTATATTCTAATGCATATCTTTTGGATAATTTGCATATGTATACATTTTTATAGGCCTATTTAAGCATAAAATTACTGAGTCACAAGTGATGGATCTGTTTAACTTTAGTATACACTGCCAGTGTTCCCAAGTGGTTGTAAAATTTACACTCCCTCCAACAGTGCAAAAGAATTCCAGTTGATCTACATTCTCACCAATGTTTAGTATCATTGATCTTTTTCAGTTTAAACAATATGGTGGGTGTGTGGTCATATCATATTGTGGGTTATCCACCAGATAGCTGATATTTTATTTTTTCAACTTTTTGTTTGGAAATAATTTCAAACTTATGCTCTTCACCCATATACGTCACCTGTTCATCATTTTCCACATTTGCTTTATCATTTTCTCTGTAGGCATACACATACTGCTTTTTAAAAATATGAGGTAAGTTTCAGATATCATGCCTCATTTACCACTAAGTGTTTCAGAATGTACCAAGAACCATCTCTTAAATAAACACAGTATAGTAATCAAAATAAAAAACTCAACACTCATATGATATAATTATGCAACCTATAGATCTTATTAAAATTTTTCCAAATATTCCTATAATGTTTTTGTAGCATTTTTTTTCATGCTCTGGATTTAATCCAGGACCGTGCCTTATATTTAGTTTTCATGCCTCTGTAGTCTCCTTTAATATGGAATGTTTCCTGTCTCTTTGTCTTTCAGGATATTCACATGTTTTGAAAAGCCTAAGAATTACTGTAATTTTGGCTTATTGGATGTTTCCTGATTAGATTCAGGTTATACATTTTTGATGAATTATTATACAAGTGACTGTGTTCTCAGTACATGATGTTGGCTTGTTCTATCACTATTGGTGTTGACTTTAATAACTTTATCAAAGTAATGTATGCCAAACTTCTTCACTATAAAATTACTTTCATCCCCTTGTAATTAATAAATAATTTTAGGGGATATACTCTGAGGCTGTGTAACTACACTGTACTGCATCAAACTTTCACACACTTACTTCAGCATCTATTGATGATACTTGCCTGAATCAATTATTACTATGATGGTTGCAAATGATAACTTTCTAATTCCATTGCTCCTCTATTAATTAGTTTGCATTCTACAGTAAGGAAGTGCTTTCCCTTCCCTTCATTAATTAATTAATCACTCATCACAATAGAGAAATAAAGACATTAAGAAGAACAACACAGTAATATATACTAGAATAGTGGGCATGACAAACGAAACGGCACTTGAGATCTGAAAGACAGCTAAAAATTAGGCTATCAAAGAGGACCAGTAAAAAGTGAGGCATTAGGAAAAGCACAAGCAAAGGCTGGGAGTTCAAAGAGAGCCTGAGAAAAATTCAGCGTGGTTGGGGTGTAGCAATTAAAGGGAGACAAGTGAAGGTTGAAAGCCTGGAAGGAAAGCCTGAGGCAATCATAAAGATTAACTCCTCATTCATGACAGTGGGTTTCTCTATTTAGAAAGAGTTTTTTCACTGTGTCTGCCCATGTCAGGCCCACCCATACTCAAATTCTCATCTATTTCTTTTAACTATTGCTTTTAAACAGAAAATTCCCAAGTTTAGTGGCTTAAAACAGTGACTTATGTCTTGAGCTTTTGTGGGTCAGCAGTGGGGGCAGGGTTCAGCAGGGTGATTCTTCTCCTCCATGTGACATTGGCTGAAGTCTCTAACTTGGCTGCCTTCTTGATTGCCTGGACTGGGTTTGGAAGTCCAAGAAACTTCTCTCATATTTCTGGGGACTTGGTGCCTCTTCACATGACCTCGCTCTCTCCATGTGACAACTCATTGGTTAGTAGTCAAGCCCAAGCTTCTTTACAGCGTGGTTGGTTCTTCTAAGAGCAAAAGTGGGAGCTGTCAGGACTCAAAGGTTATTACTGGCACCAGTCACTTCCATTGCATTCTATTGACAAGTTACTAGGCCAGCCCAGATTTCACTGGGAGAAAAAAATGGATTTCATCCCTTGACAAGTAGGGAAGGAATCTTCAGAGACAATTTATCATGCCACCTCTTCCAAGAAGTCTTCCCTGACTTCTCCAATCTCATTTTCTACCAATCTATCACAATTACTGTTCTGGGCCTTTGTTAGGCTCATTTTATATAGTGCTTTGTGGTATTTCCAAAATTTTCCAAGTGTCAATATTTTAGCTTTACTGATTCCTGAAGTAGGCCCTCATTTACTTAAGTGCAGTAATTAATACATTAGGATAATAATAATAGGCTGTCATGTATTGAATGATAACCATGCATCTGGCCTATGCAAGATACTTTACCTTAATTATCTAATTACATCCGCTTAAGAAGATAAAACTCTTTATTTTTTCAGAGAAAGAAAACCAAGTCCAAGAAGGAAAACACAAATTGTTTAAGGTTGTCTGACAAATTAGGGGTAGAGTCAACATTGAAACCGAGGTCTGTGCAATTCTAAAATTGTGTTGCAATCTTCCTACATATAAAATAATCATTTATTGAGCACAAAATATGTGTTAGTCTCCTTGCTTAGTACTAGGGATTCAGAAATGTGTAAATACCCTTAGTCTAACAGAGAAGGAAGACATGTAAACAAATACTGACTACACAGTGTTTAAAGGCACAGCATGTTAAATGCTTGAGTGGAGTTCCGAGACTCCAGACCCAGGGTTCATCAACCCTGCCAGGAAAGGTTGGGGAAGGCTTGACCATGGCAGGGACATTTGAATTGCAGATTGAAGGATAAATAGGAATTCACTAAGGAGAGGAGGAGGGGAAGAGAGATTGATGGGAGATGAAGTTGGAGAATTAGGTTCCAATTGTAAAGAAAGGGAAGGAAAGGAAATGAATGCCATTGAGCATCCCTTGTAAGCTTTCACATGCCTTGTTCCATTGAATCCTAAAACCTGCTCTGAAAAGCCTTTTCTCATATTCCCGTTCTTATAGATAAGAAAGCGAAGTTCAGAGAGATCAAATCATATACCAAAGGTCACATTACATAGTTTGGACTTTATCTTGTAGGTATCAGGAAGCTAAAAGACACTTTCAAAACCAGTACATAACCTGACCTGACAGAGAAATGAACACTGTTGTCATATGGAGGTGGGAAAGAGTGGGTAGAGGGTAGTAGTGTAGAGACCAGATTTAGGGGGTTGTTCCTACTACCAGCCATGAATCGATGAGAACCTTGATGAATTCAATGGCAACAGGATGGAGAGAAGGGGCTGAATGGAACTTAGGGTATGTGCTTCCTTCGTATATTTACTATTCTCTGCAATTAACTTTTGTATTATTATGTGTTGTGTGAGAACAAGACATAATACGAATGTGACCTCCATAAGCATAGAAACTTTGAGAATCCTACTTATAGTCTGTCTTCCTAAGACCTAAGAGAGTTCCTGGCCTGTGGAAGGTATCTAATAGACATTCATTGAATGAATGAATTAATTAATCAGAGTTGATATTCATTGCCATGAGCCGAGCTTTGTGCTCAGCACCATTCGTGGATTAGCTCATTTAAGTCGGCTAATGAGGTAGGTAACACTATTATCTGCATTTTCAGGTATGGACAAGTAAGATTCAGAGAGAATCTCTGAATCTTGTGAACCAAGTAAGGGCCATCAGTTGAGCTCAATGACTCCCATAACCCCATTGATGGGGCTGAGAGATAAAGGGAAGCTGTCAGGGACGCTTTAGACAGGGAATGGGTTCTTAACTGTAAGTGACCTGCCCCACCGTCACCCAGCGGACATTTGGCAATGTCAAGAGACATTTCTGATGGTCACAGCTTGGAGGGAAGTGCTACTGGCATCTAGTTGGTAGAAGCCAGGGATGTTGCTAAACACCCTACAGTGCACAGAACAGTCCCCCAGTGCAAAGAATGATCTGGTTTCAACTGTCAGTACTGCTGAGATTGAGAAACCCTGAGACAGGGTTATGAAAGAAAGTCTTTTCAATGAGGGTATATTTGGGCTGAAAGCTCAGAGAAGAGAAGGAACAGGTCATGAAAAGAGATGACCCGAGAGCATTTCAGAAAGAGGAAAGAGTAACTGCAAAGTCCAGCGGAGGGAAAGAACTTGTATTCAGGGATTAGAAAAGAGACCAAGTGGCTAGAATACTGTAAGGATGGGAGCTGGCATGTGCAGAGATGAGAGAAGTTAGCAGCTGGATTATGCAAGATCTTAGAAGCCACATAAAGTGTTTGTCTTTTATTTTAAGAATCCTAGGAAGCCTTTTGAACACATTGATATAAGATGCACCCTCTGTTCAGTTTTACATTTTAAAAAACTCATGCTGGCTGCATTGTGGATTAAAGAGAGTCAAAAAAATCAGGAGGCTCTTGCAGTCACTCATGCAAGAGATGGTGATGTTGAGGCTAGCGTTTTATCAGTGGAGGTGGAGAGAAACGGACAGGTTAGAAATAAGCTTTGAAGGTAGAGGAGACAGCACTTAAAGACATCAGATCCCAGGGGTGAGGGAGATGAGAAATCAAGGATGACTCCTAGGTTTTTAGTTTGAGGCACTGAGTAGGTGGTGGTGGTGTTTACTGCATTGGAAAGATGTCAGAAGGAACAACTTTGGGAGGTTGTTTTGGACTTACAGGTTTGAGATGCTAATTTTTAATCCCAGTGAAGATGCAAGTATGCAGACAGTTGGATATACAGATCTGAACCTACTGGGGGAGGTCAGGGCTGGATAAGTAAGTTTTATTACCATTATACATTATGACATATTTTATAATATAATTCCTTCTTGCTGAAGTCTCTCTGCATATCATCCTGCATGCAGATGTCTGAAGTCTCAGGCATTTTCTCAGAATCATTGCCAAGCCCAACACTGTGATATTTTTAAAGTGTCACATCCTCCATGCCCCTCTTTGAATTGAGTCACACGTTTAATTAAGTTTCCAATTACAACACAAGTAAAGGGGGGAAAAATAACCCTAAGGAATTGATCCGTGCCTGCAGAGCTTTGGAATTTTAGGTAGCTACCCTCTCTGCTTCTCTCTTCCTTTTTTCTTTCTTTCCCCCAGCCCCCCTCTTATTTGCTAGGGACATTTTCATTCTCAATTTCTGATCAGTTTTGGAAGTGGGAGTCTTGCAGTAGAGAGTATTGAGGAAGCCCTGTCCTTAAGAAGTCAAGTCTTCACAGATGATGTCACTGAATGGCTGAAATGCAGCAGAAGGATCTGTGGTTTCAGATTCAGAAGACCTGAGCCCTCAGCTTGGTCTAACCACATGCTAACCATGTCAACTCAGGGCATGGTCTCAGCTTCCTGTTCTTTTGTAAAAATGGGAGATAATCCCTAACTGATGTGAGTCTTTGTGAAACTCATATGAGATCATATGCCTAAGGTCTGGAAAGCATGCACATTTTCCAAAAGCCATCACTTCCCCACCCCCTCCATCAACACCACCCTAGTCCAAGCCTCCGTCACGTGTTTTCCTCATTACTACAATATTCTCCTGACTGTTCTCCGTGGTACTGCTCCTGCCCACTACCTCTGCCAGTCTGTTCTTCACAGCCAGAGTGATGCCATGAAAATATGTCACATCATGTCACTTCCCTGCTCAAAACCCTCCCACTCATATCCCACTCAACTCCCACTCACGGTGACATTCGGAGTCCCTATACAACACTACTTACCATTCAACAGCTCTCACTCACATCCACTGCTGGGTCCACATCAGCCACACGGCCTTCCTGATATTGCTGGAACACGTTAGGCGGAATCCCACCCTGGGGCCTTTGGACTTGCTGTTTCCTCTGTCTAGAAAGTCCTTTTCTCAGATAGCCACATGCTTCCAGTGCCTCCTTCCCAGGGAGGCTTTTCCTGATCACTTTAACACAGATTGCCACCTCTCCCTCCTGCCCCACATGTACTATATTCTCCTTCCATACTTTAGTTCACAGTCTTTTACTTCCAGACATTTTCTCCTTCCTTCTGTCCTTCCGTCCATCCTTCCGTCCCTCTCTCTGTCTTTCTCTCTTTCTCTCTCTCTTTCTCTTTCTCTCTCTCTTTTTCTCTTTTTCTGTCTCTCTCTCTTTCTCTCTCTCTCTCTCTCTCTCTCTCTCACTCTCTCACTCTCACTCGGTTGCCCAGGCTGGAGTGCTGATCATAGCCCATTGGAGCCTCAAACTCCTGGGCTCATGTGATCCTCATGCCTCAGCCTCCCAAGTAGCTGGGACTATAGACTCAAGCCACCATGTCAGGATAATTTTTAAATGCTTTTGTGAAGATGGGGTCTAGCAATGTTTCCCATGCTGGTCTCAAACTCCTGGCCTCAAGCAATCCTCCCACCTTGGCCTCCCAAAGCACTGGAATTACAGGTATGAGCCACCATGTCCACCAGTCCATTTTCTTTATATCTTCTGTGTTTTATCCGTCTTCATCTGATGAAAAGTAAGCTCAGTGAAAGACAGGATTTTTCTCCTCATTTTGTTCAAGACTGTATCCTGCCGTGCCTGCAACAGTGCCTGGCACAGAGAGGTGCTCAGTAAATATGAAGAATTGGTAAACGAGAAAATGGAAACACAAAGAATTAAAATAACTTGCCATAGTTACAAATGGGAAAAGGGTGTGTTCACATCCAGACACCTCCACTTCCTCAATGGACAGTTGAAGGTGATCATGTCTTTCCCGGTTTCCTCACTGGTCATTGCTAGAAGCCAAAGGAATGTGTGCCTCATCCCCTCAGCACAAACTACCATACGGAGGTACCTGGAATTCAGTGAGGCCATGAGAGGGTGCCATTAATAGACTTGTGTGTGTGTGCCTGGAGTATATCCCTTTGGCTCATCTAATTTCAGAAGTGGACAACTTCGAGCATGCTCCAGGTGTCTCACCTCTGAGATATATACAGGTATATATACCTCTGATATATACGCCTGTGTATATCTCAGCTTTTCTGTCCCTGGGCTTTCTTTGAGCAAGGAATCTTAGTCCATGTGCAGAGCAGCCTGGCTGTGAGCAGGACAGGATGTTTCCAGGGTACCTGTCCCTCAACCAGTGGGTGCTGGTGGATAAATGTTCCAAGCTCCTGCCCCTTGCTGGGGTGAATCTGAGGCACATATTATGTGGCATGTACCTGCATTACAGAGGATCTTTGCAGGATTGTACCCCTCTGTTTTTCACTCCTGGCTCTTAAAGTCCCCTCCAAAACATATTACCTGCCTCCACACCCATGTTGCAGACTTTGCTTTCAAGGAAACCCAAACTAAGAGAGTGCCTGCAAAGGGGAGCTTGGGATTTGGGTTCAAAGTTTCAAATCCCAGTTTTGCCATTTGCCCTTGTGACCCTCAGCATGTTCCTTAACTTCTTCAAACTTCCCCAGCAAGTGCATATACTAATATGAAGCTTGCCTGCTTGGAGGAGGAAGGAATATAGGCAGTGACTTATCCCGGTGCCCGGGACATAATATACTATTAAAATGGATGCTGATATTATTATAATTACACAATTATTATATATTATGTGGCATGTACCTGCATTACAGAGGATCTTTGCAGGATTGTACCCCTCTGTTTTTCACTCCTGGCTCTTAAAGTCCCCTCCAAAACATATTACCTGCCTCCACACCCATGTTGCAGACTTTGCTTTCAAGGAAACCCAAACTAAGAGAGTGCCTGCAAAGGGGAGCTTGGGATTTGGGTTCAAAGTTTCAAATCCCAGTTTTGCCATTTGCCCTTGTGACCCTCAGCATGTTCCTTAACTTCTTCAAACTTCCCCAGCAAGTGCATATACTAATATGAAGCTTGCCTGCTTGGAGGAGGAAGGAATATAGGCAGTGACTTATCCCGGTGCCCGGGACATAATATACTATTAAAAATGGATGCTGATATTATTATAATTACACAATTATTATATATTATATAATAATTATTATAAATATGTATTTTTGTATGTGTTCATGATGTGACCAGTCACGTTCATGAGTATGGATGCGACTCAACATATTCTTATTACTCATCTTTGTTATTCAAGATAAGAAAGAGGACATGGGAAGGGAAAAAAGGAGGTAAATCCTAAGGGAGGAGATTAAAGTACCCCTAGACTCTACAAGTTCCTAAGCTGTTACGGTAGAGAGCTGTCCACTGCTTTTTGAAGCTCTTGTCAACCCCTCAGCATCTATACTTCTGACATATTCCATCAACCTGTGTATTAATATGGCTCATATTTCTAACAAGTGCTCACATGGTGCTTTCATTCTGTCAGAAATTGTTACAACTTCTTAACACAGAAAATTCTTTATCCCTATGTCACAGATGAGGAATGTGAAGCCCAGAGAGGTTGGCCAACCTTCCCAAGGTCACACAGCTAGGAAAGAGCAAAGCTGGATTTGGACCTAGGTGGTCTGGCTTCAGAGTCTATGCTGGTAACCCCTCTGCTGTATTGGCTCTTTGCCCAAGATCAGCAGAACCCAGGGAGCAATTTGGCTGCCATCCCAGCAGCCTAGGGGAAAGGAGACATCATAGTTTCCTTATTTGGTAACTTCATAAATGATGGCATTTAGTTAAAAGCAGCCAGGTACTCCAGAAGAAGCCCAATCTTCTCATCTCTGCAAATTCCACGGATGGCCTTGTGATGTCTGAGTTGCTGTGATCTCCACTTCTGCCTTCAGTTTGTTCCCATGGCCAGATGAAACCCTCTGGCAAGAACAAAACTATTATATTCCTGTGATACAGACGAGTGTAGTTTTATAGAAGCTAAATGATGTGGAACCATGAAGCTTAAATTATCAGGGTGTGATGATGGCTCCTACCACCTAGCAGGTGGAGAGAGAACAGCAGATAGAAAAGTCTGACTCCTAGCAGCTATTGAGGTCTCTTCTCCTTGTCAACGTAGACTTACATGGTAGAAGTGGAAAATGGGCATTTGAAAATTATAGACAAAGAATGGCAATTAGTTTAGCGAAAGCAAAAAGATGGGATTTTTAAAAACCAACATTTTGCTAAGTCAGTCAGTGCTGGGAACGATTTTACCGGGAAGTAAAAATAAACTCTGGTTTGTATGTACTATGGAATGTGTTATGTCTCTTCTACTGCATGTTGATGGCTATGTGAGGGCGAGAGCTACGATGGGGGCCGACTGGAGGTGCTATGTGGAGAATAGGGATGCAGGATGTGGAATCAAATGGTCTGGATTCAAATCCTGGCTCTTAGCAACTGTGCAGGCTTAAGCAGATTTTGAATGCTCTCTAAACCTCAGTTTCCACGTCTGTTAAGTGGATAATTTGCCTTTTCTGTAGGGTTATACTGAGGATTGAATGACATAATCCACATATATTTAGCACAGTGCTGGGCACACAGCAAGCTCTCAGTAATTGATAACTGTTATGATGACAAAGTTATACAATGAGCGAAGTCCTATATCTGGTTTCAAAGGATACACACTGAAAGGATGAACCACAGCAATGGTATATAACAGCATTGAAAAGAAGTCTAGGCCAGGCGTGATGGCTCATGCCTGTAATCGCAGCACTTTGGGAGGCTCAGGCAGGTGGATCACCTAAGGTCAGGAGTTCAAGACCAGCCTGGCCAACATGGCAAAACCCCGTCTCTACTGAAAATAGAAAAATTAGCTGGGCATGGTGGCGCACACCTGTAATCCCAGCTATTTGGAAGGCTGAGGCAGGAGAATTGCTTGAACCTGGGAGACAGAGGTTGCAGTGAGTTGAGATGGTGCCACTATACTCCAGCCTGGGTGACACAGCGGGACTCCATCTCAAAAACAAAACAAAAAAAAGGTTTACACAGGAGGTCATGAAACTTACTAATTGTTTTTCCTACTGAAGATTTTATTCATTATATATATCATAATTGTTAAGAATATTGGTCTTGATATCAGACAAATAAGGCTATAAATTTTCATTCTATTCATTCACCTTGGGCAGTCACTTAATCTCTCTGAACCTTAGTTTTCTTACCCATAAAATGAGGATGATAGTACCGAACTCCTGGGGTTGTGTGAGGATTAACTGAGAAAGCAGATAAAAGGCGTGTTGCATGTGAATTGATGTTATTGATAATATTATAAACATGTATATGTGTATATGTTCCTGACTTTTTTCCAGCTTTAAATATAAATAAAAATATTCTATACATTATGGTTCATAATGTGATATTTTAATATATGTATACATTGTGAAATGATTACCACAATCAAGCTAATTAATACATCCATCTCCTCAAAAACCTAAATATGGAAATACCATTTGACCCAGCAATCCCGTTATTAGGTATATACCCAAAGGAATAGAAATCGTTCTATCATAAAGACACATACACGCATATGTGCGTTGCAGCACTATTTACAAGAGCAAAGACACGGAATCAACCTAAATGCCCATCAATAAGGACTGGATGAAGAAAATATGGTACATATACACCATGGAATACCATGTAGCCATAAAAACAATGAGATCATGTCCATTGCAGGAACATGGATGGAGCTGGAGGCAATTATCCTTAGCAAACTAATGCAGGAACAGAAAACCATATACCACATATTCTCACTTATAAGTGGGAGCTTAATGGTGAGAATACATGGACACACATAGGAGAACAACACACAGTGGGGCCTATCAGAGGGTGGAGAGTGGGAGGAGGAAGAGGATCAGGAAAAAGAACTAATGGATACTAGGCTTAATACCTGGGTGATGAAGTGATCTGTACAACCCCCATGACGCATATTTACCTATGTAACCTGCACATTTACCCCAAACTTAAAAGTTAAACTATATATATGTAGTTATATATAATATATATAAGCATGTATACATATATAGTATATATTTATACTATTATATAGTATATATAATATATTAGCATATAAATATATAATTAGTACATAATATATAATTATATATACTATATATACTATATAGTATATATAATTATATATAAATATATATAATACAACAGTATATATATATTGTGTATATATATGTAAAATCACCTCACATACCTAACATTTTGGTGGTGACAACATTTAAGATTTGTTCTTTTAGAACTTTCAAGTATACAATACATTATTAACTACAGTCGTCATGCTCTACATTAGATCTCCAGAATGTATTCATTCTGTTTAACTGAAATTTTGTATCCTTTGACCAACATATCCCTATTCTCCCACCTCCACCCCACCCCAAGCCCCTGGCAACCACCATTGCTTTGCTTCTACTCTCTGCTTCTGAGTTAGACATTTTTAGATTTCACATATGAGTGAGACAATGCAGTATCTGTCTTTCTGTGCCTGACTTATTTCACTTACTGTAATATCCAGGCCCATTTATGTTGTTGCAAATGACAGAATTTCGTTTCATTTTTTTAAGTCTAAATAGTATTCCATTGTGTGTGTGTATACACACATACACGTTTATACATATCTATCCATGGGTGAATGGATAAAGAAAATGTGGTATTTGCCCATTGATAGTTCAGTTGATTCCATATCTTGACTATTGTGAATAATGCTGCAATGAACATAGGAATATAGATATCTCTCCAATTTCATTTCCGTTGGACATATGCTAACTAGAAGACTAGAAGTGGGATTGCAGTATCATATGGTAGTTCTATTTTTATATTTGGAGGAACCTCCATAATGGCTGTAATAATTTACATTCCCATCAACAGTATACAAGGGTTCCTTTTCTCCACATTCTTGTCAACACTTGATATCTTTTGTCTGTTGGATAATAGCCATTCTAACAAATATAGGGCCGTCTATTTCATTGTGGTTTTGATTTGCATTTTCCTGATGATTGGTGATGTTGAGCATTTTTTCATATACTCATCAGCCACTTATATGTCATTTTTTGAGAAACATCTTTTCAAGTCTTTTGCACATTTTTAAATCGGGTTGTTTTATTGCTATTGAATTGTTTGAGTTCCTTACACATCTGGCATATTATCCTCTCATCAGATGTATGGTTTGCCAATATTTTGACCCTTTATATAGATTGTCTCTTCATTCTGTTGATTGTTTTATTTGCTGTGCATAAGCTTTTTAGTTTGATAAAAAAAATTTTTTAGTTTGTTGCTTTTGGAGTCATATCCAAAATATCATTGACTGGACCAATGTCAAGAGGCTGTTTTCCTATGTTTTCTTCCCGTGGTTTATAGTTTCAGGTGTTATGTTTCAATCTTTAATTCATTTTAGTTTATTTTTGCATGTGGTGTGAGATAAGAATCCAATTTCATTCTTCTGCATGTGGGTGTCTAATTTTTTTCAACACTATCTATTGAAGAGACTGACCTTTCCCTTGTGTGTTGTTGGCACCTTGGTTGCAGACAAATTGACCATAAACACGTGGGTTTTTACGGGCTCTTTATGCTGTTCCATTGGTCTATATGTCTATTTTTTGCCAGTACCATGCTGTTTTGATTAAGATAGCTTTGTAGTATGGTTTGAAATCAGGTTATGTGATGCTTTCAGCTTTGTTCTTCTTGCTCAAGATTGTGGTGGCTGCTCAAGATTGTGGTGGCTATTTGGAGTCTTTGATGATTCAATACCAAATTTTAGGATTTTTTTTTTCTATTTCTGTGACAAATGCCAATGACATTTTCATAGGGATGGCATTTAGTCTATAGATAACTTTGGGTAGTATGAACATTTTCACAATATTAATTCTCACAATACATAAACACAGACTATCTTTTCATTTATTTGCATCGTCTTCAATTTCTTTAATCACACTTCTACAGTTTTTAGTGTATAAATATTTTACCTCTTTGGCAAAACTTATTTCTAAGTGTTTCATTTTTTTTGTAGCAATTGTAAATGGAATTTTAAAAAAGTTTTTGGATTATTTATTAGTGTATAAAACACTACTGATTTTCTATGTTGATTTTGTATCCTGCAACATTACTTCATTAATTAGTTCTGACAATTTTTTGGTGGAGTTTTAGGACTTTATAAGATTATGTTATTGGCAAATAAAGATAATTTTATTTCTTCTTTTCCAATTTGGGTGCCTTGTACTCTTTTCTTTTGCCTAATTGGTTGGGGTAGGACTTACAGTACTATATTGAATAAAAGTGTCAAGAATGGACATTCTTGCAGTGAGCCGAGATGGCACCACTGCACTCCAGCCTGGGTGACAGAGCAAGACTCCATCTCAAAAAAAAAAAAAAAAAAAAGAGTGGACATTCTTGTCTTATTCCTGGTCTCAGAGGAAAAGCTTTCAGCTGTTCACTATTGAGTATAATGTTATCTGTGGGGCGTTATTATGCTGAGGTATATTCTTTCTATACCTAATTTGTTGAGAGTTTGTAATTAGGAAATTATGTTGAATTTTTTCAAATGCCTTTTCTGCGTCTGTGGAGATAATTATATGACTTTAATACTTTATTCTGCTAATGTGGTGTAGAATACTTACTGATTTGCGTATGTTAAACTATCCTTGCATCCTGAGTTAAATCCTAATTGGTCATGGTGTATAATCCTTTTCATGTGCTGTTGAATTCAGTTTGCTAGTATTTTGTCGAGTATTTTCTTGTCTATGTTCCTAAAGCATGTTGATCTATACTCTTCCATTCTTGTAGTGTACTTTTCTGGCTTTGGTATCCTGGTAATGTTGGTCTTGTAAAATGAGTTTGGAAGTGTTTCCTGTTCTTTAATTAAAAAAAAAAAATGAGAAAATGCGTTGTTAATTATGTTTTAAATGTTTGGTAGAATTCACCAGTGAATGTCTTGTGTTTTCTTTGTTGGGAGCTTTTTGATTATTGATTTAATCTCCTTACTGATTATTTTTCGTATTTTCTGTTTTTTCATAATTCAGTCTTGGTGGGTTATATGCATCTAGAAATGTATTCATTTCTTCTAGGTTATCCAGTCGTTCATAGTATCTCTTATGATCCTTTATATTTCTATATCATCTGTAACATCTCTTTCATTTATAACTTTGAGTTCTTTTTTTCTTAGTTTGTCAATTTAGTTTTATGTTTTTTAAAAACAAAACAACTCTTAGTTTCATTGATTTTTTTATTGTTTTCTACCCTCTTTCCGCTGACTTTGGGCTTAGTTTTTCTTCTTTTCTAGTTCCTTGGTGTATAAAGGTTGTTTGTCAGGTTGTTTACCTGAGATATTTTTTTCCTTAATGTAGGTGTTCAGCACTCTAAACTTTTAGAACTGTTTTTGCTGCATTCCATAAGTTATAGTATGTTGTACTTCTATTTCATTTGTCTGAAGTTATATTTTGATTTCCCTTTGGATTTCTTCTTTGATTCATTTGTTGTTTAGGAGCATGTTGTTTAATTTGTCAGTATATGTGAATTTCCCTATTTTCCTCTTGTTACAGATTTCTAATTTTATACCCCTGTAATTAGAAAAGATGCTTGATATGATTTCAGTCTTCTCAGATTTATTAAGATTTGTTTTGTGGCATCATCCTCCTATTCCGGGGAATGTTTGGTGTTCACTTAAGAATTTTTGTTCTGTTGCTGTTTGATGGTAGGCTCTGTATATGCCTGTTGGGTCCATTTGGTTTATAGTGTTTAAGTCTGTTATTTCCTTGTTGATTTTTCTGTGTGAATAATCTACTGTTGAAGGTGAGGTAAGTCTCCTACTACTTTTGTTTATTTAGTTTGGTTTGTTACATAGATACATTGCATGATGCTGAGGTTTAGGGGATAGATCCTATCACCTGGGTAACTAGCTTACTACACAATAGGTAGTTTTTCAACTCACAATCCCTTTCTTCCTCCCAACTTTAGTAGTCAACAGTGTCTATTGTTCTCATCTGTATGTCCATAGTTACCTAATGTTTAGCTCCTACTGTGTGGTATTTGGTTTTCTGTTCCTGTATTAATTGTTAGGATTATGGTCTCCAGAAGCATCCACGCTGCTACAAAGAACATGATTTCATCCCTGTTTGTGGCTGTGTAGTATTCCATGGTGTATATGTACCACATTTTTTCATCCAATGCACCATTGATGGGCATCGAGATTGATTCCATGCCATTGCTATTGTGAATAGCACTGTGATCAAGAAATGAGTGTATGTGTCTTTTTGGTGGGAAGATTTATTTTTCTTTGAGTATATACCCAGTAATGGCATTGTTAAGTCAGATGATAGCTCTGTTTTTAAATTCTTTGAGAAACCTCCAAACTGCTTTCCACAGTAGCTGAACCAATTTATATTCTCATCACCAGTGTATAAGCATTTCTTTTTCTCCACAGTCTCACCAGCATGTGTTATTTGATTTTTTAATAGTAGCCATTCTGACTCGTGTGAAATGGTATTGATTTGCATTTCTCTGATGATTAGCAATGGTAAGCATTTTTTCATATGTTTATTGGCCACTTGTAAGTCGTCTGTCTTCTTTTGAAAAGTGTTCATGTCCTTTGCCTATTTTTTAATGAGGTTATTTGGTTTTTGCTTATTGACTTAAGATCCTTTTAGATTCTGGATATTAGACTTTTGTCAGATGCATAGTTTGCTAGTATTTTATCCAACACTGTAGGTTGTCTATTTACTTTGTTGATGATAGTTTCTTTTGCTGGGTAGAAACGTTTTAGGTTAATCAGGCCCCATTTGCCACCTTTGGTTTTTTTGTTGGAATTGCTTTCAGGGACTTAGCCAAAAATTATTTGTCAAGACTGATATTGAGAAGGGTATTCCCTAGGTTTTCTTTTAGAATTTTTATAATTTGAGGTCTTACCTTTAAATCTTTAATCCGTCTTGAGTTAATTGTTGTATACAGTAAAAAGTAGGGTTCCAGTTTCATTCATTCGCGTACGGCTAGCCAGTTATCCCAGTACCATTTATTGAATAGTAGGAAGTCCTTGCCATGTTGCTTGTTTTTGTTGACTTTGTCAAAGATTAGATGGTTTTAGGTGTATGGCTTTATTTCTGGGTTCTCTATTCTGTTCCACTGATTTATGTGCCTGTTTTTTTTCACCAGTACCATGCTGTTTTGGTTACTGTGGCCTTGTGGAATAGTTCGAAGTGTGATACCTCTGGCTTTGTTCTTTTTGCTTTGGATCATTTGGGCTATTCAGGCTCTTTTTTGGTTCCATATGAATTTTGGAATTTTTTTTTTTTCTAATTCCGTGAAAAGAACATCAGTAGTTTTGTATAAATAGCATTGAATCTGTAAACTGCTTTGGGCAATATGGCCATTTTAACAATATGGAGTCTTCCAATCCATGAGCACAGATTGGTTTTCCATTTTTTTGTGTCATTTCTGGGATTGGTTTTCCATTTTTTTGTGTCATTTCCGGTTTCTTTCAACAGTGTTTTGTAGTTCTTGTAGAGATCTTTCACTTGGTTAGCTGTATTCCTAGGATTTCCATTTTTGTGTGTAGCTGTCATAAGTGGGATTATGTTTTTGATTTGACTCTCAGCTTAAACATTATTGGTGTGCAGATGCTACTGATATTTGTACATTGATTTTGTCTCTTTGTCCTTCATAATAGTTGTTTGTTTAAAGTCTATTTTATCTGATGTAAGAATAGAAAGTCCCGCTCTTTTTATTTTCAACTTGCATGGTAGATTTTTTTTTTTTTTTTTTTTTTTTTTTTTTGGTCCCTTTACTTTAAGCCTGTTTATGTCCCTTTATGTGAGATGGGTCTCCTGAAGACAGCAGAGAGTTGGCTCTTGTCTTTTCATGCAGCTTGCCACTTTATGTCTTAAGTGGGGCATTAAGTACATTTGCATTCAGGGCCATTTTTGATACATGAGACTTTGATCCTGTCATTGTGTTGTCAACTGGTTGTTATGTGGACTTGTTTGTGTAGTTGGGATATGTGCGTATGCCATAGATACTATAAAGTATCTACTAAAACAATAGTGTTTTTGTAGGAGCAGGTGCCATTATTTGGATTCCATATTTTGCACTCTTTTAAGGACCTCTTATAATGCTTGTCTAGTTGTAACCAATTCCCTCAGCATTTGCTTGTCTGAGGAAGATTCCATGTCTCCTTTGATTATGAAACTCAGTTTGGCAGGACACAAAATTTTTGGTTGGAATTTCTTTCCTTTAAGGATGTTGAAAATAGGCTCCCAGTATTTTCTGGCTTATAAGTTTTCTGCTCAGAGGTCTGTCTATTGCTAGCCTGATGGGGCTCCCTTTGTACATGACCTGATCTTTTTCTAGCTGTCTTTAAGATTTTTTTTTTTTTGCATTGATCTTGGTGACACTGATGACTGTGTGTCATGGGGAAGGGCATCTTGTGTAGTATCTAGCCAGGGTTCTCTGTATTTCTTGAATTTGAACATCAATCTCTCTAGTGAGACTAGAGATATTTTTGGTGGACTGTATCTTTGAATATATTTTTCAAGTTGCTTACTCTCTCTTCTCAGAAATGCCAATGAGCTGTAAGTTTGTTTTGTTTACCTAATCCCATATTTCTTGGAGGTTTTGTTTATTTTAAAAAAATTCCTTTTCTTTATTTTGGCTGAATTAATCTGAAAACAAGTGTTTGAGCTCTGAGTTTCTTTCCTCAGCTTGGTCTATTCTACTATTAATGCCTCCAGCTGAATTACGAAAATCTTGTAGTCAGCTTTTCAATTCCAGAAGTTCAGTTTGGTTCTTTCTTAAAATGGCTATTTTATCTTTCAGCTCTTGAATTATTTTACTGGATTCTTCGGATTGAGTTTCAACTTGCTTCTGAATCTTGATGAGCTTCCTTGCCATCTAGATTCGGAATTATATGTCTGCCATTCAATCATTTAATAGTTGTTAAGAAGCATTGCTGAGGAGCTAGGGGGCTCATTTGGAAGTAAGGGGACACTCTGGCTTTTTGAATTGGTAGAGTTCTTGCATCTGAGAGGGCTAGTGTTCCTTCAACTGTGCTGTAAGTTGAGTATTTTCAGTTGGATTCATTTCTGGATGCTTTTAGAGGGCCAAGACTCTGTACAGGATCTTTATATGTGGGTGAATGCCTGTGCTTGGTTTCACAGGGGTATTAGCCAGATAATTTTTGGTGATGTAGTTTGAGCCATGATCCAGTAGATGGTGCTTAAAAGTAGTGGTCAGCAGGTAGGGTCTTAGCCATGTGGCTCTTTTATATTTCCTCATGTTGGCAGGCATGCTCTGCCAAGGAGAAGGGAGGTGGGGAGAGATGACCTACTCACCAGATCCACTCCTGGGCCTTTGAGGATTCACCTCTGATCACTGGCACCACACTCACATTTATTTTGTTAGGTATTCAGGGCCACAGGGCTCCCTTGGGCAGAGGCTGTGGCAGGGAAACAGGCCACATTCTTTCTGGACTGGTCCTGTAGAGGGAGGTATGCCTCACTCCCTTCTCAGCCCATGAACTTGGAAGTTTTGCCATTCTCAATGCTCTGAGTGTGGGGGCTCCTTTCCCACTCAAGTTCTGGCCGCAGATCTTGGCTCAACACTCACAAGCAGTGTACCATGGCTGAGACATCAGGATGGCCCAACTGTGGTGGTGGATTCGAAGTGCTCCCTGGTTGATGGGAAAGTATTCAGGTGGAGCAAAGCACTCAGGCTGGGCAGTGGAGGCTGTGCTGTACAGCCTGTGCTGTGCCGATGGTCCTGTGGGGCAGGCAGGCAGGAGTCCTGGGAAAGGCTAGCGGGCAGAAAGCCTTATAGAACACATGTACCCCAGTCCTGTGGGAAGGCTGACCCTGCTCTCTTCTGGCCTGGTGGTCAACTGCAGCTAGAACATCTTGGAGGGAGATGGGGTATGCGTGCCTGTGGCTGCACTCTGCCAGAACTACATTTCTGGGCTCTCTGGTGGCTGAGGCCCTGACTCTGCCTATTCCCTGGGCAGATCCCCCTGCCTGCTCACATGTCCATGAGGAATGTGGGGCCCCCTGTCCTATTACTTTTGTATTGCTGTCTGCTTCTCCCTTTAGTTGTGTTAATATTTGCATTATATATTTAGGTGTTCCATTGTTGGGCACATATATATTTAAAATTGTTATATCTTCTTAAGTGAATTGACTCTTCTATCATTATTTAATGATCTTTATCTCTATCACAGTTTTAGACTTAAACATCTGTTTTTTTATCCTGATGTACATATCTCTGCTTTTTTGATTACTATTTTATTTATTATAGCATATAGAATATCTCTTTCCATCCCATAATTTTCAGCTTATATGTGTACTTAAAGCTAAAGCAAATCTCTAGTAGGCAGCGTGTAGGTGGGTTTTGGCTTTTTACTTCATTCAGTCACTCTGTCAGTTGATTAGAGAATTTAACCCATTTACATTTAAAGTAATAATTCATAGGTAAGGACTTACTACAACCATGTTGTTAATTGTTCTCTATTTTGTATTTCTTTTGTCTCATCCTTCCCCTCTTGCTATCTTTCTGTTTTGTTTTTTTTTTTTTTTTTTGTAGGGGTATGCTTTGATTATTTTCTCTTTATCTTTTGTGTATACACTACATATTTTTTCTTTGTGGTTGCTATGAGGCTTACATAAACATCCTGTAGTTATAATAGTCTATTTTAAGCTGATAACAACTTAATTTCAAATAGATACGTAAATATCTACAGTTTAACTTCTCTTCCCCCCACATTTGTGTCATTGATGTCACAATTTACATCTTTTATGTATCATGTATCCATTAACAAACTGTTGTACCTATATTTTTAATACTTGTGTCTTTTAACTTTTATAGCAGAGTCAGAAATTATTTATGGACCACGTTACAGTTTTAGAGTATTCTAAATTTGACTATATTCTTAGCTTTACAGTGAATTTTATACTTTCATATGTTTTCATATTGTTAACATCCTTTTCTTTCAACTTGAAGAACTTCTTTTAGGGTTTTTTTGTAAGGCAGATCTAGTGGTGCTGAGTCCTCACAGCTTTTGTGTGTCTGGGAAAGTCTTTATCTTGCCTTCATTTCGGAACGATGACTTTGCTGGGTATATATTCTTGGTCGATAGTTCTTTTTTTTCTTTCAGCACTTTGGGTAATACCATCTCATTCTCTCCTTGTCTGCAAGGTTTCTGCTGAAGAGTATCCTCAAAGTTTTAGGGAGGTGCCCTTGTATGTGATCAGTTGCTTTTCTCTTGCTGCTTTCAAATTGTCTCTTTGTCTTTGACTTTTGAGAATTTGATTATAATGTGTCTCAATGAACATATCTTTATAGTGAACCTACTTGGAGTTCTTTGGGCTTCATGGATCTGGATGTTCATCTTCCTCTTCATCCAAATATAGGACGTTTTCTGTCATTATTTATTTAAATAAACTTTTTGCTATTTTTTTGTTTTTTGCTCCTTCTGAAACTCTCATCATGCATGTATTGGTTCACTTAATGGTGTCCATAGTCCTGTAGGTTTTCTTCCTCATTTTCATTCTTCTTGTCCCCTTAGCTGGGTAATTCCAAAGGACCTGTCTTTGAGCGAATTCTTCTTCTGCTTAACCAGGTGGATGTTGAAGCTCTCTGAAATTTTTCAGCTCAGTCATTGTGTTCTTACTCAGAAATGTTTGTTTGGTTCTTTTTTTTTGGTTTGCATCTCTTTACTGAACTTTTCACTTTGTTCAAGAATTATTTTCACGATTTGATGTAGTTGTCTATTTGTGTTCTTCTGTAGCTCACTAAGCTTCTTTAAGATGATTATTTTTTATTGTTTGTCAGGCAATTTAGAGATCTTCATTTCTTTAGGGTTGACTACTAGTCCTTTATTTTGTTTCTCTGGTGATGGTATGTTTCCCTGATTACACATAATCCTGTGGTCTTGCATTAGTAGCTGCACATTTGAAGAAGTAGACACCACTTTCAGTGTTTAAAGACAGGCTTTGACAGAGAAAGCACTTTACCAGTTAGCCTGTTTAGAGACTCTGGGCAGGCCGTCTGGCAGGGTTCATGGGCTGCCTGCTGCTGGAATCCTCAGGTGGGCTGGGAGCACTGAGGTCTATTGGAGTGGGTCTGAACTTTGAGTCTGTTGGAGCCTGGGGCTCTGGAGACAAGCCTGGAGCCTGGGATGGGCCTGGAGGCTGAGCCCACAGTGGTGAGCCTGGGTCCTGGGCCATCAAGAACAGTCATAGAGGTTAGATTTATAAGGGGCTAGCCTAGTGCCAGGTGGGCCAAGAGCCTAGATCTGGAGTGGTCAGCCTGGAGGCTGGGCCTACAGGTGCTGGCCTGGCGCTTGGGCTGTGGCAACCAACATTGTGCTGAGGTAGGCCTGGAGGCTGAGTCTACAGGGGCAGGCCTGAGTCCCGGGCCTGTAGGAGTCATCCTAGAGCTTGGAACTATAGGGGATTCTCTGGTACTAGGGATTGGTCCCCAGGCTGTGGCAAGCCTGGATCCTGAGTCTGCCAGGGTAGGCCTAGATCCTTAGGATTATGTGGGCTGACCTGTTACTGGGGTGGGCCTGGAGGCTTGACCTATGAGCACTGGCCTGGGGCTCAAGGCCATGGGACTGACTTGGTGGCAGGTTTCACTGGCACAGGCCTGATGCTTGGGTCTATGGTGAATTCACATGTTCACTTCACTCTCCTTCCCCCACAGGGAGCACACGTCTCTGCGCTCTGCTGCCTGGGGTTGCGAAGGGGTGGTGTGGTAATGTGAAACTGTCCTTACTACCTTCTTCAGTGCATTTTTTTCTTATTTCTAAGCTACACCTAGGTGCTGTAATCTCTCACTTGAATCCCTTAGTTCTTGTGAAGGTATTTCTATGCATAGATTGTTGTTTAAACTGATGTTTCTCTGAGGGGGTGAGAACCAGAAAGTTCTATTCTGCCATATTGCTGGTGTCACTTCCCTAGGGACCTGTTCATGAATTCATATAGTGTGTAAAAATATTGCTTTTACCCAAGAGAATCAGTTTTACTAGTTTGTTTTGGGGTCTGCATGATGGAAATCAGTAAGCCAACTCTGAGTGGCAGAGTCTGCTACATGGGTGTTAAAACCCAGTCTGTGTTGTACCGGTGTTGAAAAAGATTCTGAGGTCACATTTGGGATTAGTAGGAAAGAATGCTCTGATTGGTTGGTGATGTCTTGCATTGGCATAGAAATGGAGCATTGGCTTGGAAATGGAGAGTGATACTTTTTTTGTTTTTGTTTTTTTTTTTTTTTGGAGACAGGCTCTGGCTCTGTTGCCCATGCTAGAGTGCAGTGGCACAATCTCCACTCACTGCAACCTCTGCCTCTCAGGCTCGAGCAGTCTTCCTATCTCAGCCTCCTGAGTAGCTGGGACCACAGGTGTGCACCACCACACCTGGCTAATTTTTTTCTGTTTTTGTAGGCACAGGGTTTCACCATGTTGCCCAGGCTGGTCTCAAACTCCTGAGCTCAAGCGATCCACCTGCCTTGGCTGTCTCTTCTGTTCCCTATCCCTCAATCTCTTTCTGTCTCTTGGTCTTGAATGTGTCTATTTTAGATCTCATTCTTTCTTTGACAGCTTCCTCTTTGGCTTGGTATTTTATCATTTTTCTTAGCAGCTGGGATTCTCTGGCATTTCTAAGTCTATTTTAAACACTTTGTAAGGTTTGATGTAGAGGAAAATCTGATTTCCATAGTTTGTGCATTGGTGCCTCAGGGGACTCTTAGTTTGATTATGTCCTGAAAAGGTTGTGATAAGCTTGGGCTCTGGCAGCCCTGATAGCCATAGCTCGGTGGCCTTTCAGCTGCTTTGGTCTGGGGTATGGAAGCTTTTTAGGGGCCCAAGAGCACCAGGCTCTTTACCTCATGGTAGATTTCCAGTCTCGTTTTTGTTTTGCCATATCACCTGGGGAAGTGATTAAGATGAAGATTCCAATTCAGCACGTCTAGGGTAAGATGTGAGATTCTGCATTTCTAACAAACAAATGTGAGCCGGGCACGGTGGCTCACGCCTGTAATCCCAGCACTTTGGGAGGCCGAGGCGGGCAGATCACTTGAGGTCAGGAGTTCAAGGCCAGCCTGACTAACATAATGAAACCCCATCTCTACTAAAAATACAAAATTAGCCGGGTATGGTGGCACATGCCTGTAATCCCAGTTATTCGGAAGGCTGAGGCAGGAAAATTGCTTGAACCAGGGAGGCGGAGGTTGCAGTGAGCCAAGACTGTGCTATTGCACTCCAGCCTGAGCAACAAGGATGAAACTTCATCTCAAAACAAAACAAAACAAAACAGGAAAGAATGCTCCTTCTGTCTTGAAACCCAATTTTCACCTGGCAAATGGAGTTTTTCCTTCTATGTGCTCCCTTTGAACCCACAGGACATTTTATAATTTTATAGTATTTCTGATGGCCTTCTTCCTATCTTGGACTCTAATAATCTCTATTCATTTCTCTCTCCAGTTAGATCGAGTGCCACTCCAGGGCTTGCCATGGAAAAATACAAAATAGAACATTCCAGGCCAGTACATGTAGTAAAGACTGTCATGATGCCAAACATGACAACTATGACCTTGCCCAGTGTAGCGATGCATGTTGCTGTGAAAAGCAGCAGCTTTGTTTAAAATAGCTAAAGCTCGCAAGCAATCCAAGTGTCCCTGGATGGACGAATGGATAAACAAAATGCAGCACACACATACAAGGGAATATTAGTCTGCCTTTAAAGAGAAGGACCTTCTTTTTCTTTTCTTTGCTTAGTTTTTGAAGACAGAGTCTCGCTCTGTCACCTAAGCTGGAGTGTAGTGGTACGATCATAGCTTTCTGCAGCTTTGAGCTCCCAAGGTCAACGGATCCTCCCACCTCAGGCTCCCAAGTAGCTGTGACTACAGGTGCATGCCTGGGTAACTTTTTAAAAAAAAATTTGTGTGTAGAGATGGGGTGTCGCTATGTTGCTCAGGCTGGTCTTGAACTCCTGGGTTGAAGCAGTCCTCTTGGCTCAACCTCCCAACGTGCTGGGATTACAGGCATGAGCCACCATGCCCAGCCAGGAAGGAACTTCTCACACATGCTACAACATGAATAAACCCTGAGGGCGTTATGCTAAGGGAAATAGGCCAGTCACCAGAGAACAAATGCTGTATGAATAGTCACATGCATACAGACAGAAATCTGAATGGTGGTTTCCAGGGGTTTAGGGAAGTGGAAATGGGGAGTTACTTTTTAACAGGTGTAGAGTTTTTCTTAGTTTTACATGATGAAAAGAGTTAGTGAGATGGATGGGATGATGGCTGCATATTATTAATGCATTCTTTTTTTTTTTTTTTTTTTTTTTTTTTTTTTTTTTTTTTTGAGACAGGGCCTTGCTCTGTCTCCCAGGCTGGAGTCAGTGGTGCAATCTCGGCTCATTGCAGCCTCAACCTCTCAGGCTCCAGCGATCCTCCCACCTCACCGCCCCCTCCTTGTAGCTGGGATTACAGGCATGCACCACCATGCCTGGATAATTGTTGTATTTTTAGTAGTGATGGGGTTTCGCCATGTTGACCAGGCTGGTCTTGAACTCCTGGGCTCAAGCCTTGGCCTCCCAAAGTTCTGGGATTACAGGCCTGAGTCACTACCCAGCCTATTAAGGTATTTAATACTACTAAACCATACACTTCAATGGTTATGCTGGGAAACTATGTTTTATGTCTTTTTTTCCCTCTCCCTTCAGGTTTACCCCTGTGGCCTCCCACAGGAAAAAGAGAGGACCTATATCCTTCTTCTATATCATCTCTATCCTACAGCTTGTAGGATGTGGTACAGCTTGTGGGATATTTTACCACAATAAAACTTTTATAAAAAAGCATTGGCCTTGCACAAACAGGCCAGAATTCTAGCCTTTCCTGGCAGGAATGCACTGCACTGGGATCCCTTGAAGCCCTAGACTAGCCCCGACATGTAGGAGATTTGGAATATCCTCACTAGACGTCAGATGAACAGGTGTCTGTGTGACTTCTTTAATTTTCCATCGCGGATCTTGTCTTGCCCTAAGTTTCCATTCCTGCTGATGCCTGGGACAGATATACAAGAGAAACTGGTTTTACACAATTTTTTCCATTGTAAATTCAGTCTTGGCAAAGAATCAAATGAATTCTTTCACAGGATTATTTCCCTTCTCTAGGTCTCTTTCTCCTTTGTGTCTTGAAGGTGACATCTGAGCTCATAAAACAGTTTCTTTCTGTCCGTGTGCTGGACATCGTCCTTTCTGGCCTCTGCTGCAGAATTCTGAGTCTCACCTTGACTCTGAGTGTCCTGCACTGGTGTCCACTGCAGAGAAACTGCTCCTTCCTGATATTTTTTGAGCATGTTACTGATAGCTCCTACTGACATTATAGATCTCTGCCATTGGCTCTGGTCCTAAGGTTACCTCACTCCGTGATCTCCTCACCCTAAGCCAGGCCTCTTCTGCTCTATCAATTCTCTCAGAAATTCTGAGCCCCTCTAAAAGGAAGGAGGCAGGGAATCTTGTTAGGTTTTTCTGCAGGATGGCTATGTTGGGGAGACACCGTAACATCCTAATGTATGTCTGGGGTTGGCAAACATTGATCCAAATGTTCCTTGTCACATGATTTTGTAAATAAAGTTTTATTGGAACAGAACTACACCCACTCAGTTACATATTGTCTATGACTGCTTTTGCAGTACAATGGCAGAGTTGATCGTGGTGACAAAGGTTATATAGCCTGCATGGCTAAAATATTTACTATCTGGCCCTTTGCAGAAAAATTTGCTGGCCTTTGGTCTTTGTGGTGGAGTCCAGGGTTGTGCAGGACATATCCTGTGTGACTGTATGTGACATCCCTGGCTTTCTGTACCAGGCTGTAGCAGGTGGGACTCAGTGAGGTCCCTCAGCCATGGCTATCTGACCAGTGCCATTCAATACCAGCTTGGGGAATGTTGCAAGGAGTTTCTTTTTGGATTCCAGCTTTCTGTCATACCATTTGAGATTTCCAACTTCAGGTTGAGGGACCCGGCAGTATCTTCATCTTGCTTTCTCAAAATGTCGTTTTTGTTGTTTTTTTTTAATTGGAGTCTTACTCTGTCACTCAGGCTGGAGTGCAATGGCGTGATCTTGGCTCACTGCGACCTCTGCCTCCTAGGTTCAAGCAATTCTTGTGCCTCAGCCTCCTGAGTAGCTGGGACTACAGGCATGTGCCACCACGCCCAGCTAAATTTTGTATTTTCAGTAGAGACGGGGTTTCGCCATGTTGGCTAGGCTGTTCTCGAACTCCTGACCTCAGGTGATCTGCCCACCTCAGCCCTCAAAGTGCTGGAATTACAAGCAACAGCCACTGTACCCAGCCTCAAAATTTCTTTCTCCTGTGGTTTTCTCCCTTTGGACTCCCACCCCTTACCCAGGGTTGGAACTACTTATCTTCTTTGAAACAGGTAGGACCTATCTCCTTCTTCTATATCATCTCTATCCTACATACACCTTGTAGAAGTTTCTATGCTCAGAACTCTAAGGGTTGCTTTAGAATTTAGAAGTATTCCTTTCTCTCTCAAGAAAGGCTGGACTGTTGTCTCACGATGACACTGACAGCCTATTTTGGAAATCAAAAGGTGGACATTGCTCCATTCTCTTTGTGTTTCTGCTGTAACTATCCTAATCCTTCCCAAAGCAATAGATTCTCTGATTGGGGAGGGGAGGCATTCATATATTGTAAGAACATCATCTTCTTTGAGTAATTATATCTGGCACTGTGCCTGGATCAGAGTACCTGATAAACAAATATGATCTTGTGGCAGAGGGCTACAGGAGAGCATTAGCATCTAGATCCCTTGATCTAATATGAAACCCATCCAAAGAGAATGAGATATTCTGAAGAATCATTCTTTACAGCAGGAAACAAATTCTGCCTTAGAGACTGGACCCTACATTTTGTAAAAGGGACCTACGGCCATGACATCATCCAGGTGTGGCCAAGCTGTCATGGAACTCCAGGGGAGCTCTGGTTACAGCGATACATTCCCACCTTTCCTTTGACATTCACCCACTCGTATGGGGATAGCCTTCTTCTCTCACCATAACCACAGCCAACTTACACATTTGTCTCTTTGCAATTAATCACTCTTCAGACTGCTTATTCTAATTCTTGCTTCCTGAAGGCAGAGCCAGCAGGCATCTCCACATGGTTTCTCAGTTCTCCAGCTGGAATTTCTGAAGGACACTGTGAGGCCACTTCCATTTCCGCTGCCTCCTGACCCTCTCCTACATCCCAGAGTCTACCTTACATCTCATGAATGGACAAGCAGTGGCTTGTCTCTGGCTGAGTGGGCTCCCTGCTGTCACAAGGCACTTGCTGTCAACAGAAAGCAGGTGTTCTGGGAAGACTGGAGGAGCTGTGGGTGGTGAGGCAGACGCTGGGCTTGGCTCTGGAAGCCCAAACTCAGAACATTAAGCCGAACCATCTGAAGCTCCTCCACAAAACAGGTTGTGCAAATCTCTCTTCCCCCCTCTATGGGTTCATGCATATTCATAATTAGAACAACTCCAGGCCGAAGATAATGATTCATGCAGGAAGCGCCATTCTGAACATTATTATCTGGGAGTGACAAATGAATTTCTAATTTAACATGTGTATTGCACAAATAGATCACAAGAACTTTAAAGTCAAAAGCATCCTTTGGAGTCATGCAACTTCTGTTGTAATGTAGCATAAAATGATAGGGGAAGGAGGGGGTCTCCCACTGGTGGGCTGTGCATAGCGGTTCCCTTCAAAGCAGAGGAGAAATAAAAGGGGGTGAGATTTCAAACACCATTTGAGTCTACTATAGAAGCCAATAATAATGACCAAGAATAAAACAACAGCAGCAACAACAAAACACCAGGCACTGGCACAAAGCAATACCATTGTTTTGAGGAGTTATTTGGGCATCAACAGAATCCTCCCTATTTTTTTCTCCTGCTGACAACAAAAATGGAGTGTAGGCCAGTTGGGTTCATTGGTCGCTCAGTAAGAATCAGAGGGCAGTAACTGCAAGGCAAGGCTGAAGAGGGAGTCGCAGAGTTGATTTGAGCTGCATTTCAATACCGGTTTCATGTTGAAATGCTAATTTATAGCATGATAATATGATAGCAACACTGTCTGCCTGGCTGCAAAGACTGGCCTCTTCCAGCTTGTCAAAGCTGACAGTCAAGCGTAAAATGGCTACTGTCAAGGAGTGGCAGCTCTTTTAAGACTAGGTCTTAAGCCATTTCTTAAAGTTCTGTATTTCTGTCATCACTGTCCCCCATCTCCCAATCCCTTTTCTTTCTAAATGCTAGAATAAACTGACTCCACATTCTCCTACGTACTACAGCATTCACCCAAAGCCTGTGGAAAATTCATACTCTGCTAGAGCCTGGATATCTGCTTTTGATCTCTCTCTCTCTTTCTCTCTCCTCTCATCTCCTCTTCTCTATTTCTTTTCTTTCTTGGCTAATAATGTATTTAAAAATGTTCACTAAGTACCAGGTATTATGGTAAAGCACATTACTTTCATGACCTCATTAAATTCTCACAACAACCTATGACAAAAATGCTACCCTGATTTGCTGATGAGAAAACTGAGGCTCTAAGACGTAAAGTGTCTTGCCTGAATTCACAGAGCCTGTGATGGCAGAAGCGGGAGTAGTGGAAACCAGTCCTGCTTGACTTCAGAGGCCACTCCCGTCATTCCTAAACTATATATATTTAATGCTGAGGAGGCATGTCTTTTTAAGAATGTTTGTACAAATATTGATCAAGTGGAACCCTGGTGAAGGACCTTGCTTGGAACTGGACAGTCAGGTTCCCTGGCTTCCTCCAGCTGCGTCCCACCCTGTGGGATGAGGTGCTGACAAAGCCCAGAGGATGTGTTTGTCCGGGACCTAGATCCCTTCTGCACCATGCTCTGGGAGAGCCAGGCTTGCATCCTCACGACTCCAGCTCCGCAGAAAAGCTTCCGCTTATCTCCCGGTAGTCCCATCTCTGATTGGAGGACCTCCCCATAACTAAACCAATCACTGAGCCGAGGCAGGGGATGTGGGGAAATGGGGTGCTCTGATTGGCCAGGTAGTCACATGCCCCTTGCTGGAGTTGTGAATGAAGTTACCACCGCCTGAAAATGGTAGTCTGAGAGTAGGAGAAAGATCTCAGTATTTCTCAGGATGACCAAGGTGTTGTGAGCAGAAGTGGGAAGAGATGACCCCAACAAATACCCACTGGACTTGTGAAGTTACCCTGTCTCTCAGCTCCTCTGGGCTCTGGGGTTGTAGGAGAATGTATTAGGAAGAGACACAGAAGGGAATGGAAGATAAGAGAGAAACAGGCCAGGTGGCCTCACACCTGTAATCCCAGTACTTTCGGAGGCCAGGAGTTTGAGACCAGCCTAAGCAATATAGTGAGACCCCATCTCTAAAAAAAAAAAAAAAAAAAAAAAAAAAGCCAGATGTGGTGGTGCTTGTAGTCCCAGCTACTGGAGAGACTGAGGCAGGAGGATTATTTGTCTTTAGGAGTTAAAGCCTGAAGTGAGCTGTGATTGTGCCAGTATCCTAGCCTGGATGACAGAGCAAGACCCTGTCTCTAAAAAATTAAAAGGAGGGAAATACAAAAGAATCCTTTCAGGTAAGTTTGCTCACAAACAGAAACACAGAATTGTAGAAGAATCCAAAAGGGTTCTCTTCAACTCGAGAGAGAACACTTAGGAAGAAATGCTTTAAAAGTCCAGTTTTTGGCGGCGGGCATCTGTAATCCCAGCTACCGAGGAGGCTGAGGCAGGAGAATCATTTGAACCCGGGAGGCAGAGGTTGCAGTGAGCCGAGATAGCACCACTGCACTCCAGCCTGGGCAACAGAGCAAGACTCTGTCTAAAAAAACAAAACAAAACACAAAAACCCAGAAAACAGTCCTGTCTTATTCCCACATCCCATACCCTGCAGACCATAGAGTGGTGGTCTTCCACTTTTGTCCTGCAGATACTTAGGGCTGTGGGAGGATTCCTTAGGATTCTCTGCAAAGAATGGAGGTTGGGGTTCAGAAGGAAGCTCAATGGGTAGAGCTCACACTCTCTCCTGGTTTCCACCAGAGCGTTCTGTCATTCATCACCCATTTATGCATTTTTCCATAAGACCTTGTTGGTGATTTTTTTTTTTTTTGTGGTGGAGTCTCACTCTGTCCCCCAGGCTGGAGTGCAGTGGTGCGATCTCCACTCACTGCAACCTCCACCTCCTGGGTTCAAGCAATTCTCCTGTCTCAGCCTCCCGAGTAGCTGGGATTACAGGCGACTGCCACCATGCCTGGCTAATTTTTGTACTTTTAGGAAAGACGGGATTTCACCACATGGGCCAGGCTGGTCTCGAACTCCTGACCTCAGGTGATCGACGCACCTCGGCCTACCAAAGTGCTGGGATTACAGGCGTGAGCCACTGCACCTGACCTGTTGTTCTTTTTACAAAGGCCCCTTTTCTAAACATTGCTCTACACTGAGATAGTCTCAAGAATAAAGTTCTCTGGTTACGTCTACCTGGTGCTTGGTGTGGTGCCTGACACACAGTAGGCATTTAATAATTGTTGAGCTGTCAAATGGAACTGAAATGCTGAATGAAAACCAGGGAAAGGTAATTATGAGTGAAAACTTAAGTCATAGAAAGTAAAGTAACAGCCTTCAGGGCACATGGAGAACTGATGATGTCCTTCATGATGGTATGACCATACACAAGGCTTGTGTACAAAGGCAGCCGACCATTTACTGCATCCTTTTTGGCTCTGACAAAGCTGTAACTAAACAGGCTCAATGTTTGTGATGGGCCACTGGTTAATAATAATAACACTCTTTGAACAAGAGCTAGATGCTTGTGCATTATCTCATTTAACTCTCATAATGGCCCCATGCTATTATTATGCTCCCTTTATAGGCTGGAAGAGATTAAGTAACTTGGCCAAGGTCACATGCCTCTAACAGGGCAAGACCAGGGTATAAATCCACCAGTCTGATTCCAAGGTCCCAGTAGTTAAGCACTCTGCTACTTACTTACCACATGACAGCGCCGTAATGGCAGTCCTGCAAAAGTATTTTATGGTGTAGAGTTCAGGCAACACCAGTGAGAGGAACACTGATAAACTAAAGTATCTGTCTTAGGAAACCAGATTAAAGTGATGGAGGGATGGATAGAGAACCTTTGTGGGAAATGAGTCTTTTTATCAGGGAGAATGAAAAGTCCCTCTAAGAATAAGAAGCACCTTCAGGTCCTTTGGGGACCATCAGGGAAGCAAGACCTAGATTTGTTTTGGGTAGTTTCAGGCAAAACCTAGAAACATCATGTTTTCTCTAAGTTGACAGATTCCCATACAGTATGAAGGACAAACTTTCTAACCCAGGGCTTCTCCAACATAAGTGTGCTTACGTATCACCTGGAGAGCTTGTTAATGCACACACTTCTCACCCCCCACTCCCCAAAGAGATTCTGACTGAGTACATCTGGGATGGAGTGTGACCCATTGCACTTCTGATAAGCTTCCATGTGCTGCTGCTGCTGCTATGCCTGGGACGACACGTTGAGTAGCAATGCCCTAGACCAGCGGTCAACAAACTTTCTGTAAAGAGCCTGGTGTAGTTTGGATATTTGTCTCCTCGTTTTGAAATACGATCCCCAGTGTTGGAGGTGGGGCCTGGTGGGAGGTGTTTTGGGCATAGGGGTCCCTCATGAATGGCTTGGTGTAGTCCCAGCATTGAGTGAGTTCTAACTCTATTAGTACATTACGATCTGATGGTTAAAAAGAGCATGGCACCCCTCCTCTCCCTCTCTTGTTCTCTGTGTCACCATGTGACTTGCCTGTTCCCTCTTTGCCTTCCTCCATGGTAAAAGCTTCCTGAGGCCTCACAAGAAGCAGATGCTGGTGCCAGGCTTCTTGTACAGCCTGCAGAACCATGAGCCAAATATACCTCTTTTCTTTATAAATTGCCCAGCCTCAGGTATTCCTTTATAGCAATGCAAAACAGACTAATACAAACCCTGAAAATAAATATTTTAGGCTCCCTACACAACTCTTTAGTTGTCATGCAAAAGTAGCTATACACACAATGTAAATGAATGAGCATGTGTTTCAATAAAATTTTATTTACAAAAAAAGGCAGCTAAACCCTTCTGCATCAGTTGGCAGCGACAGTAATCACTGGCTAGTTGAATGAGGAAATGAGTTTCTTACAGCTTCCCTTTGGGCTACCACGGAGCCTATTACCCCAATGCTACTGACGCTTTAAGAAGAGCAAAGTCCCAGGCCGGGTACGGTGGCTCATGCCTGTAATCCCAGCCCTTTGGGAGGTTGAGGCAGGTGGATCACCTGAGGTCAGGAGTTCGAGACCAGCCTGGCTAACACGGTGAAATCCTGTCCGTACTAAAAATACAAAAATTAGCTGGGCATAGTGGTGGTGGGTGCCTATAACCCCAGCTACTCAAGAGGCTGAGATAAGAGAATCACTTGAACCCGGGAAGCAGAGGTTGCAGTGAGCGAGATTGTGCCATTGCACTCCAGCCAGCACAACAAAAGCGAAACTCCATCTCAAAAAAAAAAAAAAAAAAAAAAGAAAAGAAAAAAGAAGACCCAAGTTCATCTTGCTGGGAAGTCATCTGCTGCATCTTAGATCTCAGCTGGAAGACAGCAGAAGGGGGTATGTTCTGTCTCTGGGCCTGTGTGTGGCTGACACACATGGGCAGCTCTCCTCTGAAGCTGGAAGCTGTCTGTACTCAAGTTACTCATAACAGGCAAAGTATGATGGCAGGGCATTCCCATCTGAATGCATTCCATTCCTCTTACACCATCCACATCAACAGAATCTGCCTCACGCAGGAGCTGATAGTCACAGACAGACATGCAGGGTGCTGGGAAAGGTTCGGGTCCAATCAGCCAAGTCATCAAGTCTGGGACAAGGAACATATAATTGAACCCAACTCAAGGCCAAACTCAAGTTCCAGGAACACCAGAAAATCCTTATCTCCAAGAAGCAAGGCTTCACCAAATTCAGTTTAACTGTTAGTTTGAGCCATGGTGGCAGAGTAACACTCGGTTGGTTATGAAGTCAAAAATAATCCCAAACGTGGTCTCTTGGGTAAGAGCTGGGACCTGGTTCATGAGGGAACTGATGTGTATTCTATCTCTAGGGAACTCCTTGGGCCGGTTTCATCTACTTAAAACCATAACCACTGGTAACCCCTCTCTCTCTCTCTCTCTCTCATACACACACATGCACGCTTGTACACACACACACACACACACACACACACACACACACACAGATTCTTACTAAAGGATATTTGTTGCAGACACTCAGAGAATCTGCAGAGAAACCTGGCTTAGAGGCCATGGATTCAGGACCATCACCGAAGCCCTGTGCTGGTGGAATTCCCACTATTGATACCTTGGGCCAGGAACTGCATTCCAGGAACCAGCACTGGGTATGGGACACTGTTGCAAGGATCTCTGCCTTTGTTGTCTCTGAAAGCTGGACATTCCTACTGCTCCTCTCTCTGGGATAGATTCCGTGTGGGAACTAGAGGAGAAGTCTCACACAGATAAGACTAAATGGTGGACCCTATGCCACGCGCCTCTGCCCTCTCTGCAAAAGCTTCTAGGAAAGAAAGTTTTAAGCTTCTGACACAAAGTGGGTAAATCTTCAAGTGAAAGAAGGGTACACAAAGAAGCAGAGTGATAAACAGGGATTTTACAGTGCCCACGATACCTCTGAAGATAGCTTTTTGGGATTAGGTTCAAAGTATCTAGGGCTTTCATTCATTGTTTTTTCTACTTTTCCCTTCTTTTTAAATTAACTTCAGGTTTCTACCATATCCTCTATGTTCTTGAGCCCTCAACACACACATGCACACGCGCGTGCACACGCGCACGCGCACGCACACGCGCACGCACACGCGCACGCACACGCGTCAACTTCTCCTCACTACCAGTCCCTCAGGAAGGGCTTAGCTTAGTGGTAAAAATGAAACCCAAATTATTAGCAAAGCAAAATCTGCTTCTCTCTTTCCTAGAGAGAAGGAATCTTTCAGTTCTCAAAAACACATGACAGATAGTTAAAAAAAATTAAGAAAGAATTTGAGTTGAACAATTCGTATTATAATACAAGGTTAACTTCAGACCATCTAAGAATCAAAATTGCAAGCAAATTGGTTTGAATTGTGGAAAGACAGCTTTTTGGTTTTCAGGCTTGTGGCAACATGGAATTCCTTTCCTGGAGGTCTTTAGGGAATTGGCTGGATCTACCAAGTGGGCTGGAATAATTATGTCATCTTTGGGTGTGGAGATAGAGAACTCGATCAACTAAATGGCCTTCACATGTCCCTGCTAGCCTTGCTTGAATACTGTTAGTGTGCAGTACCCACATGTAGGAGATGGCGGTGCAATGCTAAACATTCCAGCGAGGACAGACTCACAAGTGCTCACATGTCTGGTGGGAGAGGCAGAGGTAGCTGGAACCAGGAACAAAGGAATGAGTCTGGGTTTGGGTTAACTACTGCTTATTTTATTTTATTTATTTGTTTTGGTACAGAGTCTGGCTCTATCGCCCAGGCTGGAATGCAGTGGTGTGATCTCGGCTCACTGCAACCTCCGCCTCCCGGGTTCAAGCGACTCTCTTGCCTCAGCCTCATGAATACATGGGACTACAGGCGCTTACCACCACCGCTGGCTAATTTTTGTATTTTTAGTAGAGACGAGGTTTCACCATGTTGGTCAGGCTGATCTCGAACTTCTGACCTTGTGATCCACCCACCTCGGCCTCCCAAAGTGCTGGGATTACAGGCGAGAGCCACCGTGCCCTACCCTACTGCTTATTTTATCCCCAATCCAACCCCAATAAGTTTTGCGATTGCTACAGACCCCGAAATTGCCAAAGAGAAGTTGAGGAGTACTGTAACATTTTCTTTGACTCTTACTTAAACATTGGCAACTTTTCCGAGACTATAAATTTGATTGGGGCCCAGCCATTTCTCTCTTTGTAGTCTGTGAAAATTAACTGAGTCTGCAGGGGCTGCAATCACCGCCAAAAACCCCAAGTGTGGGCTGTTCCTCCACACTGACAAAAATAACAGTTAATTAGCCTGCAACACCCAAAGGAAAGTGAACTTACGCCACCAATCGCAGGACCGCATGCAAAACGTCGCCATGACAACCGGCATTTACAGCTCTTCAATTTTAATATATCAAAGGCTAAGGGTAATTTCCCAGCGAGAATACAGGAGGGTGAATTTCTCCCCTCTTTATTCTTTCTGCCGGTCTTTTGCTAGTACTGCGAGTACAGAAGCTCTATTCCTGTGGCAACAGGTTTAAAAGGAAGAGAAGCCTTGTGAGAGCATTAAACACCTGGCGTGGGACTCCTGGAAATGCTGGGTGCCTTGGGAGGTGCAGGGAGAAAGGCATGGTATTCTTCTTAGAGTCTAGGCTGGGTGAACAGAGCTGAGAGGAGGTGATGTGTGAACTGTGAACTTTTGCCCTCAATTGCAGGTGAACTTTCTGTCTGCATAAAAATGTTTTCTTTTCTCCCCTCCCCTCTCCTCTCTC
>NW_016809524.1:414807-416642 GCF_001698545.2 Rhinopithecus bieti | reverse complement strand
TCTCTTCCCCTCCCCTTCTCTTCTCTGCTCTCATCCTCTTTCTCCTCCCCTTTTCTTCTCTTGCTAGTCCTTCGTTTTTTCCTCCCCGCCCCCCCGCCCCCGCCTGCCTTCTGGTTTTGTTGAGTGCTTACTCTGCACCAGGGACCTAATAGGCATCCTCTTGTGTATTCTTCAACACTACATTGTAAGATAAACACTATTCTTATTTTAGAGATGAGGACACTGGGATGATGAGTTCTAATCTCACAGTAAGTTGCAGAGCCTGGATTTAAGCCAAGTCAGACCTCACAACCCAGGACCCTTGTAGTTTGTGTCTCCTCTGTGTTACTAAAACTTACTCTGTATAAATGGAGGTGGATATATTTATTAAAGTCATTGCCATCACCATCATAGGTTGGTCAACTGTTGCTGCATAACAAACACCCACAGAATCTTAGTGGCATGCAGTGAATAAACATCTACTTTGCTCCAGGATAGGACGACTCTGTGTTTATTCTGGGACTCAGGCTGAAGGAGAAGTGCTTCTCACGGTGATGAGGTTAGTCACTAGAGGGTATGCCCAACTACGTAAGTGCATTTCAAATCTATCCCATGTTATATCTGCTAATATCCCACTGGCCAAAGCAAGTCACAAGGTTGAGCCCAAAGTCAAGAAGTGGGAAAGCATACCCTCCCTTTTGTTGAAGTAATTGCAAATTTTTATAGCAAAGGTGTGAATACAAAGAGAGGTAAAGAATTGGGGCCCCCAAAATCACTCTAGTAACTGTCTATTATCATCATCAACTTCATGATTTCTATGAACCAAGCTTCTCTTTACCTTTGTCTGTGTTTAAATAATGAGTGATCTCTTTATAAAGTTCTTCAAAGAGGACAGTCATTCGATTGAAGCAAAATAATAATAATTATTGAGTACATGCTATGTCCCAGGCACTGCACTGGGGCTACATCAGTGAACACAACATCCCATCTCAAAACAACTTACCAGGAACCCTAAAGCCCTGTGCCAGACATTGAGAAGGCCATGAAAAATTCTAACACATGCCAAAACCATTCTAAATATTTCACAGAGGATATACCTGTGCATCAAAGTCACCTGAGGAACTTGTTAAACACCAAGACTTTCAGACCTTGCCACCAACAATTCTAGGTCATAGGGTTAACTCTCAACCTATCTCATCAAGAGCCTTGCCCCACACTACAGTTGAGTTGTAGGAAAAGAAAGGTATAGGAAATAAGCTACACTTACACCCTCTTCTTTGGCTACTCCTTGGGCAACAGGCTTTAATTAAAGTTTCCAATAAATCTTTCCCCGTTCCCAGCCCCCATTCCAACAGTGTCCGTGAAACCAGGAAGTTGGAGCCACATGTGATGAGGAAAGACACAGGTCCCATCTTCCTGTCCCTCTGTGGAAGCTTGGAGAAATGTGGGGCTCCAGTCTTAATCTGGCTAGGAGTCAGAGACAATTTCTGTTGAATTCTGAATTACCAGACTCTTTAGTGAGCATCAGGATCATCATCATGACTCTAGAAGGGAGGTGTTATGAATCCTATTTTGGCAGTCAAAAATACAGACACTGAGAGAAGAATCTCAAGGATCTAGAACTAGAAATACCATTTGACCCAGTCATCCCCTTACTGGGGATATACCCGAAGGATTATAAGTCATGCTGCTATAAAGACACATGCACACGTATGTTTATTGCCACACTATTCACAATAGCAAGGACGTGGAATCGCCGCAAATGTCCATCAGTGACAGACTGGATTAAGAAAATGTGGTACATATACACCATGGAATACTATGCAGCCATAAAAACGGATGAGTTCATGTCCTTT
>NW_016809524.1:388983-413470 GCF_001698545.2 Rhinopithecus bieti | reverse complement strand
AAAGACACATGCACACGTATGTTTATTGCCACACTATTCACAATAGCAAGGACTTGGAATCGACCCAAATGTCCATCTGTGACAGACTGGATTAAGAAAATGTGGCACATATACACCATGGAATACTATGCAGTCATAAAAAAGGATGAGTTTGTGTCCTTTGTAGGGACATGGATGCAGCTGGAAACCATCATTCTCAGCAAACTATCACAAGAACAGAAAACCAAATACCGCATGTTCTCACTCATAGACGGGAATTGAACAATGAAATCACTTGGACACAGGAAGGGGAACCTCACACACCGGGTCCTATTGTGGGGAGCAGGGAGGGATAGCATTAGGAGATATACCTAATGTAAATGACGAGTTAATAGGTGCAGTACAGCAACATGGCACATGTATACGTATGTAACAAACCTGCACGTTGTGCACATGTACCCTAGAACTTAAAGAATAAAAAAAAAAAAAAAAAAAGAATCTCACCGTGATTACATAGCTAGTGACTGAGTCTAAATCAGAGTCCAGGTGTTCTAAATTGTTTCTTAGATTTCTATCCTAATAGCAGCACTGCTCATGAGCTCCATGAGCTGGGGCTTATTACTTAATTTGACCCCAATTTCACATTTTTTCAAAATAGGGATTGGCACACATAGTTATCAATAATTTCCAGAGTTAAATATATGCAAAGTGCTCAGCGCTTTACCTGGCACATGTGATAAATTTAAGCAACAAACACCAGTGGTGGTAGCATTTACCTGTGATTTTGTTATCAACAGGTAACAAAAAGTCGATACTGCTTTACAGTTGCTAGAGACATCTCAAAATAGTATTAATGCTCATCACTTCTTGAAATTCACACTAATTTCAGATACACCATTAGTTCTTGTTATTTAGTAAATTAATGAGGGAGCACATTTGGCAAGAAAGGAAACAAGCAGTCTTCTGGGGCAAGTGAAAGATTTCCCATTTCTTTAGAAGTGTGAGTTACGGCACCATACCCATTTGTCAAAATTGTTCAGTTCAGAACTGCAGACTTGCATGGAAATTTTTCCTACATTAAAGACAATAAAAAAAGGGCAAATGGTGTTTTCTGCAAGTTTCCGGAATATATAAATACATTGCAAGGCCATGTTTAAACACTTTTTTTAGAACACTTTATAATTGTTCAATCATCAACAATATTGATATGCCAATTTCAATGCTTTTTTTCCATCAAAATCTGTTCGTTATAGCAGATCTTCTAAAGGTTTCTTAACAGTTACTGCACTAGAACACTAGGGCAAATTTGTATTGTAAATGTAAATTTTGTATATATTGGAGATTTCAACACCTTAAAGAGTGGCAGGATATTGATGATTGTGGAAGGTGGGAAATGGGTACGTGGGTTCATTATACTATTCTGTTTATTTTGTTTATGTTGGATATTTTCCATGATAAATTTTTTTAGATATTTTTAATGGTAAATTTTTAAAAGAACCTCATATATTAGTTTATCACAACTTAAAAAAATATTTTGATAACTGTAGTTCAATATAATTAGTTTTTTCTGAGTTATGATGCATTTTACTTTACGCATAGTAAAAACCTGCTTTCCCTGAGATGAGATCCCTAGGCTTCACCAGACAACTGAAGATTTCCTTGACACTAAAATATTTAAGATTTCTTCTCCATTTTCATGCTTTCCCTGAGCAGGAGTTTTCAGCTTGCTTCAGAATCACAGCCTTGCATGTTTGCAGAGAGCTTTACAGTTTACAAAGTCTTTTCCCCCATCTTCACGCATCGTCTGCCTAGCTGTGGGGACTTGCAGATGGTACCTAGGACTAAAGATCAAGTTTCCAAAAGTTGTTACTTTGGAAAATGAGGCATTTACCACAAATGCTGACAATCCCAGTATCTGAACCTAATAAGTAATCTGTGAGATTAATTAGATGAGAGGTAGTCAGTTTTAGTTTGAGAATGATCTGAAAAATATGCATTTTTAAAATTAATAACAATTTCTTTGTGTGCCCTGAAGATCTACATTTGTAAACCTCAAAATCTTGAAAACACCTCACTTGTTCAGAAATAAATCAAGATTAAGGAAAGTTTTGAATTATGAAATATATTGAAAATGCAGTATTATTTCTTTTAGGTCCAACCAGACTTTCTAACTAAGTTAACAGAATGTAGCCCTAGTGTTCCAGTGCAGCATCTATTTTTTTCTTTCTTTTTTTTTTTTTTGAGACGGAGTCTCACTCTGTCGCCCAGTCTGGAGTGCAGTGGTGTGATCTTGGCTCACTGCAAGCTCCGCCTCCCAGGTTCACACCTTTCTTCTGCCTCAGCCTCCCTAGTAGCTGGGACTACAGGTGCCCGCCGCCACACCCGGTTAATTTTTTGCATTTTTAGTGGAGACGGGGTTTCCACCATGTTAGCCAGGATGGTCTCGATATGCTGGCCTCGTGATCCCCTTGCCTCAGCCTCCCAAAGTGCTGGGATTACAGGCATGAGCCACTGCACCCGACCTAGTGTAGTAACTATTAAGAAACCTTTAAGCCAGGCGCAGTGTCTCACGCCTGTAATCCCACCACTTAGGGAGGCCAAGATGGGTGGATCACTTGAGGTTAGAAAAGTTCGAGACCAGCCAGGCCAATGTGGTGAAACCCCATCTCTACTAAAAGTACAAAAATTGGTTGGGTGTGATGGCACGTGCCTGTGGTCCCAGCTACTTGGGAGGCTGAGACAGAGGAATCGCTTGAACCTGGGAGGTGGAGGTTGCAGTGAGCCGAGATCACGCCATTGCACTCCAGTCTGGGCAACAGAGTGAGACTCCATCTCAAAAAACAAAAAACAAACAAAACCCTTTTTTAACCTGCTATAATGAACAGATCATCATAGAACAAAAGCATTGAAATTGGCACATCAATGCTGTTTACAATTGAACAACTATGAAGTGTTCTAAAAAAGTGTGTTTAAACATTATCTTGCAATTTATTTATATATTCCTGAAACGTGCAGAAAACATTATTTGACCATTTTTCACAGTCTTGTTTGATATGTGTCCCTAGCATTTAGTGAAACAGCTAGTACAGGTGTATGCTCCATAAATATTGACTACATTAACGAATAGCAATTTTTGGAAAGGCAAATTCCAGTTCTGGAATAGCTCAGATGGTTCATAGAGTCAGAATCTATGAGTTTTCCCCAATTTGTAGGCAACTCTGCAGAGAGGGGTGGGGCAGATCTGGAATAAACAGAAAAGCAGCAGATGAAAAGGCCATCCTTGTTGCAGTGACGCACATGTGATTATTTGGCACCATGCGATTATTTGTTTTCTCTAATACAATGTGAAAAGTGCTAATGGGATTAGCCTTTTGTGATGAATGCTAATATGATATGAAAACAAATGCTAATATGCAATGTGAAATTGCTAACAAAGGAGAAAATTGCTAATAAAATTCAATGGACCTCAATGACAAATGCTTCATACATCTCCCTCATCTGGCCAGGGCTGTCTTATAGCACAGCAGTGAAAGTGAACTGGGGAGAAATGCTAGCCTACACATTGCTTGGTGAGACCTGGATTTCAGTCACTTCCTCTGAAATGACCTCTGTGTGGGTGGGGACGGCAGAGAAGGTACATATTGGACACACACAAACACATACACACACATGAGCTCCAAGGGCTGAAGGCTCCAGCTATAAGGTATCTGTACGGAAGCTACAACATGCCCATTTCTGTTTTTGTATTAGGCCTTTGAGCTTTTCTAGAATGCTCTCCTATCTTTTGCACTGGTTGCACTACAACCTTGTGCAAGTGGTTGGGCAGACACTTAGATTTTTCAATCCCCCTAATGGAAAAGCAGCCACAGAGAGAAGGGACTTGCTTATGGTCACTAAAATAGCAGTGCCAGAACTAGATTCCACGTCTTGGGTCCTTCCCTCCATGCCACTTCTACATCCTCTCCCTCCATTTCCTCCCCTCTATTTTCCTTACTCATCTCCTTCCTCTCCATCACTCCCTTTCTTCTCTTTCTTCTCTTTCTCTTCCCTTCCCCCTTTACCTTCTCCACCCTCCCATTACCCACCCCTTTCCTGTCCCTCTTCTCTTTTTTCTACTTCTCCTCTGTCTCCTCAACATATCCTTCTCCATCTTCTCTTTCTCCAAAACTGTTGATTCTTGTTATTATTGTCCAAGGGTCACTGGTATACCAGCAAAAGCTAGTGATTGTGAAAAAGGCCTTTGGTTGGGGAGCAGCCCACTTTGGAATCAAAGTTAGAGTAAGAACCTGACTCAGCTACTCACAAACTCTCTACGATGTGTGACTTCTCTTAGCCTTGGTTTTCCCATCTGTAAAACGGGTTTCTTCAAAGGGTGGATGTCAGTGGTTAATATGACAATGTGAACTAAAATTGTGACTATTCAAAAGTGGGCATGTAGTGGGGGAGAGAATACTGGGAGGGAATACTGAAAAGCTGAAAATAGGTTATTAGGGTGATTTTTTTTCTTCAAAAATGTCCTTTATTAATGTTTCATGATATTTTTATGATTTGCAACACTTTCAGGCGCAATGCCTTCTTTTCCTTTTGATATTTATTAAATGTTTTATTTTAAATTATTGTGGCTGGGCGCAGGCTTACGCCTGTAATCCCAGCACTTTGGGAGGCTGAGGCGGGTGGATCACGAGGTCAGGAGTTCAAGACCAGCCTGGTCAACATGATGAAACCCCTACTAAAAATACAAAAAAATTAGCCAGGCGCAGTGGCAGGCGCCTGTAATCCCAACGACTTGGGAGGCTGAGGCAGGAGAATCGCTTGAACTCGGAGGGCGGAGGTTGCAGTGAGCTGAGATCGTGCCACTGCACTCCAGCATGGGTGATAGAGTGAGACTCCATCTCAAAAATAAATAAAAATAAATAAATAATTGAGGATACATAATTCAACATATTTATGTGGTGCATATGATACCTTGATACAGATACAGTGATATCTCTTTAGTATCCTGAAATAAAATTCATAGATTATGTAACTGACGTACACATATAACTTCATAAACATTTAATGTTCTAATGGTATTATAAAGGAGAGTAGAAGGAAAGTAATTTATATAAAATAAGTATTTTAATATGCAAATACTTGGCCATGAGTACGGGAGACGTGCTGAGATAGGTAGATGCTTGTACCTACGTTGGGAATCACCATGGATGGGAGAGCCACAGAAGCCCACTGATGCAGGTGTGTTTCATTGATAACTATAGTACAATATGTGGCATTGCCAGCAGTGGTGGTGTTTTCTGAATTGGTGCACAACAGCTGGTCAGGTTCCAAATAACAAAGTGAAATTTACGATCGAATCCCAGACCTGGAAATTAAGACCGTGAAAAATAACTTTGTGTTTATGGGAAAAATTGAGTGTATAAGTAGGTTTGTCGTCTACCTGAGTGTCCAGAATGGCATTTGAAAGTTAACCAGGTTATGGGACAATTCTGCATGGGCTGAGGTTGACCTCTCCACCACATGGGCCTAAACCTCTAAATGTCTGTAGTGACCCCTTCCTACCATTTTGGCAACAAAAATCAATCTCATACATTCCTAAAATATTCCTCCTGAGAGACAGAATCTTCCCTGCTGAGACCACTGCTATATTTTAAAAATAATAATAAAGCAACCAAAGAGAAAACCATCCACTACTTTGGGCAGTCTTTGACAAACTCTCGGCTTTTCTCTCTCCCGCCCCCCCATCTCTCTTTGAGGCTAAATGTAAACGAGATTGGTAGCACTGATCCCACATCTAGAAAATTGAAAAATGATCCTTTTTTTTTTTATATCATCGAACCTGACAGATTCGGCATGTCTCTCCCGTCACATTTCTGTCTGTCTTCAGAATTGTTGAACAGAATCTTTCCACGGATCCATGTTATTGCTAATAGGATTTGTCTCAGAGTAAGCATTCAACCTCCCCTTGTTTCCTGAGACCACAGTGGACACTCTCTTCTTCTCCCTAAGCCCAACCTTCATTGTATTTCAGCTAATAAAATAATTTCCTGCCAGATGGTGAGGGAAAACATAGCCCCTGGGAGAAGTGATGGTGCTGTCATGAAAGACTGAACTGGTCACGATTCATTTGGATTAAAGCCAGCCATTCCAAAGGTGAGATTGGCAATTGGATTTGCAACAGACAGTCCCATCTGGGCAAAGCAGATGCTCCAGGACATCAGATCTTGCTGGTGGCAAATGGGCTTTATTTTATGCAATGGATTCATAGACGTCTTTTCCCACATCAGTGTTCTGTCTGCTTCAGAGTTGGGGGGATTTTCGTAGGACTTGGAATTTCAAAGGGAAAACATTTGGCTCAAGTTAGAATTTAAGGTTCTTAGGCTTGAGCGGTGGCTCAAGCCTGTAATCCCAGCACTCTGGGAGGCCAAGACAGGTGGATCATGAGGTCAGGAGATCGAGACCATCCTGGCTAATACAGTGAAACCTCGTCTCTACTGAAAAATACAAAAAACTAGCCGGGCAAGGTGGCCGGCGCCTGTAGTCGCAGCTACTCCGGAGGCTGAGGCAGGAGAATGGCATAAACCCGGGAGGTGGAGCTTGCAGTGAGCTGAGATCTGGCCACTGCACTCCAGCCTGGGCGACAGAGCGAGACTCCGTCTCAAAAAAAAAAAAAAAAAAGGAATTTAAGGTTCTTGGAAAAAAGATTTCTATTCAGTCCTGTGATCCCAGCCCCAGCCTGGGGGAGGCAGAACCCTTCATCCCAAGCCATTTTCCTGAATTATATTATCTTCTAAGTTTCTTTCAGTTCCTTTTTTGAGACTTTGGACTAAGTTTCCTGTGCTTTAGAGTCTTAAAGGAAGGTACAGTTAAGGACTATTCCTCTCTCCTCAACTTTCTCCAAAACATTGTCTTGCAAGGGTTCCCATGATTACTTCTAACCATTTAAATGTTTATTAAAGGCAATCAATCATTTCAAAGCAAAAATCTTAGATCTCAGTGAAATGAGGTTCCTTTTGTTCCTCATGACATTCTGCTCTATTTCCTCTAGCATATGATGTTAAACAAATCCTGCCACTCATCCTTGAACCACAACTTAATCACTCATGCAAAAGTTAAGGTTTGATCATTTGTGTGAAAATTAAACTGACCTTTTCCTTTACCTGTAAAATAGAGGCGGTAATAGTATTTACCCTTAGGAGAATTGTGAGGATTAAATAAGATTCAGGTGTACAGTGCTCGTTGCAGTGCCTGGCTAATAACAAGCCTTCAGTCTGGCTTCATGTTAAATCTGTGCAAGAAATCTCGTCTCCACTCAACTCTTGGGCTCCAAGCATCCCAGTCCAAAAGTTGCTCCAGCCAAAACTTAGGATTCTTTTCTTTTGCTCATGCTCTATGCATCTAACTCATTGGTAAGTGCAGTTAGCTCTATCTCAAAAAAGTCTGAGTCCATTTCTGTTTCCTGATCTCTACCACCACCAACATCCACTTTCCTCCTCCACTTTCCGTTATCTTGGCTGTGCCAATAACATCCTAATTGATCTTTCTATTTTGACTCATGGCTTTTTAAAATCAATTTTCTTCATTGCAGCTGAGTCATTTTAATTTTTTTTTTTTTTTTTTTTTTACCTTTTACTTTAAGTTCTGGGATACATGTGCAGAATGTGCAGATTTGTTACATAGGTATATATGTGCCATGGTGGTTTGCTGCACCTATCAACCCATCATCTAAGTTTTAAGTCCAATATGCATTAGGTTTTGTCCTAATGCTCTCCCTCACCTTGCCCTCCAGCTCCCGACAGGCCCCAGCGTGTGATGTTCCCCTCCCTGTGTCCATGTGTTCTCATTGTTCAACTCCCACTTATGAGTGAGAACATGCGGTGTTTGGTTTTCTGTTCCTGTGTTAGTTTGCTGAGAATGGCGGTTTCCAGCTTCATCCATGTCCATGCAAAGGACGTGAACCCATTCCTTTTTATGGCTGCATAGTATTCCATGGTGTATATGTGTCACATTTTTTTAATCTAGTCTATCATTGATGGGCATTTGGGTTCNTTTTTTTTACCTTTTACTTTAAGTTCTGGGATACATGTGCAGAATGTGCAGATTTGTTACATAGGTATATATGTGCCATGGTGGTTTGCTGCACCTATCAACCCATCATCTAAGTTTTAAGTCCAATATGCATTAGGTTTTGTCCTAATGCTCTCCCTCACCTTGCCCTCCAGCTCCCGACAGGCCCCAGCGTGTGATGTTCCCCTCCCTGTGTCCATGTGTTCTCATTGTTCAACTCCCACTTATGAGTGAGAACATGCGGTGTTTGGTTTTCTGTTCCTGTGTTAGTTTGCTGAGAATGGCGGTTTCCAGCTTCATCCATGTCCATGCAAAGGACGTGAACCCATTCCTTTTTATGGCTGCATAGTATTCCATGGTGTATATGTGTCACATTTTTTTAATCTAGTCTATCATTGATGGGCATTTGGGTTCCGAGTCTTTGCTATTGTGAATAGTGCTGCAATAGTCATCTTTTTAAAATTGAACTTTTGTCACTTCTTTCTTTAAAACTATCAATGACTCCCCATGCCTCTTAGAATTAAATTTAGACTCTGTACCCACATTTTCATGGTTTCATGTGATCCCTGCCCATATCTACAGTCTCATCTTGTGCTTTTCCTTTTCTTCATCATGTTCCTGCTACACTGCTCCTCTGTAAGAGACTCATTTCTCCCTCCAGACTTTGCACTTGGGTTTGTGAACCCAGAAGTATCTGAGACAGGTCTCAATCAATTTAGAAAGTTTATGTCGCCAAGGTTAAGGACACACTGTGACACAGCCTCAGGAGGTCTTGATGACATGTGCCCAGGATAGTCAGGATACAGCTTGCATTCATAGATTTTAGGGAGACATGAGACATCGATCAATACATGTAAGATGCACATTTGTTCGATCCGGAAAGGTGGGACAACTCGAAGCAGAGGTTTCCCGGTCATAGATAGACTTAAAGATTTTCTGATTGGCAGTTGGTTAAAAGAGTTATCTGAAGACCTGGAATCAATACAAAGGAATATCTGGGGTACAATAATGGGTTGTGGAGACCAAAGCTGTATCATGCAGATGAAGCTTCCAGGTAGCAGGCTTCTGGGAGAATAGACTGTAAATGTTTCTTATCAGACGTAAGGTCTGTGTTGATGTTAATGCTGGCCAGCTTTTCCTGAGTTCCAACTAGCCTTTCCATCATGGCCTGAACTGGTTTTTCAAGTTAGTTTTGGTTTGCCCTTGGCCAAGAGGAGAGATCTGTTCAGATGGCTGGGGGGCTTAGAATTTTATTTTTCATTTACAAGTTCTTTCAGCCTAGGATGACTTTCCTTTGGATCCTCCTATGGCTGGTTTATTGTCATATTCTGCCTTGGCGGAATTGTTACCTCCTCAGGCCTTCTCTGCCCACCTTACCTATGGTCTCATGTAGCTATAGAGTGACAGGCATTATGCTATGGTCATTTATAAGATGACCATATAATTTATTGTTCAACCTAGAGCACTTATAAAGGGTAAAAGGGACTTTTACTCCAATTCAGCCAGGATGGTGGATTTAAAGCAGTATAGTCCTGGATGAATTGAGATGTGGTCACCCTTCCTGTTTATCATTCACACACTCTCTGTAACACCATGCTTTATTATCTCCATAGCCCTTGTCATTAGCTGATATTTTTATTTATGTCACAGGGCAAACCCCAAAGTTGGGGTTCAGCCCAGAAGACCACGTGGGCTCTTGGCTTCACACAGGAAGGAATTCAAGAGCCAGTAGACAGTAAAGTGAAAGCAAGTTTATTAAGAAAGTAAAGAAACAAAAGGATGTCTACTCCACAGGCAGAGCAATGATATGGGTTGCTCAACTGAGTATACTTATGGTTATTTCTCGATTATATGCTAAACAAAGGGTGGATTATTCATGAGTTTTGTGGGAAAGGAGGAGGGAATTCCTGGAACTGAGGGTTCCTCCCCTTTTTAGACTACGTAGGATAACTTCTAGACATTGTCATGGTGTTTGTAAGCTGTCACAGCGCTGGTGGGAGTGTCTTTTAGCATGTTAATGCATTCTAATGCACGTATAACAAGCAGTGGGGACGACCTGAGGTCACTTTTGTCTCCATCTTGGATTTGGCAAGTTTTGGCTGGCTTCTTTACCATATCTTGTTATCAGCAGGGTCTTTATGACCTGTATCTTGTGATACCAGTCCTGCTGACCTCGTATCTCATCCTGTGATTAAGAATGCCTAACTTCGTGGGAATGCAGCCAAGCCAGCAGGTCTCATTCTCATTTTACCTAGCCCCTGTTTGAGATGGAGTCACTCTGGTTAGAGCGCCTCTGAAAAAGCAGGAAATACCTGGAATTGAGGGTTCCTCCCCCTTTCAGACCATATAGGGTAACCTCCAGATGTTGCCATGGCATGTGAAAACTGTCATGGCGCTGGGAGTTTTCTTTGGCATGCTAATATATTTTAATTACTGTATAATGAGCAGTGAGGATGACCAGAGGTCACTTTCATCACATTTCTTTCTTTCATCACCATCTTGGTTTTGGTGGGTTTTGGCCAGCTTCTGTAGTGCATCCTGTCGTATCAACGGGGTCCTTGTGACCTGTATCTTGTGAAACCAGTCCTGCTGACCTCCTGTCTCATTTACATACTTGTTATCTCTTGGCTTAATGTAAACTTCAAGAGGAGGAGGATATTGTCTCTCTGGTTCACCATTAAATCTTCATCTTCTTGAATATGTTTAGCACGTAGTAGGGATTCTATAAATATCTGTGGAATAAAATGTGTTGAATGTCAGGTCCTTTGATTGTTGTCGGTTAGGTAGCTATGGATTAGTTTTCCTTGCTACACCTCTTTTGTCATTTTGAATGGTGAGTCGTAAAACTTGTCTTTCTGTGCTGATCAAGAATCATGTTCTTTTCCAAATCAGGAGATTCCAACCAAAGTTGGCTTGTGGAGCAAACAGGGCTTCTCTAAAGTTGCTTACTTCCCTTTAGTGGCACCCTTGTTTGAATTAGGTTTGATAAGCACAAACAAGGAAATAGTTCCAGGAGTGAGAGGCACTTACTCAACCTGCATAGAAGATGTCATATTTTCCTAGCAGTTGGGTCCATAAAATAAGTGATCTCCCTTCTTATGGACTGGAAATGGCAGAAATGCAGTGCTGGGAATAATACCACAGGATCACTGAATTAATTAGTGTGGGTCCTGATTGTGTAAAATCTGATTATTGTGGATTGGGGATTGGATTGCACGTTAATTAATATTTAAGTCCTTTGGAAATGGCACTGAAGGAAGAACCCTCCCAGACCATTTGGTTCCTCCAGCTCATCCCCCATGAGATGGGATTTCTTGGGACCCAAACAGAAATCCCCTTATCACATGCAGCACAGATTGCAGGCAGGGCTTGCACTTGCAGTATTTGCATTTGTATAAAGAAAGGGCCTGGTATTATGTAACTGCATGTGGGTTCTGAGGACTTCTAATGGGCCTCCTTTTGTACAGTCTCTTAGCAACCAATTGAAATTTGTAAGCTGAAACAAAGAGACTGGAGTCCATCACTCCTTTAGCACATTCCTCTGAGTCCAGCCTGCCTCTAAGAGAGCCAGCCTAGTGGATGCATGCCTTTTCTTCCTTGCCAAAGCTCAACAATTCTTGTTCAAGCATTGCTTCACCTGGGGAAGAAAAGGAATTGAGAGTTGGAAAGACAGGCTAGAGACCAGTTGTGTTGTGTTTAGAACTTCAACTGTAGTCAAGCAAAGTCCTCAAGGCAACTGACCTGCACTCATTCATTCTTAAAAGAGGCAATATTACTTGACAGTTAAGAGTGTTCTTTAGGGTCAGAAGGAATCCTGGCTCTGCCACTCAACAGCTGCATGTCCTTGGGCAAATTACATTATATTTCTGGGTTTCAATTTCTTCATTTTGTTATGCACAAACAAAAAGTACCCTTCTCATTGGTTCACTGAAAATATTAAGGCATGTTATTAATGTAACAAATATTCGAGGTTAGGGTTCCCTATGTGTCCAGCACTGTCCTTGGTGCTGAAGGCACTGAGGTAAATGCAACAGGCAAAAATCCCTGCCCATGATATGCAAAAATAACACTATGGAGGGAGACAGAAAAGCTGATGGTATTAATGACAGCATCATGGAATATCTCATTGAAAATGTGGCCATTGAGCAAGACTTGAAACACAATCCCAAGTGAAGGCCTTAACATGGTGCACAAAGGTTGTAAACGCTAAGTACATGTTAGCTCTTATTTAATTTATTAACTAATGCTGTTATTTATCTACTTATTTATTCATTTGGCTAATTCTGAATTACTTATTCATCCATCCACCTGTCCATCCATCCATCCATCCACCCATTCATTCTTTCATCTGACATTACCTGAAGGATATGAATAACATTATTTCTATATTCAACATACCAAGAGCCATAATAAAGGCAGATATAGATGAGGTTTAGAGCAAAATTTCTTAACCTCAGCACTACTATCCCACTTGTCCTTATGATTCTTTGTGTGTGTGGGAGGGGTTGTCCTGAGAATTATAGGATGTTGACAGCATCCCTGGCTTCTATTCACTAGATTACTATAGTACTCCCAAGCCATGACAACCAAATATGTCTCCAGACAGTGCCAAGTGTCCCATGGGGAGTTGAGGGGGGAGGAATTGTCTTCAGCTGAGAATCCCACATTCAGAGGAACACCTTTCTCAGGAAGGAAAACTAATCTGCATTTCTCTAGAAAGGAAATGAATGTAAGACTTTAATTTCAGCAGAAATAACAGCATTTTCCAACATTTTGTTTCTTAGAGGCATATTTTCTTGTGCTGAAAAGCAGAAGGTACTTGGGGACTATTTGAAATTGAAAATAGACTCTTACCCCACAGGAACTCTTTGCATATCCTTTGAGAATTGTGGCTCATTCAAAAAACATCTCCAAGGCTTACTGAAGAAGTGGTTACAACAGGGAAATCTTCACTAACCTGGAGGAATGCAGGCTCATGCTTTGTGCCTTTGGAATTCTTGCCAGATTTTATTGATGACTCTACGACTACAAAGCTCAGCCCAAGATTCTTCAATGGAATAACAAACAGCAAGACCTGTTCTCTAAAGAATTCTGTTGAGAGCAGCCATGTGACTTGATTCCTTGGAAAAAGAACCGTGCCTTATAGGGTATCATGTTGAGGCCAGAGCAGCCATCTCTGCCTAAGGGCCCCTTTCCAGGTCAACCTCTTCCAAGGACAGCTCCTGAATACTAGGAAGGTAACTTAACCTGCCTGGTTTCTCACTGCCCTGCATATGTCTATTCCTGGAGACATCTATGGTGCAAGCAGGTTGTCTGGAAATCCTGCAGTGTTTTAAGCAGCTCTTGAATCTTACCATTTCTCTCCATTCCCACTGTATCTCTTCTTTCCTCCTCTCCCATCTTGGTCAAGTCCCATTTGGTCAATCACGGTAGCTGATTCCTGTGGAGGGTTGCTCACTTTCATCTATCTGCTGCACAGCAGAGTTCAGTCTTTTCACTAAACATAGACTTCAGTTCAAGCTCCTAACTCTGGCCTGCAGGGTAGTGCATGATCTGCCCTTGTCTCCAGCTTCCACACCAACCAGTCTCCCTTCGTGCTCAATCTGCTTTTGTCCCCCCAGCCTCCTTAGCTCATTGACACTTTAAGACACCTATAGGACTATCTTGTCCCCTCCCAGCACCCCTCAACACCAGTCAAATCTTTTCTGGTAGCCGATTGTTTTGTGGCTAAGAATCCTAACAAGGCCTCCAGGTCCACCACTGTCTACTGTAACATCATCTTCTACTATCTCCCATCCCTGTGGTCCAGCTGCTGTGTCTCCTCTGCCCCTCATGTGCACAGGGCTCTTCCCACAGTAGGGCTCATGTGACTGTCTACACTCTAGAAGCTCTTCCCTTCCCTGCATGCTGTTTAAGCCTTCACCATGTATCAAAGCTCAGATTCAGCCTCTATTTCTCATGAAGATTTCTCTTACCTCCCTGACAAGTTTCTGTGCCCTTATTATACATTCTTATAGCATTATATTTTCTCTCACTACTTCCTAGTTGCAATGTTATATTTATTTACAAGCTTATTATATTGGCTCTCATCCATCCAGTTTCTAAGCACCTCAAGAGATGGGACCTTATTTGTTATGTTACCATTTTGAACTCAGTATAAAGTGCCACACACTTAGTAGGCACTGAGCAAATATTATATAGTTGGGAAACTGAATAAACGCACCCCAGCACTCCTCAACTACAAAGACTTATGTTTGCAAAATTGGGCTAACATGAGCTTTTCTGGAGCCATGGGGGAAGGGTTGAGGATGGAATAGACTAGAGAATTTGTAATTGGGGAGGTATGGGAGCAGGTCAAAGTATCAGGAAATTATATTACTTGACATTTTCTTACTCCCTTTTGTGTTTGTACCTTCATCTTACATTATCCAATATTACAAGCCCCTTGAATGTAGGCACAGAGCCTTTTATTTCTAAAATTACAGTCAGCACCTAGCCCACGAGCTGGCATATAGTACGTGCTCAACAAAGCTGCCCCGAATGAATAGATGTCATGCATTCTGGGTATAATACAGACCTTACTGTCTAAGCTGAGGTTCATTCAGGAGGGACTGGGAAAGGAATGTGAAGGCTCATGATTGTTATTTATTTATTTATGAGGTAGTTTCGCTCTGTTGTCCAGGCTGGAGTGCAGTGGCATGATCTTGGCTCATGGCAACCTCCACCTCCCGATTTCAAGCAATTCTCCTGCCTCAGCTTCCCGAGTAGCTGGGATTACAGGCATGTACCACCATACCTGGCCAATTTTTGTGTTTTTAGTAGAGACAGGGTTTCACCATGTTAGCCAGGCTGGTCTCGACGTCCTGACCTCAGGTGATTTGCCTGCCTTGGCCTCCCAAAGTGCTGGGATTACAGGCATGAGTCACTGCGCCCAGCTGAACGTTATTTATTTATTCATTTATTTGGGACAGGGTCTGGCTCTGTTGTCCAGTGCAGTGGTGTGATCATCTCTCTCTGTACCTTCAAACTCCTGGACTCAAATGATCCTCCCATCTCAGCCTCCCGAGTAGCTGGGCGTACAAGTGTGCACCATCATGCCTGGATAATTTTTTATTTTTATTTTTTGTAGAAACAGGGTCTTGGTATGTTACCCAGGCTGGTCTCAAACTCCGGACCTCAAGTGATCCTCCTGCCTTAGCCTTCCAAAGTGCTGGGATTGCAGTTGTGAGCCACCATGCCCAGCCAAGATGGTTATTTATTAGGAAAACATGGTACATTGAAGTTTTTTTACAAAACATATGACAGAAAGAGCCTGGATAGTTTTTTTTTAAGCTAAGATTTATCAAGAATATATATATTTTTGCCAGCTCTGTGATAAATGCTCTATATGCATTATCTAGCTAATTTGTAGATGCTGCTAAATTTGCAGATGAGGAAACTGGGGCTTGGAGACATTAACTTACCAGTCTAAGGCCAGAGAATAGTGGCAAAATTAGCATGGAAACTTGGGTCTGATTTTAATATTCATGGGCTTAGCAAGTTTGCTACAAGGACTCTTTCACTAACTCTGGGTTCATAAATGAGTCATCTAACACCTTTTGCCTTCATGCCCTCACCCATCGGATGGATGAATCCATTCCTACTCATATCTCAAGGCTAAATGAAAGACGGTGTGTTCGTGAACAGGCATCAGAACACATGTAACTGGAAGGGGTGCCATAATTCATTCACTGGGTTCTGGCTCCACACCAGCCTGACAGGGCCTGTTATTATGTGACCTCCCATTGCTTAAGCCTCTGATAAGACAGTAAGTCTGTATACAAGGTGGCCATGAACTGCTACCTGCTTTCCAATTCCTGCTGGAAGCCCTCCTTACACCTTATGAGGCTAAGAAGCCAGAAGAGGTATTTCACTCTGGTTTTCAGCGATTTGTTCTATTCTATGAACTTCTGTGTCTGCTTATCCAATTTCATGAAAATTAGATTAGCAAGCGCTAATTGGTGCTGACTCAGCTAGTTTAAAATGGACAGTGTCAAATGGAAGAGGAGCCTGCCAGTGTGATGTTTGGATCCCAAGTCTGCTGGGAATTAAGTTTCTGCATGGATGCCAATATCATAGGTTACTTGTGGCAGCTTGCTCCAAGCTACTTTTATGGAACACGGTGTCACCCCCACAGACTTTTGAAAGGAGGAAGGATGCTTTTTCCATTAGCACAAGAGGAGGATTTGCTTCAGATGATTTGGTCAAAATGCTCATTCATTTATTCATTCAAGGAATCTTTTTTGAGCACCTATTATATGCCAGGCTCTGTTTTGGACTCAGGGGTACCAGTGGTGAATAAAACAGGCAAAGTTCCGTCCACATCAAGCTTACATTCTAGCTGAGGTTGGTAAACAATAATGAAGTAAATATATGATACAATGTCAAGCAGCATTTCCATCTGATAGTTGTATATTCATTAAATACGAGAAAAATACATTTTTAAAATGCTTTGTTTAGATTTAATTCATATACCATAGAAATCATCTGCTGAAAACATACAAATCAATGGATTTTGGTATATTGAGTTGTGTAATCATCACCACAGTCAACTTGAGAACATTTTCATCACTCTGAAAAGAAACTCTGCAGTCTTTAGTTATCACGCTCTTTACCCCATACCCTACCTCCAGTCCTAGACAACCACAAATCTACTTTCTTTATATATAGACTTGTCTATTCTGGACAGAGAAAATATCATGTTTTGTGAATGAGGAGGCATGGAAGGAGACTTTACTGTTCTCACCTCCCAGATGAGGCATTTTGGATTTAGTTTTCCTTGGAGCTCCCTCTAAGATCTGGATTTTTAATTGCTTCACAGGCTTAGTTTCTGGGGGATGGCAGGGGTACTGGCTAGTGTCCTGATACAAATCCTGTCTTTTACCACCTTACCTTTCACTTCTAAGTCCTACCTGAGATTATAGGTGCAGAGCCAGTCAGCAAATGCTGAGAGTAAATATGCATACACGGAAACAGAAGACACTGCAGTCAGCTGTGCAGTCACATCTTCAAGCAATAAATAAGCACATCATGTTTACAGAAGCCTCACTGTAGTCCAAATTACTATAATCTCTTACCTGGACTGTTTCAGTAGCCTGGTCTCTGTTCTCCTCATGTTTTGTCTTGCCTCTCTTTCAGCCTGTTTCTCCCAAGATACCAGAACAAATGTTTCAAAGCGTGAATCTGACCATGTCACTCTCATGCTGATGAAAATCCTACATGGTCCTCAAGATAGTCAAGGCTTTCCTTTGTAACCCATGAGGACCTGCAAAACCTGATCCCTGGAAGACTTTCCAGCATCATCTATCACCATTCTTCCTCCAGTGTCTAAATCACTTTTAATTCCTGCAAAGTGTCACATAATCTCTAGCTGGCCTTTGCCCTCTCTGGAATACTCTTTCCTACCTGTATTGCCTGACTAGCTTTCATATGCCCTTCAGGTCCTAGATTAGAGATGATTTCCTTTAGTGGGGGGGCCTTCCTTGTTTCTTCAGGATGTGGTTAGGTACCTGTATTAGCTTTCTACTGCTGCTTAACAAATCACCCCAAACTTAACATCTTAAAACAACAAACATCGTTTCATATTTTCTGTGGGTCAGGAATTCAGGAGTGGTTTAGTTGGATGCTTCTGGATCATGGTCTCTCATGAGTTGTAGTCATGGTGTTGGCCAGGGCTGCTGTCATCTGAAAGCTTGACTGGGTCTGGAGGGTCTGCCTTGAAGATGGCATACTCCCATGGGTGTTGGCAGAGGGCCTCAGTTCCTCATCTCGTGGGCCTCTTCATAGGACTATTTAATGCCCTTTAAACCTGGCAGTTGACTTCTCCCATGATATGGTTTGTGTGTCCCCACCCAAATCTCATCCCCAATTGTAGCTCCCATAATTCCCACATGTCATGGCAGGGACCCAGTGGGAGGTAATTGAATCATGGGGACAGTTTCCCCCATACAGTTCTTGTGGCAGTGAATAAGTCTCATGAGATCTAATGGTTTTGTTTCCCCCCCCGCGCCCCCCCCCAAGATGAAGTCTCACTCTGTCACTCAGGCTGGAGTGCAGTGGCACAATCTTGGCTAACTGCCACTTCTGCCTCCTGGGTTCAAGCGATTCTCCTGACTCAGCCTCCCAAGTAGTTGGGATTACAGGTGTAAGCCACCACACCTGGCTAATTTTTGTATTTTTAGTAGAGATGGGGTTTCACCATGTTGGCCAGGCTGGTCTCAAACTCCTGACCTCAGGTGATCCGCCTGCCTTGGCCTCCCAAAGTGATGGGATTACACACGTGGACCACTGCGCCTGGCTGATCTGATGGTTTTATAAACGGTTGTTCCCCTGCACAAGCTTTCTCTTGCCTGCTGCCATGTAAGATGTCCCTTTGCTCTTCTTTTGTCTTCTGCCGTCATTGTGAGGCCTCCCCAGCCATGTAGAGCTGTGAGTCCATTAAACCCCCTTCCTTTATAAACTACCCAGTCTTGGGTGTGTCTTTATTAGCAGTGTGAGAACAGACTAATACACCCCAGAATGAGCAATTCAAGAAAGAGTTGGGGGAAGCTGCAATGCCTTGTATGTCCTGGTCTCTGAAGTTACACACTTCTATTGTACTCTATTTGTTAGAAGCAGTTCCAGTCAGTCCATCTCACATTTAAGGGGGAAGAAAATTATGCTCAATCCATTGAAAGAAGGAGTTTCAAAGAATTGGTGAACATTAGTGCCCTTTGTATCCTGCCCTAACAGTTCCTGCACTTACCCCTAAATTAGCTATTAGCACACTGAATTGTCATTGTCTCTCTATGAGTTCTTCAAGGGTGAAGACTTACTTTCTTTCACGATATTTAGATTATTTCTAAATTCTATCATGGTTCCTTAAATACTGTTTAGTAACCACTTATTTGGTGAATCAATGACCTGTCGTACATGCCTGAAAGGTCTAGATTGGTGCTTTTCAAACATTAATGGGCATCCCTGCAAATCACCCAGGTGTCTTGCTAAAGTGAGGATTCTAATTCAGTAGGTCTGGGGTACAGCCCAAGACTCTGTTTTCCTAACAGGCTCCAAGGGGATGCTGATGCTCTGCTCCATGGAGCACACATGGAGTGGGTTAGGGTTTAGAACATTCTAGATAAGCTTCTAGTTGTTGAGAGCCACTTCTAGATAAGCTTCATAACCCAACCAAGAAGACACACTTCCCCCAGTAGGACAGCCCAAGGCTGGCCATGAAGTAGTGTCAGCCTAGTCATGGGCAAAGCTGCAGTATACTGTGCTCACTTTCCCTCCAGCAGCCCTAGTTGATTGAGAAGATGTCAGTGAAGGACAATCAAGGAAAACACTGTGTGATACAGGAAGCCTTCCAAGTAGGCAGCACATTCTCATTTGGCTCTGGAAGGCAGAGCTGGGGGAGGATCACTCATGTATATGCCCAGGGGTTGCATGGCATGAGCAAGTGTGGAGGGAGGCTGAGTCAACTGTTTGGGGGGATCTGAAAGAAAGTTGGGGTTGAGTGGTGATGGAGACCCCATCTCCACCTCAGAGAACTCATGAAGCCCAGACTGTCTGCTGTGGTTGAAGCAGTACTTTTGCTGAAGGCAAAGGGATTGACTATGAAATATATTTGTACTATTCCTCTCAGTTCTTAAGATGCGTGATTCTAAGGCTCTCATTTTAGAGAAAATTGAGCAAATCCAGATGTTTTCTGTTAATACCCTGAATCTCACTTTCATCCTTGCGGTTCTGATTTTAACAAGGTGAGGCACTGGGGTGTGTGTGTGTGTGTAATCTGTCATCTCAAGAGGGGCATTGTCTTCTTATCACAAGAAGGGCCAGTGTTAAGCGTAGGGTAATAATGATCATCCCCAATGTTTGGGGAAAGGTTTCATATCCATTTAGTCTAGTGGTGCTCAACTATAACTGCACATTGGAATCACCTGGGAGCTTTAAAAATTACTGATGCCGGCAGGGCGCAGTGGATCACGCCTGTAATCCCAGCACTTTGGGATGCCGAGGCGGGAGGATCACCTGAAAGACCAGCCTGGCCAACATGGTAAAACCCTGTCTCTACAAAAATACAAAAATTAGCCAGGCATGATGGTGGGTGTCTGTAATCCCAGCTACTCAGGAGGCTGAGGGGGAAGAATCGCCTCAAACCTGGGAGGCAGTGAGCCAAGATCACACCATTGAGCTCTAGCCTGGGCAACAGAGCAAGACTCAGTCTCAAAACAAACAACAACAACAACAACAAAACACCTACTGATGCCTGGGTTCCACCTCCAGAGATTCTGATTTAATGGGTCTAGAGTGTAAGTTGGGCATCAGAACGTTTTAAACCTTCCCAGGTGATGCTATTGTGTGGCATGGTTGAGAGCCACTAGTTTCATCTTACATGAATCCTTCACTAATAAAGGTAAGGGTTCATGTAAGATGAAACTAGTAGCTCTCAACAACTAGATAAGGTGATCTTTTTTATTTTTAAAGAAATGAAAAAATTGTATCACAGCAATTGATACTGCCTCAAATGAGTGACTGCCTCAAATTCATACAACCAGTCAGTAGGAGGGTCAGAACTCAAACTCAAGTTAGTTGCTTAGCGCTCGTTCAACTTGCATCACCAATATTGCCTCCAGATAGCTAGTATTATGCACATGACAAAGGAAGAGAACTCGAAAGATGGAGACATGAGATATCTGGTTAAAGGTCAGACTTTGAGTTAGGGTGTAGTTGGGGCTCTATATTTCTAATGTCCCTGTTTGCTCTTCTTCTCCTGTTTCTTTGAAGCCAAGTTTGGGCCAATACCCATATTAGATAAATAAATCCTAGCCTCCTTGAGGACAAAGGTGATATTACTATCTGCTGATCCAGACCATGAATAGTCAAGGTTGAAAAATGAAATTGGCAGGAAGAAGTGTATTTTATTGGACCCAGACCTGGAATGTTAATGTTCTTAGTTCTGAGAAATTCTTGCTCCTGGAATTCATCCACTTTCTTCTTTGGATACTTGCAACCTCCCTGCTCACAACCCATCATTGATTAAATTAGCAGATGCTGATGATAGTATGAGACTGAGGCCAGTGATGCTAAAATAATTTCTTGGCAGTGAAGGAGGCCCCAAAGGTTTTACAAAAAAAAATTTTTTTTTAAAGCACTAACTAAGGAATAGAGCTAAAATGCTCAGACACTGCATGGAAGCCAGAGATTGTATTAAATCAGAGTAACTGGGGTGGAGAGGGAGAGTGTTTTATAGTAATTGTCATCATAGCTGGCACCAGATCTCCTCTCAGGTAAGAACATAGAAGCTCAGAACTTACAAGAGAACTTAGCTTTCCAGTATTCTTTAGGTGTGGAATGTGAAGTCCTGAGTGAGGCTGGTCTGCAAAGAGTCAGCAAGGTGAAAAGAGATAACAGAGAGTTTTGGGAGGTGCAGGAGAGCAGACAAAACAGACAGAGGGAGGGAGACGGAAACATGTTTGGAAGCTGGAGATTGCCCAGGCAGGTGGCCATTGAGAGATTTCTAAAACTTCCAAGAATGGGAGTATGTAATATTCTAAATCATTTGAAATCTTATGCAATCCCTTATCTGAATGCCTTGGTGAAATCTGCTTTCCACATAGTTCTACAATTGTATTTTGAGGAATAAAGGGATCAGTGTACTTATTAGGGAGAAGTCATATAGTGCAGAAAGGAGAAAAAAAAAAAAAAGAACTTGTAGAATAAAACGGTGATCTGTAAAATGAACCAATTCAGTGGAAATGAGACCCAGGGTTGTAGCTGAAGTTGACTGTCCCCAAGAACCTCCAAAGAGATTGGGGGGACAATACTGTGTCTCCCTCAGTTTGGGGTGTTTTGAAAAAATCTCATTTAAATCTCTGAAGTCAAGGTGATGCCACCTTGTCGCAAATGGAGGCTTAAGGAAGATTTCCAGTCTGCAATAGAGAACATGGAGGCCAGACTAAATGGAACGCCCCGAGGAAATTACGGATGTAGCAGCAGTCCAGTTCACATGCTCATTCATTCATTCATCAAACACTGGCACAACATCTTACATTGTCAAGGCATGTAATGTGTGCCGAGAATATAGACACTGTCCTTGCCCTCAAGGAACTTTCACCTTTGGAGTGAGAAGGCAGGGATAACTGATATTTATTGAGCTCTTTCTGTATGCAGATACTAGGCTATTTCACACACTTTGTCTTTTTAAAATTCTCCCAGCAGCTTTATGAGTAATTATTATCCCCAACATATATATAGGGAATCTGAGGCCCAGAGACATTAGGGAACTTGTCTCAAATCTGACTTAGCTGATCCATGATTAAAAAGATGAGTGTTTGGACACAGGATTATCTGACCCTTAAGTTGGAGGAGGGGTCCTTATTTTGGTCAGAGGCACTTGAAAATTGGCAGTAGGTGGATCAGTCTGGATGTGTCATTTGGAAAATGTTCCCAGTGTTTTTCTGGAGTCTCACCTAATCTGCTCTGATGCATAATAGCCTGTCCATTACCAGCGCTTTCTACCACGGGGTTAGCCATTGGTATTCTCATCAGCTCTATGTTTTGAAGCTGAACACACTAACTCAACAAGCCACAGATACCACATCATGAATGCGTTGGCTAGCACGCACATTCTGCGGGCCTGCTGAGGGGACAGGGCGGTGGAGAGCTCAGTGTGGAGCCTGGAATGGTGATGCTCCAGAAACGTGGAGAGAGTTGCTGCTCTTCATGGCAGGTACACAGGCCCTGCTTCCTGCAGCAAGTTAGAATCATCCACCATCACTAGCAAAGGGCTGTTAGAAGGGCCTTTTTAACGTGTCCTGTGCCCAGGCTACAAGGAGCAATCCATCATGTTCCATAAGCATAAACACTCCACAGCTAATTAAGTGAGGGTGAAATCATCTGCACCATCCATGTGATATTTATTTAAAATGATTTGCTTCAGAGAGGCCCAGAGTCCTTCTCCTTAGGGAGGTATAGAGGAACTGGGAGGAGAAAATTTGGGCACTTGAGGAGCAGAAACGAATTGGACTGGCAAGCGGGGAAGCCACCTGGGCCTGCAGTTGGCTGTGGCAGTGAATGGACATCTGTTGTTTTTGTCTGTTTGGCTCCATCCTCTCCCGTTGGGGATCCATTTCTCTTCTACTCCTATCAAGTAATGGGGATGGGGCTGCCAATCACAGTTTACCATCCAATCCCCTGGTCACAGGGGTCAGCATGTGATCCAGGTTCAGCCAATCGAGTGCCTTGTTTGCCTGATCCGAGTGATAGGTCCAGAGTTAGAGCCAGCCCTTTTGGCAGTGAGGACAAAGGACACTGATATTTTTGTGTTATGGAGTTCAAAGGACAAGGAGCAGGAACTTCTGGGGCCTTCTTTATTTACCATGTGGAGTTAGCTGTCTGTAGGAGGTAATATCAAACAGAGGCCAGCAAAAATGGAGGAAGAGGGGACTGTGAGTTATTGGGGTGCTAGTTTCAGTTCTTGAGTGCCCCGAGTGCTGTCCTAGTTCTTATAATTTGCGTTTTAATTGTTATCTTCTACAATTTCATAACTCAATACGTTCCCCTTCTGATTACACTTCTGTGAATTGGGTTACTGTTACTCGAAAGTGAAAGAACCTTGACTGACGTAGATATGAATGTCAAAAATCACATCTTGGGAATATTTTCTTGCATGGAGCTGGCACCTTAACATGTTCTGCATTTTGTGCCGGGTAGGAATTGGACTATATGCTTACATGTCTGAACTTGAATGGACCCCAGGTGTCAATGGGTCCCATTCTTCCATTTATTTGGCAGTTGAGGGGACTGAGACTCATCATGGAAAAGAGACTCACCATGATCACACAGCAAACCAGGGGCACAACCAAAACTGTGAAGGGCCTGGACCTCTTGATTCTCAGACCAGTAGTCCCTATCTGGGTTAGGGCTGATGAGGTTTCCGGGCCCAGCAGTGGAACACATGAACTAACTATGAATGCACAGGATCAAGAATCTCCAAAACATGATGGCAGGCCAGGCATACCTCCTTCTTGCCCCAGCTCTGTTTCCACCCTTAAAACTTGCCAACACCGTGTGGAGTGAATTATTCTTGGTTTGGCCTTATGCTCAGAGATGCAGCCTAGAACTCAACTTTCAGCACCTCGGCAGCAAGGCCTCAAAGCCAGCTCTACAAAAAGTCTAGATGTTTTCAACATCGGTGTGGTGAGAGTTTCAAAGCATGGTCATCTACATATCCTGTGGAGCCATGAAAGAGGCGGGCTGCTGGGGGTGGGTGCACTGTTGAGACAGAGCTTTCTACTCCCGCTACACCCAGGGCACCCCTCCTAATCACTCATTTTTAAGTCTTTTTTTTTTTTTTTTTAAATATATGTGTGGAGGTTTAAGGTACACTTTGAAAAAGCATTCCCTTAAAGAAAAAAAAAAAAAAAAA
>NW_016809524.1:346837-388667 GCF_001698545.2 Rhinopithecus bieti | reverse complement strand
AAAAAAAAAAAAAAAAAACACAACTCTTAAAATCATGAATTTAATGAACTTAAACCAAGTAAATAGGCAGGAAAGAAATTCCAACTGACCCTTCAGTAGGCCCAGAAACCTCATTATTGAAGGTAAAAATCACAGCTTACTTTACAATGACCCATATTTTGACAAATACTATCCATTAAATGATGGTTGTAAAGACAGAATCTTGGACAAATGGCCCCATACCCATATTGTTAATTAAGATATATAGTCTCATTCACTTGTCCGTTCACTAAATATTCACTGAGTGCCCATACGCTGGACTCCCCTGTGCTAAATACTGGAGGCACCACAGTGAACAAGATCCTTATTCCTACGAAGCTTTTAGAAATTTATTCTTCCCTTGCAACTGAACTCATTTTCTGAGGACTTATCTCCGAGCGGAGGAAAGGGAGTTTGGGTGTAAGGTCAGGCTGGAAAGAAGTTTTGACAAATGAATCTTGAGTCCATCCATCTTTCTAAATATGTAGTCAGTCACCATCTCTCCTAAGCCAAGCTCAAGGAGGCTGAAGCTGACACAGCTCCCCATATATTTGCCCCTCTGTCTAATGGGGAGATATCTAGCCTATTTTGTTCTAGCTGCTAAAATCCTGTGTCTCAGTGCCTGTCTTCCTTTAAGGATTTTGAAGGGTGAATTAGAAGCATCTTTATGATGCAGGCATCTAGGCTCCCAACCCCTGGGGAAAACCCTCAGAAAACACATACACACATAATGAGCCAGCCTCAGGGGTGGAGGAACTGGTCTTCCCAATGACTTATGAAAGTCTCATTGGAAGATGGGAAACTTTGGTTCTAGACTTGACCCTGCTGACTATGGGTAGCTTCAAGCAAATCCCTTCACCTTTCTGGCTCTCTTGTAACTTTACCTACGGGGTGAAGGAACTAAAATGTGGATTTTCCCAAAGAAACATTTGAATTTCCATTTCTGATTGGATTCGTTAAGCTAAGGCTAGCCTGCTGTAACTGAAAGTCTCAGGGGCACAACAAAATACATGCTTATTTATTTTCACGTTGTAGTCAATAGGGGTGACTCTGGTCAAGTGGTCTTTTATGTGGCTATGCAGGGGCTCAGTTACCTTCCAATTTGTGGCTCTGCCTTCCTTTAAGATAGAGGCTGTGCAAAATTTCCAAAAAGACCACCAGAATAGGTCTATTGAATGAATGCACAAAATCAAGGTGATTCAAAACACTTGAGCTGGCAAATGGGGAAAGATTGAGACAGGAGAGACTCCAGTGGGAAGTTTTAGGGACCAGGGCTAGAGGTGCCACGTACCTATTCTACCTACATTCCATCGGCCTCCGGCCTGAGTCAGTCACATGGCCATGGCTAAGAGCAAGGAAGTCTGGGAAATGCAGTCTCGCTGTTCCATTGGCCTGACTCAGTCACATGGCCACAGCTAAGAGCAAGGCTATCTGGGAAATGTAGTCTGTGTGGTAAAGAAGAAAGGGAAACAGGTTTGCCAACCAACCAGTTGTGTACAGGAAACTGCAACTTTTCATGGCAGTTGCTTCTTATTCTCTACTCAGTAAGGGTTTAAAAATCATATACTTCTGCCTCAACCAGAATAAATTACTTATAGGAGGTTGTTGCTATAATCCAGTTAGAAGATGACAGCAGCTTTTATGAGGGAAATCTGTCCACACACCCAGTTTTTCCCAGGAGAGGCCATTTATGCTTGTAGTCTCAGCATCCCATCCATGTGGTACCTTCTTTTAACTCTCAAAAGTATCCCAGTTTGGATGATAAATTATATACTCATCCTATCTTCACCATGTAGATGATAGAAGAGAATATGAGATTGTGTAAAGATGCACAATATTGCTGAAAAGAAGCCACATACAGCCACTGTTCCATAAAGGCAGTATTTTTTTAATTTTAAAATTCTGCATCTGAAAACACAGTATGACAGAAAGCATCTATATACACCTGCAGTGTTTTTGGTATGATACAGTATTTAATACATCCACTGTTTTCTGCAAAAAATTTTGCTTTGTCAGACAGAAACAAACTTCCCTAGACAAAAAAATACAGCTAAGGCACAATTTTGTTGTTGTTGTTGTTCTGCTAAATAAAAAGACAGAAAAGGTGCAAAAATGGGCAGGTAATGCAATCATTTCTGAGAATCACATTCTACCTCAAGGAAAAGCATTCAGATGACTGGAACTTTGATTACTGGTCAATTTCAGATAGTTCAATATCTCTTAAAATACTCCTTTAAATAAATAGCAAAATATCTACATATTTCAGTGTGTGCCATTTGAATTCTGTTTTTAAAACTTTATTTACAGATTCTGTTTTTTAAAATCAACACATTACAAAATATTTCTGTACAGTTTTATGCATATTATGATCTATAACAAAATAGTTATTTTTAAAAACTATATCACCACGTCTTTGAAAACAATGAAGGGGACGGTAATAACTTACAGCGAGGCCTCTAAAACAAATACCCAAACAAATGCTATTGACAACATAATATTACAAAAAAAAGGCAAAAGGACTACAAAGACAATTGCGCACAATTCTAGTGAATTTCCTGTGAAAACCCTGGGGTTGTCTTTGGCCTCCATCAGCACTGGAGCAATGGAAGGGTAAAGAATAGAGTCTGAAGGTAGGAGAAGGGTGATCCCTTTGAGAACACTACCCATCCGGGAATATTTAGTGCTATCACTTTCCAGGCAGGAAGGACGAAGAGATAAATGGAGAACGTCTCCTGATTTACCCTTGAATGAAGTACATAAAGTCACCCAGTCTTGGGGCAGGGGAGGTTTGCAAAGCCTTTTCGAGCACTCTGCCGGTAATTAAGCCAGCCCATTACAGTGGCAATATGCTCTAAGAGAGTGCTTCAGGAGTTGGCTGAGCTTTAGATGAGCACCCAAGCCTTCATTTTGCCCATAGGAAAAATATAAGAACATTTTTCTTAAAGATGACATTTGTAAGCAATTTCTATAGCATCTGCAAACTACAGATTGACAGCCCCTCCCTTAGGAGGCTGCCACAGAAGCTTCACGATGCTCTTTCTTCTGCGATGTTGGTGGAGATGGGAGGGAAAGGATGGATGGTCAGCTTCCCAAAAATAATGTTAAGGCCACATTTCGAAAAGGAGAAACCTAAGGCTTTTTTTGTTTGTTTGTTTTGAAGGAGGGATGGGAGAAGCAAGTTGAAGGAACATGAGGGATGGAGTAGATGGCATTAGGGATGGGGATGACAAGGTGCAGAACCCGCTTTCTGGTGGTGTCTGTAGGCAGAGGCAGTTGGAATATTCCCAGCCAAGTGGAGAGGGAAGAGAGGCCACTTTCTCCCTGCATAAGCTTGGCAAGACCAGAGCCAAAGACAACGTGAGGGGTAGACACAGGTGGCGCAAGAAAGCCCTCCTCCATCTTAAGAGGGTCCTATACAGTATCTTGTTTGCAAGGTAAAAACAAACAAATAAAAAACTTCTAAGTTAGAGAGCCAGAGAGGAAGAGAGAGAGGAGAGAGAGAATTTGCATAGATCATACATTCAGCTCAAGCAGATTTGGACAACTTCGTTCCCCCCTCCCAGGTAAACTCAGCAGACACAATGAGGTAGCGCCTGTGGCAGACCCATGGGCAAAGTAAGGTAATTGAGGCAGAAGCAAACAGGACATCCCATGAGCCAGCACAGCCCTATGTGATTTCCAAAGAGGCTTTCAGGGATGGGGCAAGATGGCTGCCTACGCTTGGGATTTGGAGAGAGCCTGGCTGTTTCACACCCTACCTCCTCCTCCTCCTAGACTGTCCCACAAGGTGTAGCCCCAGGCAGATGTGGACCTCTGCATATCTAAGCGGCAGCAGTCCATTTCTTCAGATTCTGTTCCTTCTTCCCTTCAGCACAATCTTGGGACCAGGAGAGCTGAATGATCCATTACCCCTTTGTGGAACTGTCTCTTGGGGAGGGGAATTTGACTCAGCAAGAGGTCCCCATTTAGAGTTCAACATGGGCTGTTATTTTTGCCCTGACTTGATGCTGGCTTTTTTCCTCTTCTACCAGGGCAATGCATAATCTCACTTTAAACCACCTCGCCAGAGAGCAGAGGTTGCTGGCAGTGCACACGTGGAACAGTGGAATTTTTCTTTGCCCACTATCTGTTTAAAACAAACAAAAAAACCGACATTGAAAAAATCAGATTTTTTTTTCAAAAAATCTGGATTTCTGGCTTCCTTTCCAAATTGGAAGATTCCACTACACTGTGCTTACATTTTTAACATACAATGATAGGTTGGGGCTGAGTAGCAGCTGCTCGTTCCGGGTAGGTCATGTTCATGTCAGTAAGACCACAGTCCCCATCCCCACTCCCATCATGCCCTTTTGTCTCACACCAACCATTTCACTCATCTGTGCTAGTATCCTGGGCTCCGTAAGCATCTGTAACCCCTACCACAGTGTGTGGCTTTGATCCTGTAGGTCTAGCTTGCTGTCTTTAAAGCGGAGTGCTTTAAAGCGGACAGCTGCTTCTAGAATGTACACCTCTCCACCCTTGGATGCTGCTGGAGAGCCGGTGCTCCAAATCCTCAGTGAACTTGGTTGTGGAAGGGCTCTTTATTCATACCCTACTCCTGGTAGCTACTGCCCTGCTCTCTGTATCTTTCTGGCAGAAAGCTTAAGGTTCTAACCAGTGTCTTCTGACTATTTGCCAACTAGAGAACCAGAGGGAAACATGGTCTTCAAACACCCAAACTTGTGCCCAAAGTAGAAGCAATTGCAGTGAGCGAGAAGTGGGGGCGGGTCCTGTGGTTCTGCTCATCCTCTCTAAACTCCATTTGCATTTTAGAAGTTAAACCCACAATGAGAAATGAAGCCAGGACTCATGATCTCACCAGGAAAGCCTTTTTTTCCCTCTGCAAAGGGAGAAAGCAGTGTACTTCTTACAACACAGGGGAATTGCTCACTGCGTCCTTGGAGACACACTGCTTTATGCGTGGACCAGGAAGTGAAGTGGGATGTGGGAAGGCTGGCTGTCTCCTGAGCTCAATTTCTGCCTGAATGTCACTCAGTGAGTGGGACACTATGGAGGGCTGCAGCCTAAGGAATGCTTCCTTCTCTCCACAAACCGACACCCCAAGGCCCACCATGAAGCCTTCCTGAGTTTCTAGGGACCTCGTCACTGGCTCAGCTCATAGGTGCTGTGCCCTGCAGGCTTATAGGTTTCCAAAGACCACAGCCCTATGCTTTTGAAGTCTTCCAGAACCCAAGCTCCAGGCTGTCTGACAATGGCCTCCAGCAAATAAATCATTCTCAGGCAGGTTAAAAAAAAAATATTTTCCCCGGAAAAACATCCTCTTTTCTCAAATCATGCTGGGCTTTGTTTGGGATTTTCCTTTTTTTTTTTTTTTTTTTAAAACCAAATGTAATATCTGCAACCTTATTCTCTGGTCTCTAATAACATTAGAGAAGGCAGAGGAATACTGTGTGACTTCTCAGCTCCCCGAATTAGCTGTGGTGAGGAAGAAATGAAGTCACAGGAAAAAGGGAAGGGTCCCCAGAGTCAGCCAACTCTGCCATTTCTCCACTTGTTCCAGGATAAAAACAAAAAAAGGCAGACATGTTAGTGGGTGCAGGAGGGACCCCATCTTGACGTCTGCAAGTTCACATTATGCGCAGGGACTTGCCACTGCTGAGTCCCCAAAGCCACTGCAAATAACGCTGCGAACACAAAGCACTAGTGGCCCAGCAAGGAGGGTGAAAGGGAAGTTCCTGAAGTGGCTTCAGCAGCCCCAGGGAAACCGTGGCCAGAGGCAGAGGCCGGGAGCAGAAAGAGGATGTGGTACCCAGCTTCTGGCCACTATAGAGTCTGTAAAAGAGATCATAGGGGCTTTCTGAGAAAAGTACCGTGAAATCCCTAGAATCGCTGTTGAGAATGACTATCTCCTGGGCTCTGCTGCCTGGATCTGATGACCCTCTTCCTGAGATGGATCTCGCTCAAAGGAGCCTGTTTCTCTCCGTTAAGGTCGCATGGATGCCCATGATTAGATGGGCCATGGGAAGGCATCCATGGAGCAAGCAGGGATGGGCTCTCTGCAGCTAAGCACATTCCCCACCCACCCACCCCTCCAAAGCTTTCTGCCTGTTGACTCTTTCCGTGGCCTTGTGGCGGGGGGGTGAGTTTGGAGGAGGATGGGAGGCTCAGGAATGCCAATACTCTTAGGATCTGAGGGAGAGATGAGGCTGACACTCTGTATAAGGAAAAAGCGAAGCTCCAACGGTCCCCAAGGCACCCCACTCAAAGCCAGTGGAAGATGCGGGTTGGAGCTTTCTTGGCATGGTGTTCAATGCCCCTGCTTTACTCTGAGGATGAGGAGGATGGGGAGTAGACGCAGAGAGAGAGACACCAGAGGGTGGGAAAAGGGGCCTTTTGTGAATAAAGGCAGCTGCAGTTAGTAAGATAACATAATTGACAAGCTGCAAAAACAGCACCTACTAATTAGTCATTGACTAAAACATATAAATAATAAATACCTAAAGTGACCATTCTCTACATCCTCCATTGCTAACAGGACATCCTGCTTTGCGAGGTTTGGGATGGGGCAAATACAAAACGAAGGGCAGCCCCTTTAAACCTATGCTGGAGAGAAGTGTCAGGACTGGCTCTCCATGGGAAGGGCAGATGGCTACCAGGGGTGAGCCCTTTTTCCAAGGGAATCCCATCATTCAGGGGAGGTGGGATTACAGGAGCAAGGGAGGCCTCCTGCGAAGGGCTCTCCTGGTGAACAGGGATGACACTCCAAGGGGCTCGTGGCAGGGAAACCTTTTGGGTTTCTGGTAACTCAAACACTTGAATCATACTGTTTTTTGTTGTTTAAATAACCTTCCCACTTTTATGTTGCATGTCCCGTTGAGCCTGTTGGCTCCTTGGATTAGGAAGGGCATGAAATTAAAAACCAAATCTGAAATGCTATTTCCTGGACGGGAAAAGTCTGGTTCATGCGTTTGGTCACTCCCAACAGCACCGGCGTGCAACTGACAAAGGGTTTGTGTGTCTGACCTCAGAACAGAAGGGCTCTGGCAGGGGACGGGTGCTGCTGTGCTGTCTAGCTCAGTTTTGCTCCAAGCATTGCTTTGTGAGTTTCACGGCGTTGCCTTGTGAGTTTCACGGGGTTGCCTTGTGAGTTTCATGGTCATGGCCATCAAAGTTCCCATTTTCAAGGATCAAAGAAGGTCATGGTCTTGAGTTTGGTGCTCACAAACATCATTCTATTTCTGCTACTTTGTGTGGCAGCCTTGAGGGAAGGAGGCCTAGACCCCTGGACAGGTGGCAGTTGCACTTGTGGCTGGACCTTGGCCATGCCACATCAAAAGGCTTTCCCACTTACCTAGTTACTAAGGAGAATAGCTCAACCCAAGGAGGGCTGCTGAGAGGCTCAGAGCTCTCCCAAGGCTGCAGCCTCCATGGGAAAGGGACCACGACCAAGGCTGGCACAAAAGTCCCTCAGCCAAGAGAGGAGCAGAAAGATGAACCAAAGGGCGAGGCTGGAGTCTGAACCCATGGTTGGTCTGGGCAGTGCTTGTCAAACTGGCATTTGCAGAGCCCTTGGGTTCTGAAGAGGTACTGTAGGAGATACCCTGGGCAAGGGGACCGACCGAAGGGCTGAGCTTTGGGAGAGAACCTTGGACTCTTCGGCTTCAACCAGAGCAGGTTGGATTTCGTCCGCACCCTGAACTCCACTTATGACTGTGCTCAGTAAACAAAGTTCTGCTGCTTAAAATAAAAGTTTGAAAATCACTCATCTGGGGGCGGGGTGGGTCACTGGACGGGGAAGACAAGGAACCTGTAGGACTTGAGGATCAACCAGAAGAGGTGAGACCGTCACAGTGCAGGGACTGAGCCGTCCCACCCTTGCCAAAGGCAGGTTGTTGGCTGATCCTGCTTTGACCTGCTGACCTTCCCTTTCCATCATTCTATGGCCAGGAGAGACCCATTCTCAGAGGGTGCCCCCCCCAGGGTGGGAGGCCAGGGTTCAGGCCCCACAACCCCACTGGCTGCTTTCCTGTTGAGATCCTGCTGTGGCCCACTCCTCGTGCCCAGTGCTACCTGAGCCGGCCATCAGGTTTGACCGCTCCCAGCTCCGACTTGGGGTCAGGGCTGAAGGAGCTCCAGGCCGTCTGGCTGCAGATCTGCATGACCCGGCAGGCCGTGGGGCCCGTGGCACAGATGTCCATGGCAGTCCACATCCCGCCCACCAACGAGTCCAGCCATCCCTCTAGCACTGTGCCCGCGGAGGCTGCGTTCCTCCGTGCCTGCTCCACCTGGGTGGGGCTGATGGGCAGGCTGAGGACGGGGTTCAGGCTCTGGAAGCTTTGCTCCATGTAGGCGTTGCGGTGGGGCCCATTGTGCAGCTTCAGTGCCTCCTCTGAAAGACAAAGGGAACAATCTGAGCATTAGAACAGCCACCAATAGGATGCCTAGTCATACTTAACCCTGTGCCTGGTGCTGCACTGGGCATCACGCATCGCCTCATTTAATTCACATGACAATCTCATGAGGAAGTTCTTTTAGCAGTCCCATTTCACAGCTGAGAAAACTGAGCCCGTAAGGACAGAGCCCACTCTGTACAGGGCCTGGTGCATGCCTTTATTCATTCAACACATGTTTACAGAGCACCTTTGATAGTGCAGACACTGATTCAGCTGATACATATTTTTAAGCACCTACATTGTGCCAGGCATTCAGTCAACACATATTTATTAAACACCCATGGTCTGCAAGGCACTGTCTCATTTGATAAAGGTATATTAAGTACCTATTAGGTACCAGGATCTATTCTAGGTGCTGGAGCAAACCAGATAGGAAGGTTAAGATCCAGTGGAGGGAGAACAACAACAAAGAAATAAACAAGTAGATAAATAAGGTTATTTCAGGCAGTGGTAAGTGTCACGAAGGCAAAAAAAAAAAAAAAAAAAAAAAAAAAAAAAAAAAAAAAAAAAAAACCAGGGTATTGAGAGAAGAGGGTGGCAAACTGCAGTCCTTGGACCTAATGTGGCCTGTGTTTGTAAATAAAGTTTTATTGGAACATGGCTGTGACCATGTATTTGTATATTGTTTATGGCTGCTTTTGTGCTACCAGAGCTGAGTACTTGAGACAGAGACTGTATTTAACCCAACAAGTTGAAAATATTTTCTATCTAGCCCTTTACAAAAAACGTTTGTTGACCCCTGGGTTAGAGAGTGACAGGGTGTTTATGTTAGACAAGGTGGGTAGGGGAGACCTCTCTGGGGAAATGACATCTGAGCTGAGTGATGATTAACATACAGATCCTGGGGAAGAGAATTCTGGGCAGAGGGAACAGCAAGTGCAAATCTGAATTAAGCCTCTTTCCCCAAATCACACAGATGCTGAGTGTCGCAGCCAAAGTCTGTACCCAGGTCTGTTTGGGGAGCCCAGATCTCAGCTGCTGAGTGTCCACCTTGTACTCTGCATAAGTTGGATTTCTGCTTCCTAGAAGCCTAAGACAGGGTGCATGAACTGACCACAGCACAATCACTCTGGAAGTATGAAGTCTGAACCTGGTTGAGGCGGGATGGGAGTTCGAAGTAGCTCTCAGAACAGTGCTGCCTTGCTGGGCCCCTCCTATGTGCCAGTCACTTTGTGAAGCACTTCATACAAGAGCCCAGGTACCACAGATGCAAAGCCGTCTGGTTTTGCATCCCCACGTCCAACATACCAGGTGTGTGACTTCTGACCTCCATGCCTTGTACCTCAGTTTCCTCATCAATAAAATGGGTCAAGTACTAATACCTTCCTTCTCGCTTTGTGAGGCTTAAATGGGCTGACTCATAGAAAGTGTTTACAAATGACACCCAGCGTATACTAAGTGCTGGGAAAAGCTTAGCTAGTGATACGGTTTGGCTATGTCCCCACCCAAATCTCACCTTGAATTGTAGCTCCCATAATCCCCACTTGTTGTGAGAGGGACCTGGTGGGAGGTAATTGAATCATGGTGGGTTTTTCTCTTGCTGTTCTTGTGATAGTGAATAAGTCTAATGAGATCTGTTGAGTTTTTTTTAAAGGGGAGTTCCCCTGCACAGGCGCTCTTGCCTGCCACCATGTAAGATGTGCCTTTGCTTCTCCTTTGTCTTCTGTCATGATTGTGAGGCCTCCCTGACCATGTGGAACTGTGAGTCCATTAAACTTCTTACCTTTATAGGTTACCCAGTCTTAGGTATGTCATTATTAGCAGCATGAGAACAGACAAATACAGCTAGGATTAATTACTGTTGATATTAGTCCATAATCCTCAGATACCTAAAAAACTAGGGGGTCTGGTTTTATCATCCCTATTTTACAGATGGGGAAACAGAGGCAGCTGGAGTTAGAGACAGATCTGGGGTTAAATCCAGGACTGACTAACTCCAAAGGCAGTGCTTATCACTCACCATGTTATTCTATTGCTCAGGGTCATCGCCAAGGTCTGATATTTCACTCATGCAAAAATTCAAACAATTGAGCCGGGCACGGTGGCTCACACCTGTAATCCCAGAACTTTGGGAGGCTGCGGCAGGTGGATCACTTGAGGTCAGGAGTTCGAGACCAGCCTGGCCAACATGGTGAAACCCTGTCTCTACTAAAAATACAAAAATAAGCCAGGTGTGGTGGCTGATGCCTATAATCCTAGCTACTTGGGAGGGTAAGGCAGGAGAATTGTTTGAACCTGGGAGGCAGAGGTTGCAGTGAGCCAAGATCACACCATTGCACCCCAGCCTGGTTGACAGAGTGAGACTCCATCTCAAAAAAAAAAAAAAAAAAATTTCAAAAAATTGCAACCTCAGGCATAAGTGGGTTAAACGGTAACATGTACATGACAGGGACTATTACTACCTCCCAGGGCTTCACAATGGGGAATCAGGAAGTACAGCAATTTAGGGTGAAGGAAAGAAGGTATATACTTCTATTAGTTCTAATATTTTGGAGACATTCACATTCATTGCTTGTTTTATTGCTTAGTAGAAGCACATAGTTTTTTTTTTTTTTTTTTTTTTTTTTTTTTTTTAAGAAAGGCTGGCCAATGAGTCTGGTGAGTTGTGCTTTACCAAATCAGGTTTTGCAAGAGCTGAGATAGCTAGGATTACAAGAAACCTTCCAAGATAATGCAATGTTCAGAAGACAGTGCTTCCTGTTTGCCTGACAGCAGCTGCCACCACCAAAGGCACCCAGGATAGCCTGGATGATTAACAAGTGTCTAGAGTAGGCAAGAAGAAGGAAGAAAGACCATATGCTTACCCTTCTAAAAGCAATGAGAATAGCAGATGAATTCAAAATATGCCTTGACTAACACAGACAAGATCATCATTCCTTTAATTCCCAATGCCCCGGGAAGCAAAAGGGTTGGGTCCTGTGGTTTGGATGGGCACAAGTGGGAGGAAGGAGGTGAGCCATCATTGAGCACATACTCTGTCTTGCAAGGGTTTAGCAAAGCTGCTTTCTCTCATGGTAGTTAGGAGCCACTGTGTTTGGAAGTCTGGTCTTAACCCATCTTTCTCTAATACAGGGTAGGGTGGGTAGCTCCAGCCCCACCTGCCAGGAGAACAGGGCCTGCCGTCTTTGGTGCAGGCCCTAATTCCTCTATCAGAGCCCCTCAGCACCTCCATTCTGCAGAGTGAGAAAGTGGAGCATGAGGAGATACTGAAACTGACAAAAGGCAGGACATTCAAAGGGAAAAGAACATCTAACAAATACGCGAACACTGGGAACCAAACATTGTGGTTGATGGAAAAAACCCTTATGAGAAATGAGGTTAATGTGGGAAACGCTATTACAATATTAGCTTGCGATGCTCACCTCTATAATTAAATTTTCCTCAATTCCACCTCATCGGATTTCTTGCGATTACCAGGGACGCATCAATAGAAAATTACTCTTGATGAATCATTTTACAAATTGCATTGCTCCCACCTTCGTGTTCACTGTCATTCATTGGAATATCGCTAACAAATACAATTACTGAGGACAGGAAGGCTGCTCTCGGTGGGGGTAAAACGACCCCTGAGTTATCCTGGGCGTGTGTGGGGAGATCCCTGCCTTCCTTAGAAACCCTAGAAGAAAACACTGGAAAAATCAGGACCCCATGAATGGCCCCCAGGCTACTCTACTGGCATGGGTGTGTATTCAGGAACACTGCTTCATTCTGTCCAGCAGGTGTACCTGAAGCAGCGAAGACACAGCCGATTACACCCCTCTCCTCCATGTCTGGCATTGGGAATCCTTAGGGATGCTAAAGATGTGAACTTGATCAAGAAGGAACCTAAGACCTCTAAGAGGGTGGGATTGGGCCTGGTCAGCTCTGGAGGGCCTGTCGTTTGCCTGGTTCATAGGGGAAGAAGGAACAGGCTTCCAGCTCAAGAAAACATGAGGTCTCTATCTTTCTGCTTGCTCTGCACAAAGACAGCAGAAGCTGAGCATTCCCTTTGAGACTGCTATGATAGAGGATTGATTGACTGATTTTTTTTGAGACGGAGTCTTACTCTTGTTGCCCAGGCTGGAGTGCAGTGGTGTAATCTCAGCTAACCGCAACCTCCACTTCCTGGGTTCAAGCGATTCTGCCTCAGCCTCCCGAGTAGCTGGGATCACAGGCACGCGTCACCATGCCTGGCTAATTTTGTATTTTTAGTAGAGACGGGATTTCTCTATGTTGATCAGGCTGGTCTCGAACTCCTGACCTCAGGCGATCTGCCCACCTCAGTCTCCCAAAGTGCTGGGATTACAGGCATGAGCCACTGTGTCTAGCCTATTTACTTACTGTTTTGGAGACAGAGTCTTGCTCTGTCGCCCAGGCTAGAGTGCAGTGGTGTGATCTTGGCTCACTGCAACCTCTGCCTCCTGGGTTCAAGCGATTCTCATGCCTCAGCCTCCTGAGTAGCTGGGATTACAGGCACCCACCACCATGCCTGGCTAATTTTTTGTACTTTTAGGAGAGACGGGGGTTTCACCACATTGGCCAGGCTGGTCTTGAACTCCTGACCTCAAGTTCACCTCAGTCTCCTAAAGAGCTGGGATTACAGGCGTGAGCCACTGCACCCGGCTGTGATAGTGGTTTTTGTCCACGGTTCTGGGCTCAGAACTCCTGTAACCCTTGTTACAGTGTTTTGTTACAGTGTTGGGCACTTTAGGACTCAGGAAATAGAATCTCTCTCTCTCTGGCCTCCTCCTGTCCCCCTTCTCCTGCCCAATGCCGGAATCTAATCAGATTGTGGGTGATAGGACTCTCATTCCAAAGGGGGCCCTAACGCACACCCTGGAGGAAGGAATTATTGCACAGAGGGCCAAGGAGAATCTGAACAGACAGGCCTCGCTGGGTTAGGTCAGACCCTTTTTGTCCAATCACATTTTGACACGGTTGTCATGCTTCAATCATGGATAACCAATGAAGTTTTCATAAAAGGCCCAAAGGACAGGGTTTGAGGAGCTTCTGGAGAGCTGAACACGTGGTAGCTTCTTCACTGGAAAGTAAGGAAGAAGTTATCCACCTGCCGGGAGGGTGGGCACCCCAATGCCATGGGGACAGACTCATCCACCTGCCAGGAGGGTGGTGGACCCCAATGCCATGGAGACAGATTCATCCACCTGCCGGGAGGGTGGGCACCCCAATGTCATGGGGACAGATTCATCCACCTGCTGGGAGGGTGGGCACCCCAATGCCATGGGGACAGAAACTCCTGCACTCAGGACCTCTCTAGACCTTGCCCTCTGTATAGCTTCATCTGGCTGTTGATCTGTATCCCTTAAAATATCTTTCATAACAAACCAATAAATGTAAGTGTTTCCCTGAGTTCTGTGAGCTGCTCTAGCAGAGTAATTGAGCCCAAAGAGGGGGCTGTGGGAACCCCAATTTGAAACCACTTCGTCAGAAGTTCCAGAGGCCCAGACTTGAGATTAGCAGGCAGGAGGGGGTGGTCTTACGGCACTGAGCTCTCACTCTGTGGTGTCTGATGCTACCTCTGGGTGGAGAATGTTGGAACTGAATTGGGGGATACCCAGTTGGTGTCCACTGCAGAACTGATTGCTTGCTTGCCGACGGGGAAAATTCTCCCACGTATTTTGCTGTCATGGAAGTCTTCTGTGTTGATTATGGCAGTGTGAGAGCAGAGGAAAAAGTGGTTTGAGAGCTTTTCCCAAACAACTCCTTTGCTAGGACTCCAGGCACCTCCTCCCCACTGCTGCGTCCCCATCCCCTTGCATCATTAGCTAAAGGGCACCCAATCCAGAACTCTTTGAAACTAACAGGCTGTAATGCATTTCTGGTTTTTGAGTTTGTGATCTGTTAGATGGACATGAACAATTCCAAATATAGACAGATCCAGACATCCTGTTTCTAAAAGTTTGTGTTATGGATGTGCCTGCACAGAGATGTACAATTTTATGTTTAAGACTCTTCCTTGTTGGGGCTGGGTGTGGTGGGTGGCTCATGCTTGTAATCCCAGCTCTTTGGGTAGCCGAGGTGGGAGGGTTGGTTAGAGCCAGGAGTTTGAGACCAGCCGGGACAACACAGTGAGAACACACCCCTACAAAAATAGTAAAAAAAAAAATAGCCGGGCATGGCGGCACACTCCTGTAGTCTCAGCTACTTAAGAGGCTGAGGTGAGAGAATTACTTGAGCCCAGGAGCTTGAGGCTGCAGTGAGCTAGGACTGCATGACTGCACTCCAGCCTAGGCAAAAGGGCCAGACCTAAATTCTTTTTTTTTTTTTTGAGATAGAACCTCACTCTGTCACCCAAGTGGAGTGCAGTGGCACAATTTCGGCTCACCCACCTCCCAGGTTCAAGCGATTCTCATGCCTCAGCCTCTCAAGTAGCTGGAACTACAGTTGTGCGCCACCACACCTGGCTAATTTTTGTATTTTTAGTAGAGGCAGGGTTTCACCATGTTGGCCAGGCTGGTCTCGAACTCCTGGCCTCAGGTGATCTACCTGCCTCGTAATCCCGGCACTTTGGGAGGCCAGGTATGAGCCATGGCACCCAGCCAACCTCAGTTACTTTAAAAAAAAAAAAAAAAAGACTTTTCCTTGCAGTATTATCAATAACATCATTATCATCATCAACAAAAACTTATGTGTTCACCAATAGGGGAACAGATACATTGTGGTTCTTTAACCCAGTGGAATATCATGTAGCTGGTAGTTTCATATATACTAACTTAGAAAGTTAAAAAAAAAAGCAATCTTACAGTACAAAATGTATGATTTCATTTTTTAAAATAGCAAAGGTTTTGTGATTTATGATGTGTGTTATGTTTATGCTTTAAAAGTACTGAAAAACTTCTAAAAGGATTCACACCAAACTGTTGGCAGTGGTTTCTCTAGAGGTAGGATCTGAGCAGGGAGAAAGGCTTTCCCCTTAATAAAAGGAGGTGAAAAGAGGGGAAATAGAAGTGTAAACATAAACCCTTTGAATAGACAAAGAAAAAAGGCAGGTTAGGAACCGACATCCCAGGCCCTGTTCTCCATGGGGATGGAAACCCTGACCTGAATTTCATGTTAATTTTGTGTTTCATTTCCTAACAGCTGCCTTTGACACATGCCTTTGACACATGAAATAAGATATTGTTGACTTTGCCTGTTTTTGAACTTGACATAAATGCATCATAATGATTTATCTATGATATTTCCTCCTCAACACTATGTTTTAGGGACTCATCCAAGCCAACACATGCCATGCTTTACTGATACTCACTGCTGCCTAATATTCCATTGTATGAACAGGCAGCCAATTGCTTTTCCTTTCCAGTGTCAGACAATCAGACTGTTTCTGGTTTTGTGCTGTTAAGAATAATTCTCATGTGAGCATTCTATACATGTGAGCATATATAGGTATAGGGCCTATACCTGGGAGTGAAATGTCTATGGTAGGGTGTGTGTATGTTCAGCTTTACTAGGAGATACTAAACCATTTTCTAAACTCATTTCATCTTAGCACTTCACCCTCCCACTAGCACTGCATGAATGCCTGTTACTCCTAGCCTTAGTAACACAGGTTCTTATCTAACTGTCACGCATTTCCCAATAACATGGGTATGAAGTGGAACCTCTCTTTGCTTTAAATTTTCATTTCTCTCATTTTTAATGAGGCTGAACATCTTTTTCTGGGTGTGAGGGGCCATTCATGTTCTCTCCTCCTTTTCTCTCTTTTATGGCAGGGTTGGTGGTGGTTTTTTTTTTTTTTTTTTTTTTTTTTTTTTTTTTTTTTAAAGAGCCAGATAGTAAGTATTTTTGGCTTTGTGGGCCATGCAGTCTCTGTCACAAGGATTCAGTTCTGCTACTGTAGCTCTAAAGCAGAAGCAGGTAACGTGTAAATGAATGAGCGTGGTGACTGTGTTCCAATAAAATTTTATTTACAAAAACAGGTAGTGGGCTGGATTGGCCAACTTCTGATTCATGGCATTTCTTTATAAATTCTGAAGATAAGTACTTTAAAAAAATGTAGCAAGTATCTTCCACTATTAGGTGGTTCATCTTTTCCACCTGGTGTATCATATTTTTGATGAACAGAAATTCCTGTTGTGGATTTTTTAAAATAGTCAACAAGATTTGCTAATCCTTAATACCTGCCTGGATGTATTTCCCAGCTTGTCTTCAATATGATCTAGGCCTTCTGGAAGTTCAGTGGGAGAGCATCTAACAAACAGGTACCTAATACCTACATAGGTGACACCTCAGTGTGCGGGTAGGAAATTAGATGGTTCTCTAGGGAAACGCAGAGAAAAGTACTGAGAGCAAGGAGTACCGTTCTGCAAGGACGCTGCTTGCCCTACATCTGAGCAGTGCTGCCTACCAACACCAAAAACCCTCGGGTTCCCCGGGGAAGGAATATTTCCCCCACAGAGATACTAGGAGTACTCACCCGGTTTGATGGGCTGCCTGTTGGAGAAGGTCAGAGGCGCAACGAGGAATTTGGTCTCTGCAACTGGCACCCAGTGATGGAGAATTTTCACTGTCCAGACCCCAGGCCTCAGGGGCAAGTTCAAAGGGGGCTTGTAGTGCGTGAATTCGGCAGTGGACTCAATCAGGATGTCGTAGGTGGCTGCGATGACGTTGACGGGATCCACCCAAATGACAGTCACGGTCACGTTGGGCCCCTTCCCCCACTTCTGCATACCCACCGGCTCATCCATGGGCCCCAGGAGACCCCCAAAGTTGCGGAACAGCCGCTCCTTGGCATCCCAGTCAGTGCCAACCTAAAACGGGAGTGAATTCTGAAGTCACTGGGCCTGAACTAGGGTGCTAGGTCTCAGGAAGGCCTAGGATCCCCTTTGTTAGCTTTCATATACCCATTTTACAGATGAAGAAACTGAGGATCCAACTAAGTCACCTGCTCAAGGTTGCACAGCTTATAAGCAGAAGATCTGGGATCTGGTCTCAGTCTGAAGGATCACAAGGCCTGTGGTCCTTTTATTAAACCACCGGGCCTCCTGTGCCTCTTGTATGGCGTGTGCTTTGAAAAGAAAACCAAACATGGACTGAATGAGTGAATGAATGAATGAATGAATGAATGCCTTGCTTGCAGGCCATTCCACAGAAACATACACCCTGCCACTCAACAGGTATAGCTGGTTTCCACTTCCATCCTTGGTTTTCCAAATCACACACCTCCACTTTGTGCAATGGTTCTGAACAAGAATAGAGGTTATGTTATTACAGCTGCTCTATCATACGCTAGAGACCCTGAGCATTGCCTGTCATCTACGGGGGTTTAAATAGGTTTCCTAGGAAGAGACAGCTCTGGCTTTCTCAAGGCACCTAGAGCTGGAACGTAAGCATGAGAGTCATCCTGCGATCCTTCCTTCCTGCCAGCCAGCTGGGGATGTGTGCGCCTGTGACCCACCGCAATCCTCTCTGGGCTTCCCTCCTTCCACTTGTGCCACCAGCAGTTTCTTCTATATCCTGTAGTCAGAAAGGCCTGGTAAAATGTCCTCTTACTGCTGCCCCCAGGCTTCTTAGTGCAGTCAGAGTCTGAGCTCGCCCCGTCCTCCAACTCCATGACCCCCTCCCCATCTTTCTCCAGGATGCCTTGTATTAGCCACCTCAATCAAGGCAGGTTCATTTCCAGCTCAGCATTCCTGCACCATCTGCCCTGTATGGAATACGCCTTCCTTGCACGGCCAGCCCCTTATGTCTAAAGCTGCCTCACAGAGTCTTTACCTGACCACCCCCCACCCCAAATTTCAAATGGACCTTCAGTCAATCTGTGTCATTCCCTCTCGCTTTATTTTCTTCCTACCAGTGGTGATAAGCACTATCTCAGAGTCGTCTGTCGATGTATTTATTCCTTATCTCCTCCAGCTGTAATATAAGCTCTGTGTGAACGGGGGCTTTACCTGGCTGGTTCTCTGCTCTTTCTTGGTGCCTACTACCATGTTTAGTACACGGTAGGTGCTCGAGCAATGTTGAATGAATGGGTGAATGGCTTGACCAAAAAATGAATGAACTAGGGAGATTCCTGACAATGAGCTTTGTGGTTATTTCAAATCAAATTAAATCAGGGGTCGTCTAATTTGAAAAAAGAGATCTCCCCCAGGTGGATTCATTTAGTGGTTTATGAGGACAAAGCATGTAGGCATGTTGGGGCAAATAACGGGTACAGTATGAGCTTGCACTGCCTCTGTTGTCTTCCCATGATTAGCAACTCTAATGTGTGTGTGCATGAAGGTCGGGTGTGGATACACACACCTACATTCTGAGATTTCCTATGTGCAGGGGAAATAAGAGCTGATCTAGTTTCTCATTGTTCTTGCAAGAGTTACTATGTCAGTCCATTCTTTACCCAGGATACAGAGCTCCACTGCTAATATTTGCTGAGGGATTACAGTGTGCCAGGCAGACATGTCCATTCATTTGATGCTCCCAAATCCATAAAGGGGAGACCCTTGTCATTATGGTTCACTTTACAGATGTGGAAACTGAGTCTCAGAGAAGTGAGATAACTTGCTATGGTCAGAGGGGGCAGAGCCAGCATGGGAACCCAGGAAGTCCAACCCCAGAGGCTGCATTCTCATCCACTATGCTACATATTGCCTCCCATTCATTAATTCATTCACTCTCAGTCATTCATTCACCCAACACATATAAACCGAATCCCTACTGCCTACCAGGGGTGGCTGCCATCCGTGTACACTCACTGGCACGTATCTTGCTTTCAGTTTTCATCAGGACAGAGACTAAAGATTAGGACTAAGAAAGTATCCTGAGGGCCGGGCGCGGTGGCTCAAGCCTGTAATCCCAGCACTTTGGGAGGCCGAGGTGGGCGGATCACAAGGTCAGGAGTTCGAGACCAGCCTGACCAATATGGTGAAACCCCGTCTCTACTAAAAATACAAAAATTAGCCGGGAGTGATGGTGGACGCCTGTAGTCCCAGGTATGCGGGAGGCTGAGGCAGGAGAATTGCTTGAACCTGGTAGGTGGAGGTTGTAGTGAGCTGAGATCAGGCCACTGAACTCCAGCCTAGGAGACAGAGAGAGACTCCATCTCAAAAAAAAAAAAAAAAAAACAAAACAAAAAAAACAAAACAAAAAACAAACAAACAAAAAAACAAGCAAGCATCCTGAGAGTAACAGAGGTAGTTACTACTCTGACGTTCCTGCAGGGGCTGCTGTCCCTCCCAGACTTAAGAAATCTTGGTATTTTTCTACTACCCTGTGGATCAGCAGGGACCAGTGCCTTCTGGCCCCTTGCCCCTGCCCTGGTGCCTAGCAAAGTGCCCAGAACACAGTAGGAATTAAAAGGATACTATTTATTGAAGGAACAAATGAACAATCAACAGGATTCAGTTCAGACTCAGCTTTCCTGGAGACCTTTCTGGTTTGGCTCCAGCTTCACCTCTGTCATCTCTATCCCTCTCCCTCCCTTCCACTTGCTCCTTCCTCCAGGCCACCCTGGGTTACTCTCAGCACCTCATTCTGAAGGGCTGTTTCCTCTTGATCTTCTGGCCATGATCCGCCTGTTCTCTGGACCAGTCTACTTTTCCCAGCATCCTCCTAGCCAGCTCAAACTTGTTATCTAGGTTTTGGCTCAGGTATCACCTCTACTCAGAAGTCTTTCCTGGACAGAGGCACCACTGAGGTATATCTCTAAGTATGTGATCATCAGAGCTTTTCTCCTGACCCCCACAGTACTGCATGTTTTAATTTATAGGTCTCTGTCTCTCTCCAGCTCTAGACTGTTAACTCCATGAGGGCAGGGCTTGCTTACCAACATGTCTCTAGTGTCTGAAACAGTGCTGAGCATAGAGTAGATGCTCAATATATCTCTATTTCTGTACCTATCTACTGTAGATGCTCAATATATCTCTACAGAGGTCTAGAAATAGAGATATATTGAGCACCTATTATCTATTGATCAATTGATGATCTATGTAGATTGATCATCTACTTATGTGTTTATCATCTATCTCTATCAGTCTGTCTCAGTCAACTTTATTCTATCCATCAATATCTGTTCATCTGTTTACCTATTAATCTATCTAACCATCTATCTGGCTGTTAATCATCTATCTATGTATCACCTGTCTATCAATCTATCTTGAACACATACTGAATGAGTAGGGACTGAACACATGGACTTCCCTCCACGCACTAGTTTCCAACAGATACTAACAAAACAGATGAATGGCCACAAAACTACTTTAGGGTCATATTTAAGGAAGAGATTTTTCACCAGTTAGGGGAAGATGGGAACCCTCCAGAACACTGCCCTTGGATCCTCCAAAGAAATGAGGATAAACACTTTCCTGAAATCTGAGTTTTAAAACCAAGATAACCGGTGCAGGAGAGTTCTGGAGCAGCTGACAAACAACCTGGATCTTGTTTCTCAACCGAGGCGCATGAAGGGTGAGGGGTGGGGCAGCCTGAGCTAGGGCTCTGCTGCTGTCACATCCTCTGTGACCTCCAAGACCTTCTCAAGGGGCCTCACTGTGGAAGTTCACCACCATCCACTGCAGAATGGTCAATTACCCAAATTCAAATACATATTAAAATTCAAGCTTAACATACTGCTCCCTGGCTTCCAACCAACCAGAGGCTTTCCATTGCATTTATTTATTTATTTATTTATTTATTTGAGTTTATAATGTGTGTGTATATGTATATATTTCAGTAGGCTTTTGGGGAACAGGTGGTGTCTGGTTAGATGAATAAGTTCTTTCATCTAAGTGGTGACTTCTGAGATTTTGGTGCACCTATCACCTGAGCAGTATGCATTGTACCCCATGTATAGTCTTTTATCCCCCATATCCCCCAACCCTTGCCCCTGAGTCCCCAAAGCCATGTATCATTCTTCAGCCTTTGTTTTTTGTCATAGCTTAGCTCCCACTTACGAGAACATACAATGTTTGGTTTTCCATTCCTGAATTACTTCACTTAGAATAATGGTCTCCAATTCCATCCAGGTTGCTGCAAATACCATTATTTCATTCCTTTTTATGGCTGAGTAGTAGTCCACGGTGTGGAATTTATTCACTCATTGACTGATGGGCATTTGGGCTGGTTCCATATTTTTGCAATTGCGAGTTGTGCTGCTATAAACATGCGTGTGCAAGAATCTTTTTTGTATAATGACTTCTTTTCCTCTGGTAGATAGCCTATAGTGGAATTGCTGGATCAAATGGTAGAACTACTTGTAGTTCTTTAAGGAATCTCCACGTTGCTTTCCATAGTGGTTGTCCTAGTTTACGTTTCCACTAACGGCATAAAAGCGTTTTTTGCCACATCCATGCCAACATCTATTATTTTTAGATTATAGCCATTCTTGCAGGAGTAAGGTGGTATCGTATTGTGGTTTTGATTTGCATTTTCCTCATCATTAGTGATGTTGAGCATTTTTTTGTAAGTTCATTGGCCATTTGTATTATCTTCTTTTGAGAACTGTCTATTCATGGCCTTAGCCCACTTTTTGATGGGATTGTTTTTTCCTGTGATTTGAGTTCCTTGTAGATTCTAGAAATTAGTCCTTTGTTGGATGTATAGATTGCAAAGATTTTCTCCCACTCTCTGGGTTGTCTGTTTACTCTGCTGGTTATTTGTTTTGCCTTGTGGAAACTTTTTAAATTAAGTCCTATCCATTTATCTTTGTTTTTGTTGCATTTGCTTTTGGGTTCTTGGTCATGAAGTCTTTGCCGTAGCCAGTGTCTAGAAGGGTTTTTCCAATTTTATCTTCTAGAATTTTTATGGTTTCATGTCTTAGATTTAAGTCTGGTCCATCCAGAGTTGAGTTTTGTATAAGGTGAGAGATGAGGATTTAGTTTCGTTCTTCTACATGTGGCCTGCCAATTATTTCTGCACCATTTGTTGAATAGGGTGTTCTTTTCCCACTTTGTTTTTGTGTGCTTTGCTGAAGATCAGTAAGTATTTGGCTTTATTTCTGGGTTCTCTATTCTGTTCCATTGGTCTATATGCCTGTTTTTATGCCAGCACCATGCTGTTCTGGTGACTATGGCCTTATAGTATGCTTTAAAGGTTGGGTAATGTAATGCCTCCAGATTTGTTCTTTTTGCTTAGTCTTGCTTTGGCTCTGCAGGCTCTTTCTTAGTTCCATATGAGTTTTAGGATTGTTTTTTTCTAGTTCTGTGAAGAACGATGGTGGTATTTTGATGGGAATTGCACTGAATTTGTAGATTGCTTTTGGCGGTATGGTCATAGTCACAATATTGATTCTACCCATCCAAGAGCATGGGATGTATTTCCATTTGTTTGTGTCATCTATGATTTCTTGCACCAGTGTTTTGCAGTTTTCCTTGTAGAGGTCTCTTACCTCTCCTTGGTGGATTTGGGTTTGTTCTTGTTTCTCTAGCTCATTAAGGTGTGATATTAGATTGTCTCTTTGGGCTCTTTCTGACTTTTTGATGTGGGCATTTAATGCTATGAACTCTGCACTTAGCACTGGCTTTGCTGTATCCCAGAAACATTGAATTTGGGAGCATGTTATTTAGTTTCCATGTATTTGCATGACTTTGGGGGTTCCTTTTGGAGTTCATGTCCAATTTTATTCCACTGTGGTCTGAGAGAGTACTCACTGTAATTTTGATTTTCTTAAAATTGTTGAGACTTGTTTTGTGGCCTATCATATGGCCTATCTTGGAGAATGTTCCATGTGCCAATGAATAGCATGTATTATAGAATTGTTTTACCCAATTCTGCAGTCATTGGGTAAAACGTTCTGTAAGTATCTGTTAAGTCCATTTGTTGTAGAGTATAGCATGTAAGTCCACTGTTTGTTTATTGACTTTGTCTTGATAAAGTGTGTAAATATTACTGTGTTGCTGTCCATCTCATTTCTTAGGTCTAGTAGTAATTGTTTTGGGAGCCCCAGTGTTAGTGCATATATATTTAGGATTGTGGTATTTTCCTGTTGGACTAGTCCTTTTATCATTATGTAATGTCCCTCTTTGTCATTTTTAATTGCTGTTGCTTTAAAGTTTTGTTTTGTCTGATAAGAATAGCTACTTCTGCTCACTTTTGGTGTCCATTTGCATGGAGTTACCTTTTTTCACCTTTTTACCATAAGTTCATGTGAGTCCTTATGTGCCAGGCAAGTCTCTGGAAGACAGCAGACACCTGGTTGGTGAATTCTTATCGATTCTGTATCTTTTAAGTGAAGCTTTTAGGCTATTTACATTCCACATTAGTATTGAGATGTGAGGTACTATTCTATTCATCATGCTATTTGTTGCCTGAATACCTTGGTTTGTTTCATTGTGTTGTTTTGCAGGACCTGTGATATTTATGCTTTAAAGAGATTCTATTTTGGTTTATTTTGAGGATTTGTTTCAAGATTTACAACTCCTTTTAGCAGTTCTTATCGTGCTGGCTTGGTAGTGGTGAATTATCTTAGAATTTGTCTGAAAAAAACTGTATCTTTCATTTATGAAGCTTAGTTTCGCTGGATACACGATGCTTGGCTGGTAATTGTTGAGGCTAAAGATAGGACCCTTCTAGCTTGTAGGGTTTCTGCTGAGAAATCTGCTGTTAATCTGCTAGGTTTTCCTTTATAGGTTACCTGATGCTTTTGAGTCTTAAGATTATTTCCTTTGTCTTGACTTTAGATTACTCAATGACTATGTGCCTAGGCGTGATCTTTTTGTAATGAATTTCCCAGGTGCTCCTTGTACTTCTTCTATTTAGATGTCTAGATCTCTAGCAAGGCTAGGGAAGTTTTCCTCAATTATTCTCTCATTATTCAAACTTTTAGATTTCTCTTCTTCCTCAGGAACACAATTATTCTTAAGTTTGGTTATTTAACATACTTCCAAACTTCTTGAAGGCTTTGTTCATTTTTTAAAATTCGTTGTTGTCTTTGTTGGAGTGGGTTAATTTGAAAGCCTTGTCTTCAAGTTCTAAAGTTCTTTCTGTTACTCATTTGATTCGATTGCTGAGATTTTCCAGTGCATTTTGCAATTCTCTAAGTGTGTCCTTCATTTTCAGAAGTTGTGACTGTTTTCTATTTAAGTTGGACTTCACCTTTCTCTGGTGCCTCCTTAATTGGCTTAATAGTCGAACTTCTTGGCCGGGCACGGTGGCTCAAGCCTGTAATCCCAGCACTTTGGGAGGCCGAGACAGGCGGATCACGAGGTCAGGAGATTGAGACCATCCTGGCGAACACGGTGAAACCCCATCTCTACTAAAAAATACAAAAAACTAGCCGGGCGAGGTGGCGGGCGCCTGTAATCCCAGCTACTCGGGAGGCTGAGGCGGGAGAATGGCGTAAACCCAGGAGGCGGAGTTTGCAGTGAGCTGAGATCCGGCCACTGCACTCCAGCCTGGGCGACAGAGCGAGACTCCGTCTCAAAAAAAAAAAAATAGTCGAACTTCTTAATTCTTTTTCTGGTAATTCAGAGATTTCTTCTTGATTTGAATCCATTGCTGGTGAGCTAGTGTGATCTTCTGGGGATTCACAGTTCCTTGGCTGTCCCACGGAGCCTGCAGGGCAATCCACCTCCTTTAAAGGCTCTATGGATTCTCTTGTCTTTCCTGGCATGTTTCTGCAGTACTTCTGGGAGCAAAAGTTCATGATGTGGGGCTCCACACACTGCTCTGTCCATCCGAGTGGGAGCTGCAAGTTCGTCCTGCTTCCTATCTGCCATTTTCCCTCTATCTTTCCATTGCATTTAAAATACAGCCTGAACATCTTTCCAGGGCCTGCAAGACTACTCCCTGAGGCCTCTTTCCTACCAGTTTCCTTCTCACTTGCTGCACTCAGTGCATTGGTCTCACAGCAACTCGAGTACTCCTAGCTCATTCCGAGTGCCTCAGGGCCTTTGTATATGCTCTTCCCTCTGCTCCAGATCTCCCCAGGACTGGTTCTTTTACAGGCTTTAGCTCTGCAGTGATCTCCTTAGAAAAGCCTTCCTAGATGAATCATTCTATCGAAGGTTGTCCCCATCAAGGTCCTGAGTCCCCAGGAATCACATGAATGAAGTTTTCTCTAGAATACCTGTCATTAGCTGAGGTGTTTTTGTGTATCTGTTTGCTCACTTATTGGCTGACTGCCCCACTGGACTGCAATTCCATGACCACAGGGGCCTGGTTCACCACGATCCCTCCTGAACCTGGCACATTGTAGGCACTCGGTGACTACCTGCAGAAACAATGAGCATCTTTTTTTTCCAAGTCAATAGCATGAAATTCCCATGGATTGGAGAAATGTATCTGAGCTGTTCAGCCACCTGCTGTGAGTCAGGCACGATGCAAGGCCCTGGGATGGTGCTAACTCCAAGGAGATCCTAAATAGCCTACAGAGTGGCCCTGTCATTCTTCCTTCCCTTTCTGTTCATTTGCCATTAAAATTAAGACTTTAGAAAAAATTCAAAATACAAGTGAGGGTTCTCTGCATCACATGCTGTTATTTTTGCCAGTGATTTTGATGGTTCTCACACCAAGGGTACCAGACCTGTGTAGTGAGGACCCTCCCCCAAAGCACTAGCTATGGGGGGGGCAACATCATTTGTCACTGCCAGAAGTACCCAATTGCCCAACAGCAGGCTGATAAACAGGGAGAGCCCAGACACCAGGCATTCATCTCTTTAATGGGACATTAATGTTGTCAATTGGCTGCTCAGGCCCCTAGCACAGAATCCAACTGGGGCAGTATCTAATTGCCCCCTGACACCAGTAATTTATGGAGTGGGCTCCCTTGGCAGCTCATATCCAGCAAATCCACTAGGAGTCTTAATTGAAAACAGTGGCTCAACAAGAAACTCTCACTGGTGCCTGTTTTTCATGGGGATACATACATTCGCTGGAGCACAGGTTAGGCAGGGCCACAGAAGCTAGAGAAGGACTGTCAAGGAAAATATAAGCAGGTGGGACTCCCCCTCTCCCCAACATACTCTTAGCCCCTCAAGATGTACCATAGTCTACAATCAGATTCTTGGTCCCTAATCCAGCAGTCAGAACCATTGAGACAAATTACCTCCTTGGCCCTTACAAATGTGAGAAAGGCAGAAACTAGGTGCTGCAGTTTTGTGTGAACAACACGCAGCAGGCTTGATCATGCTTCCCCTTCCTTCCTGCACCACGACCCAGGTACACTCACATACTCATTCAGAAGTCTTACTCAACATCTATAAATACTCTGTACTCTCTGTGTGCTGGAGATACCGCAGTGAAGAGGGAGACACAGTTCCAACTCTCCTGTGAACAATCAATGAGTGACCAGATAAAGCAACAAGATAATTTTAGATAGTAAATGCTACGAAAAAGTATTAAAATAGGGAAGGGTTGGGTGGAGAATGTAGTTATTGCAGCAGCTTAAGTGGGTGGCCAGGGAAGGCTTCCCTGAAGGTATATCATCTGGATTTAGATCAGAATGATCAAAAAAAAAAAAAAAAAAAACTAGCTATGTGACCCATCTGTCCATCCATCCTTCCTTCAATCCATCATCCATCTATTCATCTAATCATATAGTCAGTGATTGATCTGGTACTTCCCTTGAGCGAATCCAAGGGTGCTAAAACCTGGGGAGACAAAACCACAACTCAGCATAGGATTTGTGGCCAAAGAGACCTAGGTTGAATTTTGAGCTCTCCCACTTCCTAGTAATCCAGAAAATCTTTGGATCTCCATCAGCCTCAGTTCTCCATTCTGGAAAATGCGACTAATATTACTGACATTGGTTTAGGAGTCATCACTGGCTAGTATAAAAAATTCAGAGGGGCAGAAATTCTACCCTAAAAAATACATCCGTGCTCCAGTTGGTTTCATCTTTCCCTGTTTAAGATGCTGGTGAAAGTGACTGGGGCCGGAGAGCCTTCTCCAGGCACGGGGTGAGCTTAGCTTTAGGGCTCTCCAAGTCCTCTTCTCCTCCATCTCCAACTAGAAGTCTCAGATAGTAGAGTGGAATCTGGCCAAGGGAACTGCAAAATACAACGAAATGTGACAAGACCTGGCCTCTTACCTCGGAAAACTGAAGCCTCCCAAAGTCGCTGGGTGGGCTTGCGATCTTGAAGACTTTTTTTGGCATCACCCAGGTCTCCAGAGTCTCCAGTTTGCTCACGGCCAGATTGGTAGCATGATGCTTGATCAGAAAGCCCTGGAAGCGGTCGGCAAGGAAGTAGAGGTGGACAGATGCTGGGTGGCCCATTGGGTAGTACCTGAAAACACAGGCGCTCATGGGTTAGGGCCCAAGGTGTGTAGGATAACAGTGAGGCTCCCCATCCACCAAGCTAGTTTTGTTCCTAAAGCAGGCCCCATTGTGTACAGTGCCTACCATTTTCCTTGCATCTGTCTGAAAGCTGCTCCCTATGTATCTATGATCTCAATGACTAGGAATACTTTTTTCTTTTGCTGATTATAAATGAAAACCATGCTGACTGTAGCAAAGCACAACAAAGAAAGTAAAATGACTACTTTCCATGCCTCTTCCCATACATAATGTCCATTCACAGATATTCAGTCCTCTGGTGCTTGGTACTGGGCAGTGAAAATGGGGTGTGAACACTGTCATGTTGATGGATTTCCCTTTGGCCTTATTTCCTATGCATCTATTTGCATAAATACTACATAGTTGGCATCTATCTATCCTAGCTATTATTCTGTCTTCTTTGTATAGTATTTCCTGAGGATTATCACATCTTTGAAAAGTCTCTGAAGACATGGTTTTGTATGTGTTGATGCTCTGTGTTTCATCATCGTTAATACCAGATTTTATAAAGCAAGTTCCCTATCACTGGATGATAACTCTAATTTTTTGCTTCTCTAAACAGTGCTGCATTCAACATCTTTGAGCAAAACCTTTCATTTGTCTCCCTTCTGTTTAAATCTCCGAGGCTCTTCGTGTCTGCAGCTTAACTGTTTCAGAAGTACTGATTTATTCTCTCACAGTCCTTACCACTCACACTGGTTATCATCATTAACAACGATAGCCAATCTGAGATAAACACACATGCAAACGTGGCTTGTTGTTTTAAAATGCATGTCTTTGATCCGCAAAAGCTTGCTGGCTGAAAGGGACAGGGTAGCGAAGCGGCGATGTCCAGAGAACAGGGGGAAGCAGAGAGCAAAAGAGGAGAACCTTGGAGGAGCCCCGCTTGGTATCTCCTACTTGTCAGATAAAAAGCTGCTGCTTCTGCAATGTGTAAGTTGCACAACATTAAGAAGGCGCTTGTGGGTCCTTCATAACAGCATTTCACAAATCATTGTCCCCGCTCAGCTAAACGCAGCCTTCCCTCTGGTCCTGATCTGGAGTTTTAAGTCTTTATGTCCAATTATAACAGGGAAGCTGCCTTCCTTTGTTCACATATCTCCTGAAATCATTGCCTTGTTACTGGGTTGCCTTCCAGGGGGCATGGAAAAAAAAACGAAACTTGAACAGTCCTCAGATTGTTTGCTGGGCATTCACAGTTCATGCAAACCTGTTTTAAATCTGGACTTTGGGAGTGGACAGTCCAGGGATTGTGCTGTCATTCCACCACTGCAGCAAAATCTAGGCAGGGCTGTCACAGAAAACCTATGATGATAGAAATGTTTTATTTATATATTTTTGAGACAGAGTCTCACTCTGTCACCCAGGCTGGAGTGCAGTGGTGTGATCTTGGCTCACTGCAATCTCCGTCTCTCGGGTTCAAGCGATTCTCCTGACTCAGCCTCCCGAGTAGCTGGGATTACAGGCATCGGCCACCATGCCCGGTGAGTTTTTATATTTTTGTAGAGACGAGGGTTTCACCATGTTGGCCAGACTGGTCTCAAACTCCTGACCTCAAGTGATGTGCCCGCCTCGGCCTCCCAAAGTGCTGGGATTACAGGTGTCAGCCACTGCGCCCGGCTAAAAGTTTTTTCTTTTCACAGGATTTGGGGGGAACAGGTGGTATTTGGTTACATAAGTTCTTTAGTGATGATTTATGAGATTTTGGGGCCCCCATCTCCCAAGCCACTAGCAACGTGCTACTGCTGAGCACTTGAAATATGGCCAGTGTGACTGAGGAACTGAATTTTAAATTGTATTTAGTTTTAGTTAATTTACACTGAAATAGCCACCTGTGGCTACTGTATTGGACAGCAAAGATACAGTCAGGAAACAGCCAGTGGTCGCCCGCAGTCATGTCCCCAAATCTCCCATCTCCTGTATCTTATGCTCTCTTCCATGTGACTTTGCAAGTTTCCTTGTACCTGGGAGGCAGAACCTATTTTTCTACCTCTGGAATCTTCTTTGGACAACAGACAGCGGTAGAAGGGCTGTCCTGTCAGTTCTGGGGCAGGGCCTCAAGATGCCTTGCACATTTCTGTTTGCTTTCTTGCTCTCTCGAGGTCACCATGAGAGCATGCCTGGGCTAGCTTGCTGGAGGAGGAGACATTTGAAACAGCAGAGCTACCCGAATTGTCCCAGCTGAAGCCATGCTAGGCTCAGGCAACTATTCCCAGCCAAGGACCACAGAGCCACTTCCCGACCTGCAGTTGGTTGCAGATACAGGAGCAAGGCCAGCCCAGACTGGGAAAACTGTCCAGCTCATCTGCAAACTTGAGCGTTACATAAATGGATATTGTTTCAAAACACTGATTTGGGAGTTGTTGGTTACACAGTGTTATCTTGACAATAGACAAGTAAAGCACTGCCAGTGCATGTTCTATGAGGTGGGTGAAGCAGGAGAACTTGCTGTCTTTGGAGTCAAAGGAAGAAAGTGTTTCCAGAAAGCAGCAGTCAAAAAAAATTTAGAAGTCAATCTTTGATTACTTGCCTCCCTTCACTTTCTTTTCATTTTTTGAGATGGAGTTTCACTCTGTCACCCAGACCAGAGTGCAGTGTTATGAAATCGACTCACTGCAACCTCCACCTCCCGGGTTCAAGCAATTCTCCCTGACTCAGCCTCCTCCATAGCTGGGATTACAGGTGTGAGCCATCACACCTGGCCCCTTCCATCCTCTATTCTCCTTATACACTGCCAGAATCCTGGTCCAAGCCACCATCATTTTGTACCTGGGCCTCTGCAGCAGCTTCCTTAATTGTCACCCCCTCTTACTTTTGCCCACTATAACCTGTTCCTATAGTAGCCACATCCATCGTCCCCCACTTAAATGCCACAAGCACCTTGCTTTGTGCTTGCAATAAAATCCAAACTCCTTACCTGGTCCACAAAGTCTGGCCCCTTTCTCTAGCCTCCTTTTGTTTCCAGCTACCCTAATCCACCACACCTTCTGGCCACTGGGACTTTATTTTGGATTGTTGAACAAGCTAAGCTCATTGCTGCCTCTGACTTGTCACCCTTACATGACTTTATCTTCATTTTTTGCAGAGCATTTCCCCTTATTGATCTTATGTTCTGGTTTACCTGTGCTTAGGTACTGTCTTTCTTCACACTAGAGTGGGAGGGCTTTGAGTTCACGGGCCTGGTCAGCCTGGATCAAGGCTGAATTCTCCGTGCCTAACACATAGTCTGACACACGGAAGCTGCTCAATCAGTACTTATTGAAGGAGTGAAAATTCTAGAAGGATTTTCCCTTGAACCTCATGCTTCTAAGTTACATCTATAGTCCCTGTAACCAAGGAGTGAACACAAAGCCCTCTGATGCCTCATCTTGACTGTATTTGGTATCCAAGTAATGACAACCGTTCATGCCTCAAAACAGAAAAATAATCAAGATGCCATACAATCATCTACAGGAATACAACCGAAGTATTCGTCTGGCCCAAAGGTGTTTTTCTTTCTTATTTAAATATGATGAGCACCGAAAAAAAATCAGGAGATTGGGCTGGCAACTCCTAGTCTGCATTCCCACGGAATGTACCAGGGTTCAGCACCACAGACCTCCAGGTTCCCACGGTCAGCCCACCCTGCAGGGGTCACACTGAGTTAAGATTCTAGTGCTTCGTGTGCCTGGCCCTGGAGGGCATTCGGGGACCTGTAATAAAATGCTGACATCCTTATTTCTGGATGGTGGATGACAAGCCAACTTTATTTTCTTATTCTCTCAATCTGCCATTTCAGAAATTTCTGCAATGCACATGTGTTCCTTGATAATGAGAAAAAAAATCAATAAACATGATTTAATGAAAGGTTATATTATGGACTGGAAAGGCACAATTTGCCTAAAATATCCAGATAAAATGAGGCAAAGTTTTCACCTGCTGTTTTCCCACATGCCCCAGGGCTACAGGGCTAGGAATTCATTCCCTTCTGCCTTTTGGGATAAGGGTCTTTTGTCCTGATTTATTTTCAGGCTCCTATTCATAAATACATCGGCTTTGCCCACAGCAAGGCACAACAGTTCCATTACAATAAAAAACGAGGTGGATGCCAGAGGATTCCTGGCTCGAGGCAACGTGACAGCTCACTTCATTCCAAAATGAGTACCGGGAGAAACTTTCAACAACCCTAGATAAATTGGGGGTGTCTTTTGGAATGTCCTGTAAGATCATTTACCTTATACATTCTAGGAAGCCTGCGACTGTAATTATTATGGAACGACATTTGCCTTCCAAGTGTCAGGCACTGCACCATGCAGGGATTCTGCTTCCAGACTAGCAGCGGGGAGAGATACTCCCTGGTGATCTTGACCCAAGATACTGCACATGAAGGTGAAGTCCCTGAACTACTTTCAGCTTGGGAGATGGTGGGCGTGGCTATTTTAATAAGTGTCATAGAGGAGGTGGTCCTTGAATGGCTTTGTTGACTTGAGAAAGATTGACTGTGCAGTGGGAGGCAGTGAGCAAACAAAAGCACAGGGAGAGAACGAGGAGTTGTTACCATCACACACAGTGGGTTCACTGTTGGCTGCATCGTAATGGCAACTGGCAACTAAGATACCAGCAATGACCTGAACCCTTAGCAGTTAGGCAGGCCAAGGTGGGCGGGCGGACCACCTGAGGTCAGGAGTTCAAGAGCAGTCTGGCCAACCTGGTGAAGTCCTGTCACTACTAAAACTACAAAAATTAGCCGGGTGTGGTGGCATGTGCCTATAGTCTCAGCTACTTGGGAGGCAGAGGCAGAAGAATTGCTTGAACCTGGGAGGTGGAGGTTGCAGTGAGCCGAGATCACACCACTGCACGCCAGCTAGGGTGACAGAGCAAGACTGTCTCAAACATAAAGGATTAACAAACACTGTATAACTCATTAACTGTATAACTCATTAGGTAGTTTTTGATGATTATCTCCTTTAAACTTCACAACATCTTATGATACAAAGATGATGAGTACTACTCATTTCACAGATGAGGAAACCGAAGCCCAGAGAGACGAATGCCCAAGGTCAATAGCTTGTAATCAGAGTTTAAACTGCAGGTTCTAGATTCCTAACCAAAACTAGTCTCCCTTTAAACTAAATCAGAAACTTTATGGAGAGAGAAGGCAAGGGATGGGAGGAGGTGATGGGACAGTGTCACAGTCCTGCTGAAACCTTGCTGGCCAGGGACGAGACACCAGGCGGGAAACCTGCCTGTGTTTTCAGTCAGTGAACAATCTTCTTCCCCCGAGCCCCGTCGGAGACTGAAGATGGTAGGTTGTTAAACGAACAAGAAAAAGAAGGAGAGTGATTAGAGGCGCTTCTGAGAATCTCTCCTAAGGAAATAATCAGAAAAGAGAATGGGAAAAAAAAGGGCTTTCTGCGAGAAGATATTCATCAGAACATTGTTGACAATGGCACATTACTGACAATGGCAACAGTGAAGGGCCGGATAAAGCAAACTCTAGAACTTCTGTTCAGTGGAATACTAGAGGCATTAAAAAGAATCATTATCGTTGCAGAAACTACAGAGCAGCATGGAGAAATGGGGGCTAAGAGTATAATGCCAAGGGAAGAAAACAGGATACCCAATTCTTGGTGCAATTACGTACATATCCAAAATGCATATTGCTTCAGAACAAAAGAAAGGGTACACAACGTGAAAGGCTTGGCTGGCTTAGGGAAAGAGACGGGAGGAGAAGGGATAATGTTGAATTATTTTCCTACCTCCCCCTCTTCTTTCCACATCTTCTAGAACGCTCTTTCCTGAAGTGTCGGCAGGTAGTGGTAGGTGAGACGATTGTAAGGGGTGGCTGAGAAGTTTCAACAATAGTTCTGCCTATTAATTTTCTTTGTGATATTTTTAGGTGTGATGACATTATGGTGAATGTGTTTCAAAGAGTTATTTTTCAGAGATACATTATTAAAATATTGATGGCTGAAATGATAGGATGTCTGGGATTGACTTCAAACTGATCTGGGAGGAGGCGGAAGGTGGGTGAAGATGAAAATGAAACAGATGAAACAAGATCAGCCCTGAGTTGGAAATTGTCGGGGCTGGGTGATGGGAACATGGGGTTCCACTGTTCTGTGTTGTACATCTTTGACATTTTCCATCAAAAAAAGTTTTGTATATTCGTGGCTACCTTCTGCTTAAAACAAATGCTTCATATGGTATGGTGACATAAAGCTTCCTTCTAAAGTATATATAGAATGAGTAAAATTATTGGGTACATAGGATATCTGGTATCTGAGAAAGTAAAGCACACAGTGTGGCAATGGCTTGGATTGGAAAAGCCATGCACGCTAGGAGGGTGGCGTCAGATGAATTTTGGGCAAAGGAAGAGAGAAAGCATAGGGTGCCATTGCACTGCAGATCCCTAAAGAGGAGGAAGGGCCCCTCCTCTGCACCCTGAGCCTCCTCCTGCTTCTCATCTCCCCTCCCTGCATCCCATATAGGACTCACCGGCAGCTGTTCTCCCCATCCGTGTGCAGGGATGTCTCGGCCCGTCGAAGACCCAGGCGGGCAAAGGAGTGGTACAAGGTGAGTGTCACGTCGCTTAGGCTGTGGATGCCATCAGGCTCGTCGTAGACATTCTCCCAGTAGGAGCGGAGGCCCGGGGTACCTGCAGGGTAGTTCCCGTACAGGTAATAGTCCAGCTGCCCAATGATTTCCTGATTCACCACGGCTTCGAACTTGCGGGCAAAGAAGGTAGGCCGGGCTGTCTGCTGTACTCATGGGATTCAAAAAAGAAAAACCAAATCAGCAAGTGCTGGGGGTGGGGGGAACCTACGGGCATATCCTGTGGTGAGAAGCAAAGCTCTGCTGGATCCATGACACTTTTTGCACTTCTGTGTTCTCAGTTTCAACATCTGTAGAATAGGTTAATAAGGGTATGAGGAGGGTTAAATGAGTTAGTCTGTGCAGAGCATCTAAAGCAATGATAGGCACTTAGATGTCTGTTAAATAAACTAAATTTTAGATGGTAATAGCTGGGATGGATCTCAGACACCATTTAGGTAGAGGTCACAGGCTAGTCATCTAGGGCAAATACAGCCTGCAGATGTATGGTAGCTGGCCATATTTAAAACACGAAAGAGTTCACGGAAACTCTTTTGGCTTCTCTTTAAACAGCAATAGATCTGGCAACCCCAGGCCTATACGCCATGTGGTAACAACTGGTTAAAGCTGAATAGCAGCTATTCCTTTAGACAGCACCTAGATTGTTCTGCTCACTGCAGTCTCCACCATGCCCTATTGCCTCTTTGGTATTTCAGCCAATTTGCAGACTCACAAGGGATCAGAATCTCTGGGACTTTGAAAAATTCAGATTCCAGGCCAGGCGCACACCTGTAGTCCCCGCTACTCAGGAGGCTGAGACAGGAGAATCACTTGAACCCATGAGGCGGAGGTTGCAGTGAGCCTAGATTGTGCCATTCCACTCCAGCCTGGGTTACAGAGCAAGACTCTGTCTCAAAGTAAAAGGACCTACTGAGTCAATAGCTCTGGAGTGTAGCTAAAAAAAAAAAAAAAAAAAAAAAAAAAATTCCAGGTGATTATGATTCAAACTCTCAAGGAAACAGGCCCAGAGACAGTAAGAGACCTACCTGAGAACACATAGCAAGTCCTTGGCAGAGATGGGATGAAGAGTCAGGGTCGAGGGTTAAAGAAATACTAAGCACCTGTAATCTACCAGGTTTTATACTTTATATTCAGTAAAAGGCCAGACAGTAAATATTGAAAATAGCTTTGAAACCACTCAACTCTGCTTTTACAGCATAAAAGCAGCCACTGACAAGAAACTAAATAAATGGGTATGGCTGTGTTCCAATAAAACTTCATTTACAGAAGCAGGCAGTGGGCTGACTTTGGCCCCCAGGGCTAGAGTTTGCTGACCCCTTGTGCAGGGCTGCAGAAACAAATAAAACACAGGCCTCTCCCTTGAGGAGCTTATTACAGTCTAGTGTTGTTATTGACCTAAATGTGGGTCCAGCCCTGCTTTCATGGTGGTAGATTAATAGCAGCAATAACTACTGACCACACACAATATGCAGGGCAGTGCACTTATATCATTACCTCTAATATATCATTACCTCTAATTTTCCCCATAATTTGGCAAGGCAGGTATTAAGATTCCCGTTTTACAGATGAGAAAACTGAGCTCAGAGAGGCAAAGCAGTAGGTACAGACTCACACCCCAAATGCATAACTCCAAAATCTAAGCTTTCTCTACTGCATTACTCCAGGATTGAGGCAACTTAGTACCCTTGGTGTTACTCTAAACATCTCATCGCCAATCTGCTTCAGGAAACCTCTCTGTGGTGGGTTCCTTTCACAGTAACACAGTGGAGAGTTAGACCACCTGAGTTCAAATCCTCATTTGGCTACTGTCTAGCTGTGCAGGTGAAATCACTCAAACTCCCCCGGCCACAGCATCCTTAAAATGGGTTACTAGCATAGTGTCTAGCACACAGCATAGGCTGCTATTTGATTATCATCACTAGCCCCTTGTTACCAGGAACCCATGTAGGGGCAGAGGACTGGCCTCAGGGGCAGGATAAACTCCTTTCTCTGCCTGCGATTCGCACCATAGCTGGATCTTCCAAAAGGGCATGTTGCTATATTTATTATTCTTTCTCTTCAAGTTTTCTGCACAAGAACTCTGAGTTCCTTACAGGCAGCAGTGTCTTGACTCTAGCTCTTGGGGGATATTCTTAATCTTTGCTTGCTGTGAGCACTTGAGGCAGTCTTCATCAGAGACTACAATGTCCCTGGGATGCCGGGCTAGGATACAAATGCTGGTGCCTGGGGGAGTGTGGGGCTCCAGGAATCACCACATAGAGTTTCTGTGTGCTAAGTGCAGATTCTCTGCGATTAGGACAGTGAGGGATGGGTCCTCTCCAATGGTGGGAATTAATTGAACAGGTCAAATATTCCCCTGCAACCCTCTTTCTGCTCAGCAGATCCTGTCTGCCAGCTTAAGGTGGCTGGAGCTGCTGAGTGAGAACCTTGAGGGGAATACGAGTGACAGATAAAACCTGCAGTGTACTCCGCACTCATACAGGCACAAAACCAGGAAGGCAGCAGGGACTACCCCTCCGTACCTCAGTTTCCCTACCTGAACAATAAAAGTGACGTCTGCCCCAGTAAAGCCAATGCCCACACAGCCTGGCACAGAGGAGATCAAACATGAACAGCATCACACACATCAGGGGCACCTCGGCTGGGTTATGAGCTTGGCACTCTGCCCCTGCTTTCCCTGTGTCAGTGGTTTGGGAAGTAGCATACCATCTCTACATAGTGGCTCTAGTGACCTCAGAGTGCTTCGTTTAACCATTTAGTGGCATTCATATTTGTGCTCTCTGCTGCTAGGCGTGGGGAGGGGTGGAGGAAGAAGCCACCATCCTGGCTTGGAGGGAGCAGAGCAGGAAGGGGTGCCCATCTTGGGGCCACTCTCAGGGCTCATGGTAAGTGGATGACCATTCCCCACTCTCCTCCGGAACAGTAAATTGTTAGGCTGCCCAGAGACAGCTGTAAAGGGAATAATGTTCTACCTCTTGTTACTCTTTCAAGTACACAGAACACAGTGGTTTCCAAACCTGGCTGCTCCTCAGAAAGATACAATTCATTGAAAATACAAAGTCGTCAATATCACTGGAGATCAGTGGTTCTCAACCAGAGGTGCTGCTAAACATCCCACCCAGGCATGGGACAGCACCTCCCAACAGAGGATCATCTAGCCACAATGGCAAGAGTTCTGAGGCTTTTCAGCTCTGCCCTAGATATACTTAAAAGCATATTCCTGGGTATAAATTTAAATATTCTAGGAGATTCTGATAAAAAGGCAATAAAGAGAGGATGATATGAGTATAGCCTTTGGAATTTTTTTTTTTTTAACCTTTCTGTGCCTCAGTGTTCATATCCCTAAAATGGAATAATAATATGAAAGGTCATTTGCTTTTGGGTTAATAAGTCAACGTGGTTAGAAGAACAGCCCTGACCTGCAGTTAAATAACAGTAACAGCATCAACAATAGCTAATGTTTATCAACAGCCAGGTTTGGCCACCATGTGATAAGATGACCTGCAGGTCTGGCCTTGGATTTCTGCAGAGGTTTGCTAGAAAGGCATCACTTAGGAGGCTGGCAGGCCATGAGAAAGTCTCACCTGGAAGCGGTGGAAGTCCTGTGGCTTGAAGTCGTTGGGGGAGCAGCCGCACCAGTCCACGATGTGCTTGTACTGGCACTTGCAGCCCAGCTTGCGATTCCAGTTGGTGATGCGCAGGTTGTTGTCCACCATGGTGTCGCAGTGGGGGCTGTTCTCCAGGACTGTATGGAAGAAGGACTGCAGGGGAGAGAGGGGCCTAGCCTGAGACCTCTCCCAGCCTCCCACAAAGGGACTGGGGTGGGAAAGGGTGAACTCTTGCTCTGAGTTCATGTAAGAACTGGTTGTTTTAAAGAAGCTGGGCTGCTTCCTGTACAGCTTGCAGAACCACAAGCCAAATAAACTTTTCTTTATAAATTACCAAGCCTCAGATATTCCTTCATAGCGATGCAAAAATGCATAATACAACTATCCGACAGTCAAGGGACTCTTATGTTCTCTGCATGCGTTTGAGGTCAGCTGCCCCTGTGGTCCAACTTAGAGTGCAGGTGGATGCTCTGTCCAACAGACTATTTCAAAGGGATTCAAGTCTGATAACAAAGACTGGTGATCTGCAATTTCACCCCTGGGGTAGGGAGACCAAATTGATAGTTGCAATAGACCCAGGGCTTCCTGCATTGCAGGACTGTGTAACATAGGGAAGGGAGTAGATAGCCAGGCTTGCTGTCCATGGTACTGAACCAGGTGCCATATATTCTCCCTAACACCAAGACTCTTGGCCAACCTTTTTAAGGGATCTAAGAGGCCATGTTGGATCTGAAAAGAAAAACTAGAGAAGAAACAATCACTGGAGTACTTGCGAGATTGCCAGAGAGTGAGAGAGAAATTTTTATAATATTTCAACACTGTTTTATCACAGTCCCAGGTGAATATATTTCCTCCCTGTTCTCTCTCCCTAAGGGAAGCTGTTGGTGAATCTGTGTCTGCCTCTTACAAGTTCATGGGTACAGCCTTCTGATTTCTTCTAAACTAGTCCTCTTGAAATGGTCTGGGAGAACGGAGGGAAGGCAGAGATGCAGGAGATGGGATTGAACAGAGACCCTGGAGTACATGTGTTTGTGTGTGCTGGGTCCAGGGAGGGGCAGAGGAAGCACACACGAAGCTTTGGTCACCAGGAATGAGGTGGTGTCTTGATTAAAAATAGCCAAACTCCCAAACAATCTCTTCTAAATGGATGGGTGGGTAAATGAGGCTCCACCCACCACCCCCTGCTGACCTTCCTGTGACGGTAAATGACATGCCCATGAACCTGGATTTTAAGCTCGAATTGCCTTCAAGCCCAGGGAGGCATACACTCTCCATCAAGCAGTGGGGAAAAAGTACCCAATCACCAATTGCCCTGTGTCCTTTCATAATGATACAGAAATTCCCTGCAAGATAATGGATGAGGAGGTTATCAGAATTGAGAGAAGAGGTGATTTTTGCTGAAATAGGATTAAAAGCTGATTACTTAACATGTGTGCAGAATAGTAAAACCTGGCCCAGTGATGACAAGCTCATCATCCCTCTGGGTGACGGGGATGCAGTCAGCCCTCCCCGGAGCTTGGCACTGCCCCAGACACAGGCAAGAGATGTGCTGGGTGTCTGGCCTGCAGAAACACACATAGCCTACGTGGTCCAAGGAAGGAACAAGGGACCATTCATGAGAAATGCCATAGATGCAACAGAAATGGAACCAACTCTGCACTTTTCTCAAGCTGGATTGGAAATCAGGATGCAATCAACCTGGAGGTCAGGAAGATGAATCTGGAATCCCTCAGCCCAGCTCTGACCAGCAGGCAGCTATGGGAATGTCAGTGGCAATCCTTCAGAACTGGATCCCCTCCTCACTTCTAGATGGGGCTGGAGCTGTTTTAGAATACTCTGGATTAATGGAGTATGACTCATGAAACCAACACCCTTTTCTTCAGGGAATGATAGGGCAATATTCAACATGAGAAAAGGGATGCTTGGTGTAAAAAGGTGGTCATTGCACGATCGGTCAGGGTGAAGTATGTGTCAAAAGTTGATGTGGGGGCCGGGCATAGTGGCTCATGCCTGCAATCCCAGCACTTTGGGAGGCTGAGGCAGGAGGATCACTTGAGGCCAGGAGTTCAAGACCAGCCTGGCCCACATGGCAAAACCCTGTCTCTACTAAAAATACAAACATTAGCTGGGTGTGGTGGTGGGCACCTGTAATCCCAGCTACTCGGGAGGCTGAGGCAGCAGAACTGCTTGAACCTGGGAGGTGGAGGTTGCAGTGAGCAGAGATTGAGCCATTGCACCCAGCCTGGGTGACAGAGGGAGACTGTCTCAAACAACAAAAAAAGAAAAGTCGATGTGGGTATGTCCTGAAAGGGTCAGCATATACAGTTGTGCACGTTACGTGCTACATACCTTTTAGGGGTGCCGTCAGCATTGTGGATATCAGAAGGATTTTTTAAATAACAGTTTTCTGGAAAATAGCAGTAAGATTCTTGTTCTAACAAAATCTGTATATCGTGTGATTTTTATGACCAATGAAAGCCAAGTATCTTGAGGAAGAGCTGCCTTTTCTATTTTGCACAAAGACTGTGTGGACTGCTGGTGGTGGCACCATGTGTCTACTCCACGCAGCCTCTGTGCAGACTGGAGGGAGATCAGGGACCCTGCTAAGACAGCAAGGATGTCTGGATGTGTAGAAGACAATGTAGGTGGACCCAGAATCTCTTTGCCAAAAATTCAGCATCTGCTTTGCCACAAAGGCTAGAACAAGCCCCTACCTTTCTTGGGAATTTTTTCCCAGATACTGACCTCGGCAGGAAGCAGGGTGTAGGAGTAGAACTGCTTCATCTTGGTCACCAGATCGTCTGTGGAGAAGGTCACATACTCTACAAACTTCCGGTTCAGCAGGAACCAGTCCGAGCCACCATCCACGGCGATGCCCTCTGGGATCCGCCGATCTCCCAGGCGCCACATGTGAGCGTCGCACTCCAGGAAGAGCCGATCCAGGCCCTGCTTCCGAATGAACCTGGGAGACAGAAAGCTGCCCTTAGCCCAGAGGTGTCCTGAAAGACAGAACTCCAGCCAGAGTCCAAACAAAACAGCACATTCATAGCGATGACAGCATTTATTGAGTGCCTGCTGTGTGTCAGGTACTGAGCCAGGGCTCTGCGTGGAGTTTATCACTTGATCCCCACAAGTGAGGCACGTCACTGTATTTCTCCCTACGAGGCAGGTACTATTTGACCCCCAATTTCCATGTGAGGGCACTGAGGCTTAGAGAGCCCAGGGGATTTACCCAGCACAGTCAGATGACAATGATGATCTGCTACAGCTACTCCTTCTCTAGAGAACTTTGGCAATAATCTCCTTATGCCATAGAGGCCTTGGCAGTTTAGTGAATGCAGACTATGGATCCTTATCTCAGAACAGTGCTCTTTGATGCATACAATAAAATATACAGAGTTATGAAACAGTGAATAATAAAAACCCACCAAGGTTCTGATATATGGTAATGCCTGTGCTTCTTGACTCACACATTATATACAGGATTACAACATTTTTTTAATTTTTATTTTTTGAGACAGGATCATGTTCCGTTGCCTAGGCTGGAGAGCACTGGTGTGATCCTAGCTCCCCGCAGCCTCGAACTCCTGGGCTCACGTGACCCTCCTGCCTCAGGCTCCTGAGTAGATAGGACTGATTTTGAAAGTTATTTTTGTAGAGATGGGATCTCACTATGTTGTCTAGATTGGTCTCGAACTTCTGGCTTCAGGTCCCCAAAGCACTGGGATTACAGGCGTGCACCACCATGTCTGTCTGTTGCTTAAATTTTTTGTAGAGACGGGGGTCACACGATGTTGCTTAGGCTGGCGTCAAACTCCTGGCCTCAAGCGATCCTCCCACCTTGGCCTCTCAAAGCGCTGGGACTATAGGTGTGAGCTACTGCATGGGGCCTGGATTACAAAATACATTTTAAAACACTGATTGTATGATTTTATATATATATATATATATAT
>NW_016809524.1:316957-346570 GCF_001698545.2 Rhinopithecus bieti | reverse complement strand
CCGCGCCCGGGCCTTTTTTTTTTTTTGAGACAGGGTCTCACTCTGTAGCTCAGGTTGGAGTGCAGTGCCGTGATCTTTGCTCACTGCAACCTCCGCTTCCTGGGTTCAAGTGATTCTCCTGCCTCAGCCTTCCGAGTAGCTGGGATTACAGGCACCCACCACCTCACCCAGCTAATTTTTTTTTTTTTGTCTTTTTAGTAGAGATGGGATTTCACCATGTTGGCCAGGCTGGTCTTGAACTCCTGACCTCAGGTGATCCGCCCACCTCGGCCTCCCAAAGTGCTGGGATTACAGGTGTGAGCCACCACGCCCAGCCTACCTCCTGTAATTTTGAAGTAGTGGTGAGCATAAATGATATTTAGAGGTATCTGCACCAACTATAATGTGATAGGAAAATAGATGATTCCTGCTGGTGACTGAGTCAGTTACTGCTAACACTGCTGTGATTTGTTACCTACATTTAGCTAGATTTCAGTTGAAATTTCACTAAAAATGATACCATTTTCTTCTCATCCAGAGTCATGAACCACCCCTGAATTTTTCCCATGAACCCTAGATTAATAACTCCTACTTTAGGAACTATATACATATAATCATCTTGTTTGGAATTTTGCAAGGCAGGCTGGGCAGAGTTGGCATTCCCTATTTTGTAGATGCAGAAACTAAAGCTGTTCAGGTCCCACAGCTGGTGACATGGGTGTGTTGGGAGGGTGGACAGGGCTAGAACCAAGCCTTTTGGCCCAAACGCTCAGTCCATTAGCAATTAACATTCATTCCACACGTAACCATCATTACCATTACCATCATCACCATTTTCATTATCATCACTGTTACCGCCATCATCGTCATCATCTCCCTCTTCATCATCACCACCACTATCACCATTTTCACATATTATGTGCCAGGTGGTGTGCTGGCTCATGGTGGGGGTCAAGGAGAAGTAAGGATGATCTCTGCACCTAAGAAGCCAGTTATTTAGATGGGAGCTTACAGTCTAGAGTTGAACTCAGGGATCTTTCTGCTCTTGAGCCTGCTGGCCCTTACACATGACCAGGACTCTGGATTTTTCAAGCCCTTAGAAATAACTCTATTGTATGAATGCTTCTCCACACCACCACAGCTTCCTTACACACATGCCTTCTGGTCATGGATGCTGTGTGTGCTGGGAATGATCGTCCTCTTCTTCTCCCCCTCAATCTTCCCCGAGTGAACTTCAATTCATCGATCAGACTGCAGACCAAAAGTTACTCTCGCAGTCCTTACAGTCTTACAACCCTGTGATTTCTTCCACCATCATTGCCATTACCATCATCTCCATTTTCATTATCATCACTGTCACTACCACCATCGTCATTACTACCATCATCTCCATTTTCATTATCACCACTGTCATCACCATCATCGTCATCATCACCACCATCACAACCATCATCACCAATTTCAGTACCACCACCATCTTCATCCCCATTATCACTACCACCATCACCATGGCAATGAAAACATATGAGCATTATCATTCCAAGGGCTTTATGTGGATTATCTACTTTAACTTTCATGAAAACCCCAGAGACAGTACTTTTATTAACCCTGTTTTACATGTGTATGAACTCAGCAACTTGCCATAGCACATTTCTGTGATTCTGTGATTACTGTCTACCCTTTCCAGTAGACTGTAAGTTTCAGGTAGCTAGGGTGGTTCTTGTTTTTGCTTATCACTATGTGCCTGGCACACAGTAAATGCTTAGTGAGTATTCACAGAATGGACAGATACTCAATCCATCAATAAGCAAATGCATGTCTAGCACCTACCACACACCCAGCCTTGTGGTGGGTACAGTGGAAGACAGGAAACACTATAAACAACAGGCTTTATCTTGTAGGAATTCACAGGCTGACTGGGCAAAAGTGATACAGGCACATGTAACCATAGGTTAAATGAGTTTTGAGGAACTTCTGGAAAAATGAGGACTAGAGCAAGGCTGAAAAGCCAACATGCTGTGGACTTGGTTGGTGGTCAGGGATGGCGTCATGGATCAGGCAGGGCCTGAGTCAGGCTGGGAGGGCTGCAGGGAGGAGAGAAAATGGACATTCTAGACAGAAAACAGACTAATCAGCGTCCCGAGGAGCAGACCAGTTTGGCTTAATTGGGAGATTGCCCTGGGCAGATGACAGACTGAGAAGGTCATATGTTTTTAATAAAGCTGACATCCACACAATGTAAAATAACGAAAGACCAAGAAATGATTTTATGATCAATGGGATCTAAGTGTCTTGATGAAGACCTGCCTTTTCTATTTTCCATAAAGGCACTGTGTGGATTGCTACAGGCAGCACCAAGTGCCTACTCCATGAAGGCTCCATGCAGACTGGAGGGGGACCAGGGGCCCTGTTATGACAGCAGTGATTTAAAATTAAGCATTTTAAGGTGTACAGTTTAGTGGAATTAGTTCATTAACAATGTTGTCCAACTGTCACCCCTGCCTAGCTTCAAACCATTTCATCAGCCCCCACAAGAAAACCCCATACACATTATGCAGCCACTCCCCATTCATGCTAGCCCCTGGTAACCATCAGTCTGTCTCCTGCCTCTATGGATTTACCAATTCTAGATATTTCATATAAAGGCAGTCATACAATATATGGCCTTTTGTGTCTGCATCTTTTGCTTGGCATAATGTTTTCCAGGTTCATCCACGCTGCAGCAGGTGTTGGTGCTCCATGCCTTGTTTTTGCCTGCTCAGCATCCATTTATGATTTCTCTGGGAACCACATTTCGCTTGACTTTGGACTCATCCTTAACTCTCAGTATACTTCGGTTTGTATCCCCCCCCCAGCACCAGGGGTGGGAACATGACTCAGGATGGATCAGAGCATCCCAACTGTCTGGCCTCCATAAATCAGTTCAGGGATGGGCCATCAATGCAAGCTGGGTCTGAGACTAGGTCTTGGATTGTTGCTGGAGTTACTGAGAAGGAGGGGCTTTTCTATGAGATTTCTGGCACAGAGGATGTGAGCCTAGGGCTGCTGGTAGCCATCTCATCACCATGAATATATAGGTTGTCTGACAATGGAGCAAACTAGAAATAGGAGACAGAAAGACACAGTGCCAAGGGCTTGATGGGTTCACTTGAGATTCTGGATCTCACTGTGCCTGACCCTCTCCCAGACTTGTGTGTAATGTATTTAAAGGCATTTTTGAGATGAGATTCCTCACTTGCGTTTAAAAAACTCCTAATACATGCCTCAATGATTTCATCTTCGTCACAACCATGATGTGTGGGGAGGTTCTCAGGCTTGAGACAGGGCAGGTAGCCAGGGCTGTGGCACAAAAATGCTTCTTCCACTAAGCCAGTCTGCTTAGAGTTCTAGAGCTGTCTGCATTTCTACAACAGACCTCATTACTCTGTCTTCAGACCAGAGTTACCTGTCTCCTCGCAGACAGCCTTGGTTCTCACTACAACATACCTTGGCTCCAGACTTTGTGCCTCCCGTCCAGGTCCTGGGACGGTGTAGGTCAGCTGCTCAAGAAGAGTCTACTGCGATGAGGAGACTTCAGGGTTTGGAAGCTGAAGATGGTCCTACCTTGTTAGTCAAGCTGAATTCCAGAAAGAATTCCCCCCTCACTGGGCTTCCCACAAATCCACTGACATCTACTCAAGGGAATTACTTGAAACCTCATTAGTAAACCTACATTCTTAGCACTTTCTTTTCTGCAGGAGCAGAAAACCTACCTCTAGACATTGGCTACTATGGAAGATAATGCCATAATACATCTAAGTCATCACAAAATGGATGACAGTGTAATGAAACGGCGATGACGATGATGCTGGCAGGGAACAGACTTAATTTGGCTGAAATGTGCCTTTCATCTATGGGGCAGTGTGGCTTTACCTGTCACCAGCTGGGTGACCTCAAAATGTTAAGGAGTCCTGAGTTTCAGTTTGTTCCTTGGTAAAATACAAAGTTGGTGTAGATCTGGGTTGTCAAGTTAGATCCCTATGGGGGGGTCAGACAGATAACGGAAGTGTGTGAAGCAGCCTGGGTATGAAAACACAAGGCGTGATGAAATTAGCAGAGCAGTGAAGGACGCACATTCTGAAATGCACTTCCATTCCTTTAAAATAAAAAAGTGTCTCTGGTTAAATAAAACATCTCTCTAGGATGAATCCAGTCCATAAGCCACCGGTCCAGTCATAATGATACTGGGTTAGGTAATTCCCAAGGTACTCTCCAGCTTTGACATTCTGTAAGTCACTTTGTTATACTCAGGAGAAGGGTGTGGGGCAAGCAATACATCTCATATGGATACATGGGAGCCTGGAGAAGACTGGCAACTTTTCTAAGGACACACAGAGGACTCAACATAAGGGCAGAACCAACCAAAATACCCAGGTGTCCAATGTCACGGGTCTCGCTCTTTCTCTAACACATCTTTCCACATGCAAAATCTCAGCTTATTAGCAAAGCCATGTTCTTGCTGGAGAGGAGTCCTCTCTGAGTCTCAGTTTCCCCCTTGGTAAATTACAAAGTTGGGCTAGGTCTGGGTTGTAAAGTTAAATCCCTATAGGGGTCAGAGAGACAACGGAAGACAGATAATCCAAGCTCATTAGCAAAGTCATGTTCTTATTGGGGAGGAACTTAGCTAAGATTTTTCATAATACTCACAATATTAACCCACTGAAATGTAACCAAGCGCTCACTGGGCCATTAAAGGAAGTCCCTGAGTTTAGGAAAATAAAACCCTGCCTTGACTCTGGCTAGTGCTAATTATACAAAAATGTCCAGTCGGTGCACTTAACCATGCTTGAAACTTTCAATTTTAGATAATTTGTATTCAACCTTACATGGTTACCAGACTAACTGTGAGAGAGAGAGAGAAAGACAAGAAATACAGGTGAGAGGACTAGCAAAATTTTTCTTTCCATGCACCAGGTTTTTAATTTCATGTTCCATTATATGGGATAATAGCATCGTCTTGCAATTTTAATGTGATGTCCCACACCATAATATTCAAATACAATATTTATGCAGTCATCTCCAAAATGAAATATTCATGGGATTGGGAGATGGGTTGCTGTATTTACTGCATTCAAAAACTGATATGCTGCAAATGCATGCTTTGGTTAACTAAGAGTAAACAGAGACAGCTAATTCCCGAAGACTCAGAGAAGTTTCTGGAGTCAGAGGGGTGAACGGGGACTTAGTCTTGGACTAGGAGATGGTGGCAGAGGCCCAGCAACTGACTATCTACCAGGGGAGAGGCATCAGCTATTTGGGCAGGGATTTGCATTTTTTCTTCCCTTTCTTTACCGTAACTTGAAAAGGTAAAATTGGAAGGCAAGGTAAGTCAGTGAACACCTGGGTGACTTTTTATAAAATATGGCTCACCAACAAGGGACACACGGCTCTCTCACCTGAGGCATGGAGTGCAGGTATGTAACAATAAGCCCACTATACAAAAGGTGCCCAGTGATGCGCCCTTCCTCTTCATTTCCCATTGAGTAGGTTACCTGGGGCAACAGGTGACACTACAGCAAACAGACACTGGGTGATCTAGGTACTAATCCTGCCTCTGCATTCGCAGGCTATGAGGTGTGGGGCTGGCTTAACCTCTCTGAATGCCAGTTTCCTCATCTGTAAGATGAGCCCCCTGACACCTGTCTTGACAGCCTCCTGAATCAGCTGCAAAAGTGTGATGGATGATGCTTCTCAGAGGGCCTTGCAAAGTGTTTAGTAAGCGCTGTTCACCCAAGCAATGAACCGACTCAACCATCCCTCCCCTCATGCCTGGCATCCTCCATCCTCCTTTCATGCTTTGTATTTCTCCACAGGACTTTTCACTTTCTAACACAATGTACAAGATATTTATTTAGTCTGTTGTCCATTTCCACTCAATAGATGTAAGATGGCAGAAATTTTTGTCTATTTTTGTTCACTGCTGTATCCATACTGCTTAGATAGGTGCCTACCATACAGCTGGTGCTTAATAAATATTTACTGAATAAGTGAACAAAGGGAAGGGTAACAGCCACACCTGTTGGGCAATCAGGAAGTCACAGACATTCACTAACTAGGTATCGGATCCTTCTAACACACATGTAACAGAAAAGAAAACTGAAGCTCAGAAAAGTTACATAACTTTCCCAAGGTCACACAGCCAGAAGTCTTGAATTTAAATGCAGGTCTAGCTGGATCCACTGCAAGCTCTTAAACTCTGCCATCTTTGATGCCCCAATTCACCATAGTCCCACCAAAAATATAGAAACAACAGATCTGTGATTTTCTACTGCTTGAAAGAGACAATGCCCAGAAATGAGAGAGAATCAAAAGAAAAGGGCTTATTGTTGGCTTTGGAGGAATCTTTCTGCCAGACCTCTAGAAGACATCTGTCTTCTACCTGAGGTCAGATATAAAATCATTTACATTCAGCTTTACTTCCTAGGCTCTGAGGAAGGGGCAGTTCACCTTCCTGATATTTTTACCTATTAGCACACCATGGGAAAGTCACAGCTAAATATCATCCTATTGGGACATCCCAGGGACCAAATCTACTCAGCTGACCATCAAAGTTAACCAGAGGGTGGGAAGGAGTCCTGATTCTCCCCCATGGGAGAAGTCAGTTAAATTAAGACATCTATGGCTTTTGGAAATAGTGTCAGAAAAGGTGGATGATAAAGAAGTTTCTCAATTCAGTTAATTCACTGGCTACAATCTTGGCATATTCATCAAGTGTGGAATTATCCCAAAATTAAGTTGTTCCACTTTAAATTTTAGAAGGAATAACTCTGCCCTTCCAGTTTACAGCATGTTTGAGTAAGAAGGAATCTTCGCAAGCAGCTAATACAGTTAATGCTACAAATTAAAAAAAAAAAAAAACAAAACCCCGAGACTGAAAGTACAAATGATACATCCAAAGTCACACTGCCTAGGCTGGGCGCGGTGGCTCAAGCCTGTAATCCCAGCACTTTGGGAGGCCGAGACGGGCGGATCACGAGGTCAGGAGATCGAGACCATCCTGGCTAATACGGTGAAACCCCGTCTCTACTAAAAAAATACAAAAAACTAGCCGGGCGTGGTGGCGGGCGCCTGTAGTCCCAGCTACTCCGGAGGCTGAGGCAGGAGAATGGCGGGAACCCGGGAGGCGGAGCTTGCAGTGAGCTGAGATCCGGCCACTGCACTCCAGCCTGGGCGACAGAGCGAGACTCCGTCTCAAAACAAGACAAAACAAACAAACAAAAAAAACAAAAAAAACAAAGTCACACTGCCTAGAAAAAATAAAAATCTCCCTTCTTCTGTTTTCCTGTCTGGTAATCTGTTATTGAATCTAGTTTACTCTTTCAGCGTAAGTACAACCTAAGGATTTTAGTTAAAAAATAAAGTCATGGAATAAATCATACCCACAATGCATGAAATCAGTCAGCTATGTGAACAGGCTCACACATCTCTTCCTAGGCTCTGAGGAATGGGCAGTTTACCTGCCTGAGATTTTTCTCTATTGGCACAAAGTCGCAGCTAAATATTATTCTATTGGGATGCAGGGGCAAGATTTTGAGACCTGGAGCCAGATTACTTGGCCCAAGTCTTGTGTATTCTACTAACCTTGGACAGCTTTAATCATGTGGCACTTTGGTTTCTCACAGGGGAAATGGTGATCATAATACCTAATTCATAGAGCTGGTGTGATGATTCAAATGAGCTTGTATACAGGGAGGACTTAGCACAGTGCTTAGCACATAGTAAGGGCTCCATGATGTTCATTATGATGCTTTATGTTTTTTTCCTTTATCAAGGTGAATTTCTATCTGTCCTTCTCTCTTCTGGGATTTGGTAGACGGGTACATAGGACACTTCCACGGCTAAGAAGAAATCCTTTTGTCTGGCAGAGTAATGATATTTCAGCACCAAGGACAGAAGCCCCTCATTTTTGTTGTGCAATAGCTATGGTTGTGGCACGAAAGTGACAAGTGTCCTGGCCATCCTTCTAATTCTGTCCAAGCTCTGGATGAGCTCACGAGGATTGAGCTCACTGATTTTGAAGTTTGGTAGTTCCACAGGGCCCCTGCTAGCCATCTCTCTCAGGCCCAGGGTAGGCTGTGCCACTTCTTGGTCTGAACTGGAGTCAACTGTCATGCCTCTCTATCCTACAGTAGCTGGAAGATCAAGAAGGCTTGGAGAATTCATTCTTTTAGCAGCACTAGAGAACACCTTTGATATTCCAGGCCCTGCTCTATGCACTGAGAAAATGGTTCTAAATAAGATGGCCATCACCGCTGCCCTTCTCTCTCTTTTAGGTGAGACAAAAAGCCTAAATAATAACAGCTACCATTTATTGAGCATATACTACATTCTAGGCTCTGTTCTATGCCCTTAATATATATTCTTTTGTTTAGAATTCACTGCAGCCCCATGAGGGCTCATTTTACAAATAAAGGAACAGAGACACAGAAAGGTTAAGTAAATTTCCCAAGATCCACACAGCTGGTGAGTGGCAAGGAGGGGATTCAAGCCGTAGTAGTCAGGCTCTGCATTCCACACTCTAGCCACAAGGTTCTAATAAGTAAGCAGACATCGAGAAATATGAAACACAAATATACAATTACATGTTATATAGGAACAAATATGGGGGTCATGGTAGAAAATAAAGAGACAGGGACTTAATTACTGGAGATCATTGCGGAAGGCTTCACTGAGGAGCAAGTGGCATGCAAGCTCAAAGAGAAGGAATCAGTCCTCTAAGGAGTTATGGGGAAGGCCTTTATGAGTGACAGAAAATTGAAAGTGCAAGGGCCCTGTGGCTGACAAAAGAAGCTACAGGAAAGTCCTCGGCTTCACAACCTCTCTTCATAGTGGCTGACTTGATCTAATTGGTGGAAGGGACATACCACCCACAAGTCCACATGGCTTGGATATGGAGGGAAACTCCAAAGTCAGCACCCTGAGGGAGTCAGTGCAACATGGTGGTTAAGCACCCTGACTTCAGGCTGGGCGTGTGGCTAATGCCTGTAATCCCAGCACTTTGGGAGGTCCAGGCAGGCGGATCACTTGAGCTCAAGAGTTTGAGACCAGCCTGGACAATATGGTGAAACCCCACCTCTACTGAAACTACAAAAATTAGTTAGGCATGGTGGCATGCACCTATAATCCCAGCTATTTGGGAGACTGAGGCATGAGAATCGCTTGAACCTTGGAGGTGGAGGATGGAGTGAGCTGAGATTGCACTCCAGCCTGGGTGAGGGAGCAAGACTCTGTCTCAAAAGAAAATAAAAGAACCCCGACTTTGGAGTCACTCTGCTTGGCTTCAAGTCTGTGTTGCCACCTATAAGCTGTGTGTTATTTAATCTGGAAAATGGGCATGAGAATGATCGCACTTACGTCATGGGGTCATTGTAGGAAGAGTGAATATCTGTGAGGTGCTTACGACAATCAGTGGCACATGTACCAGTTATTATTGCTGCCCTATGTGGAGAAAGCTGACTTAGGTTTGACATTCAAGGAGGGAAGAAAAAGAAGCTCAAGTGGAAATGCCGAGTCAGTGGCCTGAGTCCTGAGGCTGGAGTACCTGTGCTTGGTGGCTCACATTCTTCACAGGGCTCACGTCTCTGAATCAGCTTGCACTGCGAAGAGTCTAAAGGTCTGTTGAGGGCTAATTGGTTTTCCACATTTCATGTATTTTTAAAAACATTGTTTACTGCCTTTTTTCCTGATTATAAAAGGAAGGCATAGCCTTCATAGATGGCTTGGAACATAACAAAATGCAAAGAAGAAAATAAAAATCATACTCTACCTTTCAGAGATGACACTGGGAGTGTACTTGCCCTGTAGTCTTTTGTCTAACTTCTTTGTGTTTTGTTTGGAAGGAAGAAAAGTTCTAAAGATGACCTAAAAACACAGGCTGAGGCCCAGGGAGGTATGCGTGTGCAGTTTTGTGTGGGTGCCTACATACTGCCAGACTTTATTTTGACGTGGCTGCTATAATTGGATTAAATAAAGTGAACATGCAAACAGTCATGAACGCATCGGTTGGGTTTAAGGAAAGCAAAAGAGAAATGCAATCTGCTTTCCCTATTGGAGATGAGATATTAATTATCTCCTCGCATCAATCATGGAGCTACAAGTTAGCCAAAAAGAGAGCTCTTCTCTCAATAAGCAAGCTGGCACCAAAGGGCCTCCCGAAAGCGGATTTGCCTGGAGGAGGTTCCTGGCCAGGCTCTCGACTGATTTGCCAACTTTTGGTTAAACATTTGCTTGTTTATACATCAAAGGAGGTTTGGGTCTGATGATTAGTTCAATGTCAGAAAAGGGGAGCTAGGGAGGCAGCTCAGATGCCACCCCAGCCTCCAATAGGAGAGTGCTGCCTCTGGCAGATGGGGTTCAGACTGGAGAAGAGAAACTTCTCTATACCACTTCTGACCTAGGGCTGGAATCTACCTGCCTGGCTTTCTTATATTTGAAATGATAGCTGTTTCTCTTACTATGCTTCGCCTTATTTTAAGCTTAATATCCATAACTCGTGGGGTTAGAGTGGCTAATTTTATAAACTGTCGATACATGTAAGGTCAATACCTAACTCTCATCACATGCCCACTTACAAAAGGCCCAAAAGAATTTCCCATGTCCCCCGTGGACATAAGAGTTGTTGAACATAAGAGTTATTGAGCATTTTTGTAACACCTTAATCATGTGTATATTATCATCAAGATTTTCCTCCTGTCAACAACACCATCATTATCACCACTACCACCACCACCATTATGATCATCATCCACTTAGTAGGCACAACTAACTGTCCCCAAGGGCTTTTCCATATATTAATTCGTGCAACAACTCTATGGGATTGGTATGATTATCATCATTCCCATCTTCCAGATGAGAAAACTGATACACAAGTAACTCATCTAACTTACCCATGGTCACACACTGTGAGTGGGCGTTAGAGCTGGCCCGTGAAACTTCACAGTCTGGCTCCAGAGCCTGGATTCTTAACTGCTATGTTATGTGCTTTATGTAGCATCCTATACAAGAGGCCCCTGAATATTCCGCTGTAAGCCAACTTTATTACTTTTAGAGACACGATCTCACTTTGTCACCCAGGCTGCAGTGCAGTGGTGCAAGCCTCAAACTCCTGGCCTTAAGCAATCCTCCTATATCAGCCTCCGAAGGTGTTGGGATTACAGGTGTGAGCCACTGCACCGGCCTCTAAGCCAACTTTAAATAGCTTCAACTGTTTTCTTTCAATGTAGCCTTATTTGAAGCCTAATATCCATAAGTCATGGGTTAGAATGGCTAATTTTATAAATTTGTGGACACACATAAGATCAATACCTAACTTTCATAGCATACCCACTTACAAAGGACCCAAAAGAATCTCCCATGTCCCTGGTGGCACATGGACGCACTTCAGAAAAGGCAGACCCTAGAAAGTAGGGGAAGGACCTGTCCCTACCCATGCAAAAAGATATTTCTATTTACATTCAGCAGGATTTTCTTTCATCTGCACACCTCAAGAGCATAAACCTGCAGGTCCTCTCAAATGCAGTCACTATGGAGTAATACAAGAACCTAGGCCTTAAAGTCAGACGGAACTAGGTTCCATCTCAGCTCTGTCTTTCACTAGCTGTAGGGCCTTGAGTAAGGTAAAGCGACTCTCCAATCTCAGCTGTATTCAATTCTGAAATGGGGTAACACCTGCTAAATGAGGGTGAAATGAGAAAATGTACTGGAATGCTCCCAGCTCGGGGTCTTCCCGTGGTCATTGAGGATGCTCCATCTCCCCATTCCCATTATCATTATTTGAATTTTATAAAGACGGAGAAATAGAGGCATGGCCAGTCAAAGCCATTTGCTGACGTCCCACGGCTGTGGTCTAGAAGAGCTGGCATTTCGACCCAGGCGGCTGGATTACAGCATCTACACTCTTGCACTTCACACACTGTGTCCCAGGGCTAACATAGGTGCCCTGGTGACCCTGGATGAGGTGGAGAAATTAGATCAACCAGGGAAGGAAAAGTCCCAGAGAAACTCCAATTTTCACTTTCCAGCTCCCTAGAAGAGTCCTGTCCCCACACACTGAGACTTGAACAGGTTTCAGAGATTTGAAAAACTTCTCTGATGCTCCCTGAGCCAAGGCCAGAGACTTGCAGGGACGTTTCCAAAGACCTGATTATTCAGGCTGAGAGTAAATGTGCGGGCACCTGCTTCTGCAAGCCCTGCTGAGGCTGCCTGGGAAAATGACAGTTGTGCTACCTGTCTTGCAATCTATCTAGAGACTTTACTTTTGGAGGAAAGCAAGGAGGAACAGTGAACACAACTCTCCCCTTCATTTAATAATAGAAACAATCAGGACCAATTTGGCAGCTATTAGAATACTAGTTTGCCTTTATGCCATCTCTTCACAGTGGGAGCCAGAAGTCCAAATTGGTTGCTCAAGGCTGCAGATGAAGACAGAAGGTCAACACTGCTATTAGGAGCTACGTGGAATTAAAAACCGAGGCACCCTGTGGCCTATTCTGTATTTCACTGCTTGCTTTTGTTCCTCGCCATCTCTCTGTCTTTCAAGATCTCTGCCTGTCACTTCTTCTTTTACCAGGGCTGGTCCAGACACATGAAATATCAGAACGGGAAGGAAATTTGGAGACCTTCTCATTCAACCCCCTTGTTTTTCAAAGGGAGAAAATGAAGTCAAGAGAAGCAGAGTAGCTGTCTCCAAGTCACCAGTGCGTTGGAAGAAAGCAGACCTAGAACACAGAGAGGCTTCATCACATGAGAATTATGAGCTTGGACTCCCTGAACACTCACTTGGGCACGAGTGCTGTGAGTTTGACCAAGTAACTTCACCTTTTTGAGTGTCAGTTCCCTTATCTATAAAAGGAGGCTAATATATTGCCAATAATCCCCACTCAGTGCCAGAAAATTAAAAGAACACACAGAAAAACAGAACTAATAGAGAGTCTGGGCTTGATGATATAATTTGCGTGGCTTGATTTAGCCATACCTGAAGTCAGCCCTAATGTTTTAGTTACTTGATCTGGTAATGTTCTTTACCCTTAAAGTAGTTTGAGCTGGGTTTCTGTCATTTCCCACCAAAAGAGTTCTCCCTAACATACCACCAGTGAAGAAACGTGAGCCGAGCCATGCCCACCTCTGGTCACTTGGGAGGGACCACGGATGATGGGCTACAGGTAGGTTTATTCATGCAGCAGGTGAGGCCACAGCTAACAAAGAGGAAAGTGGCAGTGAATGGGACGTTGGCTTGTTTTACTATTAAATTAATGCTAAACTACTGCCCTAACTTCCTATAAATGAGAAAATCCCAGCTGGGAACTCATGCTCAAGAGTTGGAACTTGTGAGCTATTCTGTCAAGAGACCTTTGGGTTTAGGGTCTTGGAGGGAGGAGTAAGTAACGTTTCCTTAGCCTGAGATTTCTTTATGCTGTCCCGCAACATGTGGGTACCACCTGTCAATTATGGATGCACATCAATTATACAAAATGTACTCAGGCACCTAGAGGCACAATTCAGGCCCATTCTCCATCTGTTTCTTTCTCCTCCCAGCAACAATTTAGTTCTATGCTCATCATAACAATGACATAATCATTGACATCACTATCATCATAGACATTTACTATGCCAAACGCTACACATGTAGCATCTCATTTAATCCTCACAATGACCAAATGAGTATAGGTCTAGTAATATTTTCATTTAATATCATGAAACCAGCTCAGAGAGGTGAAGTCATTCATTCAATGCGACACGGTAGATCCGAATTCCAAACCAGAAGGTGTAACCTCGCAGTCTCTGCTTTTAACTTGTGCTATACTCAGCTCCTATCACAGTGCCTGACAAACAGTGCACAGAGAATAAATCCTGACTAGGCTGAAACAACTTAATTCACAGACAAGTTAATACATTTACAATGGGACCCTTTATTGAGATGCAACTTTGTTTGCACAAATCACCTATTAGCTGCTATCCGGAGAAGAAAAAGGGTTTTTCCTTCTCTACCTGAGGGTGGGGAACACCAATATCTGAGCCACTTCTGACAACTAATTACCTCCATGGAATCCTTGCCCAGCCCTACCTTGCTCCTGTGGCTATGGGGCCAGAAAAACTTGGGTTCAAATTCCAGCATTTAACCAGTGCGTGATCTTCAGAAAAATCAAGTAAACTCCAGAAGCTTGACAAATGGGGAGAATAATTCTTATAGCTGCATTGAGTGGCTGTGAAAATAAATTTGGATCCTATACAAAAAGGGCCCACTTAGTAGGAACACAATACAGAGTGGCTGTGATTCTTCCGACTTATCTAGCCAGGCCTCTCTACTTAGTGGCCTGAACGTAGTAAACTAATCTGTGCTAATTTCCAGAGCATCTTCAACCAGAGTATCTTCGAGTTCAGGTGTTGCAGAAAGGGGCCTCCTTTTTAATGTAAAGAAGGTAGGCTATGAGTAGGGCAGGAACAATCCATAAATAGCAGAATGAAATCAAAGTTTCAATTTAGAAAAATGATACAACACAAGGATTCTAGGGTTACTTTTTTTTTTTGAGACAGAGTCTCGCTGTGTTGCCCAGGCTGGAGTGCAGTGGTGCTATCTCTGCTCACTGCAACCTCCGACTCCCAGGTTCAAGCAATTCTTGTGCCTCAGCCTCCCAAGTAGCTGCGATCATAGGTGTGCACCACCACACCTGGCTAATTTTTGTATTTTTAGTAGAAATGGGGTTTCATCATGTCGGCCAGGCTGGTCTCGAACTCCAGACCTCAGGTGATCCGCCCACCTCGGCCTCCCAAAGTGCTGGGATTACAGGCATGAGCCACCGCACGCAGCCGGATTACTTCTTAAAAGCTCAGGAGATGGAGCTACCTGCTTGCTTTTGTTCCTCCCCTGCTGTGGATAACTGGGTAAACTGAGTCACACAGTCAGCCAAAACAACACTCCCACCAGCAACGGCAGAGATTTAAAGCAGAGATTACAAACAGAGATGTGGTTGGGGGCCGGGTTGGGGAACGGGGACAGGTGAGGACTGAGCGACCTAAGATCCAGGAAATAACTGCCATGAGAAAATTCAGGCACAGACTTAATCAACCTTCAGATTTTTTAAGACTGGTTAGAAATCTGGATTTTCATAGGAAATACTGCTGTTTTTAAATAGGGCTATTAATTTTCAAACAAAGCACCTGAATGAAAACAAGATGAAACAAAACACTCTGAGAGCTAAACCATGCATGTTAACAAGCTGAAATTATCCCAAGCACTGCCAAGTTCAATGCTAGACCAAGACCCCAGGATGTCAGAGTCACCCTGGACTGGTTTTCAATGTTTTTTTTTTTTTTTTTGAGACAGAGTCTCGCTCTGTCACCCAAGGTGGAGTACAATGGTGCGATCTTGGTTCATCGCAACCTCCGCCTCCCAGGTTCAAGAGATTCTCCTGTCTCAGCCTCCTGAGTAGCTGGGATTACAGGCGCCTGCCACCACACCTGGCTAATTTTTGTATTTTTAGTAGAGACAGGGTTTCACCATGTTGGTCAGGCCGGTCTCGAACTTCTGACCTGGTGATCTGCCCGCCTCGGCCTCCCACAGTGCTGGGATTACAGGCATAAGCCACTGTGCCCGGTCTTTAACGGTTTCTATTGGAATGGGGAATCCCATCATGTGATGTCACCTACAGGGGGCACTCAAGACCCTATCCCTTCCAGCTGATGGATGGTCATGGAGACTTGGGCTCAGCTCAATGCTGAACTATAGAGATGCTATTTTTTTGACTGTTCATTTTAAGCATGAGAGGTGTGAGGGATCTGGGTTGGGGTTCCGGGTGCCTCCAACCCCTGCTGATGTGTTGGGCACCAGTGAGGGAGTGAGGAGGACGTGGGGCTGGGATGAGGACCCCTGGGTTGAAGTCCATGCTGCTATGACACTCTTTTCCACTGCAAGGTCAATTCCCTGAGAGGAAGGACTTGGTCTTGTTTGCGGCTAGAACAGCGATTGGCCCATGCCCATGCTTGGTAAGTATCTGAATGACTCGCTGAATGAACAATCTGGGGACACTGCTTATATTATGGGCCTCAGTCTTCCCATCAATAAAATGGGAATTAACTGTGGATGCCCTACTGAAAGGGTTACTGCAACAAGATACTGGACTCGTGGAAGTCTTTGAGGGCAAATAACCAAAAGGGCTGTGACACCATGAGAAACATCTATGGTTATCTTTGTCCTTGGCTGACGGGAGGGACTACTTCAGATCCCACGCAGACACGGCCAAGGACAGCTGGTGCCAAGCCTTTCTCCCACCCTCAACTTTTCTGTGGTTGCGTGAAACCAGCCTAGACAATTCCCCAAATAATCGCTCAGGTCTTCGCTTCCATTTTGCACGAGGGTTAGGGGGTTGAGGTGCTACCTTGCATTGTCCCGGCCGTGTGACTTCAAGAAATTCATATCTCGGTATCGGGAGAGAAACGCCACCAACTGGTCATTTGTCCTGTGGAAACAAACCAAGAGGAGAGTCAGGTCAGAGACCGTGGGTACTATCTTCGTCAAAAAACCAAGTTTCACCGATTATGTCAGTCTGCTCGAAGCACCTTCTCTGATCACTTGCACACGGGCTGATAAGGCATCCTCTTTATATTGCCATTTTTATGTCACCGTCACTGACTCCTATCACACTATGTTAAAAGGGGCTGTCTGTGCATTTCTCTCCTCTATACTCCAATATGCTGGAGACTCTTTGAGGGCAAGTGGAGTGCTCTACATGTTTGGGAATCTCCAGTGCATGGCATTGGGCTTGGCAACAGCAAGTCATCAGTGTGTAGCCCAAAGCTAAACACACAGCAACCTCAGGACCTTTGCATTTGTTTGCCTGGGAAATCTCTCCCAGTATTGCTGGCTTGGTCTTGTCGTCAGGTCTCCTTTCAAATACCACCTCTTCAGAGAGACCTTTTCCGACCCCTTAACCTAAAGTAGTACCTGCCTCCCCCTCTCTCCCCACCTTTATTACATCACTCTGTTTATAATAATTCACTATTGTATAACCACTTGAAAGCATTGACCTTGCTTACATTAGAATGTAAGCTCCATGAGGACAGAGCCCAGCTGGATTTGTTCAACACTGGCATACAGTAGGAGCTATATTAATGTTTGTTGAATAAATAAATGAATCAAAGTGATGTGTGTTCAAACTGACTCCTTCAAATGCACTTTGCGCAATGAATGCATCAATGAATGGATGGATACCAAGTCCTCGATAACCACGGGCTACTGAATGAGAGAGCTTTAAAAAATATGAAGTGCAATACAAATGAGAGACATCGTTCCCAGCATTGTTATCCCAAATTTATCGCCATCAATCTCGGCACTAGCAGTGTAGTCACAGCTAATCAGCCTGCGCATACAGCTGTGACAGTATTTTAAAAGGCAGTCACACGGGTCTCCATCTGCCAGAAACGCAGTCGCCTCTTCTGCTGAATAAACCCAAACAGGTAAATGGTGCTGATGTGACAGCTCCTTTATCACCAGCCTTCTCTGCTTCGGAACTTTTACTTTGAAAGAAAGCGTTAACTATTGTTTTAAATGAGAGGAACAGAAAAGAGGGCAGAAAGATTAAAAAAAAAAAAAAAATCTCTGGGTTTATAATAGAAGCTAGACCTTTAAGAAGCAGGACAGTGCCCTAGAAAGCAATGCTTGGGCAGAAAGAGAAAGATCTGGGGACAGATCCCAGCGCCATGACTGAGTCAGCTGTGTGTCCAAGGATGTCATTTAACCTCACTGAATGGTAGCTTGCTCGGAAGGCACCTAGGTTGAGAATTAAACATGCCCAGCACCTAGTAGGTCCATCATGCCTATATACTGAATGGACAACTGGGTGGATTTTAAGGGCACACAGTAGGTGTACAATCGATGCACGCACTTGCTCTATCTGCCTCCCAACGGTTTGGTCTGAGCTGCCCCTACTGCTCACCCACTCCTTCATTTCCCTGCACCTCCGCAGTCTCGCCACTCCAAGCCCCTGTTCTCTCATTGGATGACTCATGTTGACCAACTCATAATTCCAGCGGAGGGGGCACAAAGCAGTTAAGAGACGCTGCAGTGAAAATGAGCGCTGCTCATGTCCCATCCTATTACTGAAATAAACACCAATTCAGAACCAGCCATTCTAGCAGCGGCAGGCGCCATGTGTCTGCAGGGAGTTGAATACGGCACACACACGGAAAGCTAAACGTTGATGATGGGCACAGAGGTGAACCCAGGGATGCTCGCAAAGGGCTAACCCCACGTGGCCACACAATGGTGCATCTCCCGCGTGGTTAAACCCCATCGTGCATGCCAAGGTAAAGTCCACTGGTGCCTCCGACTCTGTTACCTGTAGCTTGTGGGGACAGGGCCTCTTTAATAAGTCGCTGGGAGAGGTGGAAACTAAACCGGCCTACAAAAAAAATTTAAGCCATGTTTCTCTCCAAACCATAAAGAGGCCCATTCTAACTCTGCGTTTTAACAGCTCTTATTTACCAACCCCCTCACCACTCTCTGCGACAGTTCATTATTGTTGTCCTGATGAATACAGGACAAGTTAACCTCTGAATGAGTCCCCGGCAGTTGGAATAATAAATAAGGCCTCTCAGGCACCCTTAGTGGGAGGATTGAAGGGGCTGAGCCGGGGCTCCTGGGCCCCCTTCTCGTGAAGCCTCAGGCCTCCCAGGGTCAGTGGCTGCAGTTCCATTTGGCAACCCCAGAAAGCGCCTTTCAGGGCTGTGAGCTGGGGCCATTTTCACATTTACCGCTTCACCGAGTCCCCATCTGACGGGGATGAATAGGCATTTAGCGAATTTACTTAGCGATGCTTCCACATGAAATCGTCTCAAAAGATGACATCTTAGGGGAGGGAGGGTGGATGAGGAGGGGGCTGAGGTTTCCAGGCCCAGAGCTTTTGGGCAAAGCCGCCTTTCAAAGCCAAGCGTTGCGTGCTTGGCAAAGGATCCTGATGGATTGTCTGGAAGGGTGGGGCGGGGGGGGGGGGGACCCCTGCCTACCCCCTTTCCTAGGGGCCCGGGCCCCTTGCTCTCCCTCTGTGTGAAATGCCTGCTCTGAATGCTAAAGCCCATCCCCCCAGTCCTTCTCAAAAGGGAGATGGAACTTGGCTGAGGACCAAATTCTCCTATTGTTGCTTTCAGACGCCTGTCGATAATTGCCTACATAATATTTAGTTCTCTCCAGATAATTAACAGCTTGCGATCTGTTGACATTTTACCCCGTTCCAGTTTCTCACTCTCTCTCTCTCTCTCTCTCTTCCACTCACGCACATTTCTCACTTCCCTTTCCTGGTGGAGTCATTTGCCAAATGGTTCCCACAGTTCATCCCTTGTATCTGTCTCGTCATCAATTTCCTCCTACTTTTTGCTGAAATGATTAGAAATCATGTCTCTTGGTCTATGCCAGTTCCTCTGCTTCCTGAGGATAACTGGGGCCCATTGCTACCACCATTGGAGTCACTGGGAAGTCTCTGCTGAAATAAGTAAGAAATAAATATTAAAATAAACTTACTGGGAGCCATGAGAATCTTGTTGGAAATGAATAAAAAAATGAGTAATAAAATAATCTCCCAAGTCACAGCCATTTACTAAATGTGCACCATGCCCTAAGGCCATGGGAAAGACTTTTGCCACATTTTATTGCATTTGATATTCACAACGATGCTAAAAAATGTAAATTTCGGCTGGGTGTGGTAGCTTATGCCTGTAACTCCAGCAGTTGGGGAGGCCAAGGCACATGGGTCACTTGAGGTCAGAAGGTCGAGACCAGACTGGCCAACATGGTGAAACCCCATCTCTACTAAAAACACAAACAAACTAGCCAGATGTGGGCTGGCACAGCTGTAGTCCTAGCTACTCGGGAGGCTGAGGCTGAAGAACTGCTTGAACTTGGGAAGTGGACGTTGCAGTGAACCCAGATCGCTCTACTCCACTGCAGCCTGGGTGAAAGAGTGACACTCTGTCTCACAACAACAACAACAACAACAACAACAACAAAAGGAATTTCACTCTCATTTTACAGACGGGCAACCAAGACTCAGAGAAATCATCCATTTAATGAAGTGCAGAACCAGAACTGGAACCTGGGTACAAATGTCACAGCTTGTGTTCTCTACTATGAGACTGCCTTTACAAATGATAGTGAATGAATGAGTGAGTGAATGAATGAAAGAATGTATTCCACTTCAAGTGCAGAAGAAAAAAAATACAGGTGCGATAATGTCTTCCTCTTCATAGCCTGGTCTGCAGCCCACTGCTATTAGAAATGCCCTACTTCAGGCCTCAACCAATACCTACTGAGCAAAAGTGTGTTTTTAAACAAGATTCCAGATGATGCATATGCCCTTTAAAGTTTCAGAAGCATTGCTCTAAGTCAAGTATGACTATCGGTAGTTAATTCTCTACTTTCCATCTTTATCTGCTCCTCACGGTTTCTTCTGGAGAGCCCGGACTATGAACGAATTACTTTCATTTCAATAAGCCTTAGGTGTTGAGAGTATTAAATAAAAACAATACACCTAATACCTGTGCCATAGTACTCAGCATACAGTAAGCCCACGATAAATGTCAGCTGTTATATAATAGCATTATTATTACCATCTTGAACATCAGAAGCTTAAGACACCTTGAACTGTGGAAAACAGTGTAAAGACCCAACCTGATTTGAACTTGGAAGGCTTTCTGTGCATAAGACCCATGGAACGTTCTGCAGAGCATAGTTTAAGAGATGTCCAAGGCCCCTGCCCAGCTGGTGTCAGACTTAGGGACTGGCTCCCAGAGGGCCATGGTACCATTGTGTATGTCTTATCTATATAACAGCTCTGGACGTTAAGTTATGAAGGAAGAGAGGGCAGAGTTCTCAGGTTCCCATAGCGCCCAGGAGCCCATGCTGTATGGAAAAGGTGCTCTGGGCACACAGAGGCAAGCAAGCAATGCCTGTTTGCTGGTGGCATGTGACAAGAGATGAAGCCTGCTCAGCTTCCACTAGGAAGGAGGACACAAAACCAACTGCACCTCTCCGGGCTCCTGGTGCTCACCTGGCACTCGTGCCCCAGAACCCCTTCCCCACTGCAGGATACTGTCAAGGACCCTGCCAGAGGTGCCCACAGTCCAATGGTGGAGGCGACAGGACTAAAGCCAAAATTACATGCAGGATTTTGTAAATGTCAGGATTCAGGATTTCAAACCTCTGATGCTGCCAAGTGTGCACAGAGTCCGGGGGACACTGGAATTATTCCTCCTGGACTGCAATGAACCAGCCACTGTGAGGCAGAAATGCACATGAAAGACTATGGGGAGGCCGGGCACGGCTGTAATCCCAGCACTTTGGGAGGCCGAGGCGGGTGGATCATTTGCAGTCAGGAGTTCGAGACCAGCCTGCCCAACATGGTGAAACCCCGTCTCTAGTAAAAAATACAAAAATTAGCTGGGTGTGGCGGCATGCACCTCTAATCCCAGCTACTTGGAAGGCTGATGCCGGAGAATTGCTTGAACCAGGGAGGTGGAGGTTGCAGTGAGCCAAAATCGCACCACTGTACTCCAGCCTGGACAAGAAGAGCGAAACTCCGTCTCAAAAAAAAAAAAAAAGAAAAAAAAAGGAAAGACTATGGTGTTGCATGAGGGACTGTGAAATCAGGTAAGTTGAGGAGGTTGAGGGTTGAGGCGCTTTCAATCTGAGCTGAGAAGAGACTACAACAGCGTTTCCCCAACTTCTGCTTCTAGTGTATCCATAATCTTTAAGTTATTTTATATGTATATTTAATTTAAATACCACTTTAGCTTCATCTTATGCACCAATGTTTATGATATTTGATGTACTTTTTTTTTTTTTTGGAGAGTCTTGCCATCTTCATCATTTTTCTGAGATCAGACGAGGTAGGGTGCGTTCGGGGTGGTATGTCTGTAGACCATCTTAACCAGTTTTCAGAGTACAGTTCACTGGTACTAGATGGATTGACACTGTTGTGCAACCATCACCAATATCCATCTCCAGAACTCTTCATCTTGCAAAACTGACACTCTCTGTTAAATAATAATTATCTATCTCTCTTTTTTTTTTTTTATAGCCCCTGGCAACCCCCATTCTACTTCCTCTCTACTATTTAAACTATTCTAGGTAAGTGACATATATGGAATTGTACAGGATTTGTGTTTTGGTGGCTGACTTATTTAACTAGCACCATGTCCTCAAGGCTCATCCATATTGTATCGTATCTTAGAATTTCTTTCCTTTTTAAGGCTGAATAATATTCCATTCTGATGTACCACTTGTATGTTATTTTTTCCCTGTTACATATTAAAAGCATTAACAACCACATGTCTGTATACTTCCTAAATCAACTGGGCTGCCAGGGGCACACATGGAAGGGGTCAACTCTCCTGGTTTGCCCAGGACTGAGGGAGTTCCCATGACACAGGACTTTTAGTTTTAAAACTGGATGGTCCTGAGCAAATGAAGATGAGTTGATGACCCCAGGCACATGGCTCCATTGAGGGCTGCATGACCACAGGAGAACTGTCCACTCCACAGAGGCAAAAAGCTCACCTTACTGTGATGAACCCAATGTATAGAAAACAAGATCACGGCAGGGTCTATTGTAACCCTTTCCTATGCTTTTAAAATCATGATGAAAGCTTAGATCACAGCAAGGTAAAGACTGAAATACCAGCAATAGCAACATCATCATCTAACACTTGAGTGCCTACTCTGTGGTATTTGCATCTATTAACTCACTTAATCCTCATGACCACCCTAAGAGGTAGATGCCATTACATTTATATCCATTTGTTATTATATAAATGGGAACATGTATGTACATGGATTTTTGTGTAATGACATATGCCACTTCTGTGACTCATCAGCACATAGAGGCCGACTTCATCCTTTTAACGGTTGCACAGGATCTTATAGAATGGGCATAGCCGGCCAGGCGCGGTGGCGTAATCTCAGCACCTTGTGTGGCTGAGGTAGGCAGATCACGAAGTCAAGAGATTGACACCATCCTGGCCAACATGGTGACACCCCATCTCTACTAAAAATACAAAAAAATTAGCCAGGCATGGTGGTGGGCGTCTGTATCCCAGCTAATTGGGAGGCTGAGGCACGAGAATTGTTTGAACCTGGGAGGCGGAGGTTGCAGTGAGCTGAGACTGCGCCACTGCACTCCAGCCTGGGTGACAAGAGTGAAGCTTCACCTCAAAAAAAAAAAAAAAAAAAAAAAAAAGGCATAGCCAATGCCCTAGTGATGAACACTTACGTCATTTCCATTTTCTCCCTATTACAGATACTGCTCAGATGATCTGCCCACCTCAGCCTCCAAAGTGCTGGGACCACAGGCATGAGGCCTTGTGCCTGGCCTATCATCCACTTCTGTATCCACATCTCTGTCCATTCCACACCCTCTGCCAGGAATGCTCCTTCCTATGTCTTTGCCCAATGAACTGCGAGTGATATCGGGGAAGGAATCCCAGAGTCAGGGTACTCATGAGAAAATGCTTTATAATAACAATTGCAGAAAGATTTCCCTTTGTTGCTCATCAAGTATTAAGGGTTCGTCCTTCTTTAATTTTACAATAACCCATCCAGGAGGTACTCATTTGCGGATGAACAAACTAGGACTGGAAGAGCTTTCACGGCTTGTGCCAGGTCTTACGAGTGGTGGAGGGGAGATGCAGACCTCAGTGCCCAAGGGCCAGAGCCTGAGCTCTTATCAATCCCGCTTTCCCCGTGGTGAATAAGCTTCAGGAATGTGATCCATTTCTGTAGACACAGAGGCCGGAAACAAACAGGAAACTGCAGCTGCCTTCTGAAGCCTTCCACTTCCCTTCCAGGGGACTTTTGTTGAGTGTAAGTTGCACAACAGGAGTTGACACAGGTAGAACCTCTGTCCAGCGTGTGTGTGTATTTCCTGTGCTCCTGTAAAATCTGAAGTCCAGCAAGTTTCCTCCTCTCCCTGCCTTCCATCTCGTGAATGGATTCTAACCCATACTTCCATCTCGTGAATGGATTCTAATCCACACTTCCATCTCATGAATGGATTCTAACCCACCCTTCCATCTCGTGAATGGATTCTAACCCATCCTTCTGTGTCCGGAATTGGTAGGTTCTTGGTCTCATTGACTTCAAAAATGAAGCCATGGACCCTCGTGGTGTTACAGTTCTTAAGGATGGTGTGTCTGGAATTTCTTCCTTCAGACGTTCAGATGTGTCTGGAGCTTTTTCCTTCTGGTGGGTTCGTGGTCTCATTGTCAGGAGTGAAGCTGCAGACCTTCGTGGTGAGTGTTACAGCTCTTAAAGGCAGCGTCTGGAGTTGTTCCTTCTTCCCGGTGTGTTCGTGGTCTCGCTGGCTTCAGGAGTGAAGCTGCAGACCTTGGCGGTGTTACAGCTCATAAAGGCAGCGTGGACCCAAAGAGTCATCAGCAGCAAAATTTATTGCAATGAGTGAAAGAACAAAGCTTCCACAGAATGAAAGGGACTGGAGCCAGTTGCCGCTGGCTAGCGCCTGCAGCCTGCTTTTATTCCCTTATCTGACCCCATCCACATCCTGCTGATTGGTCTATTTTACAGAGAGCTGATTGGTCCGTTTTGACAGAGTTCTGATTGGTGCGTTTACAATCCTTGAGCTAGACACACAGTCACAGAGTGCTAGTTAGCTAGATACAGAGTTAGCCAGATACAGAGTACCAATTGGTGTATTCACAAACCCTGAGCTAGACACAGAGTGCTGATTGGTGTATTTACAAACCCTGAGCTAGACACAGAGTGCTGATTGGTGCATTTACAATCCTTGAGCTAGACACAGAGTCACAGAGTGCTAGTCCTCCAAGTCTCCACTAGGTTAGCTTGACACAGAGTGCTGACTGGTACACATACAATCCTCCTGTTAGATATAAAAGTTCTCCAAGTCCCCATCTGGTTCAGGAGCCCAGCTGGCTTCACCCAGTGGATCCTGCACCTGGGCTGCAGGCAGAGCTGCCTGCCAGTCCCGAGCGGCACCTGTACTCCTCAGCCCTTGGGCTGTTGGTGGGACCAGGTGCCACTTGGCAGGCAGCCACGCGGAAGCCCACCGCAGCGGGAGGAGCTCAAACATGGTGGGCTGCAGGTCCCGAGCCCTGCCCCTGCCGGGAGGCAGCTAAAGCCCAGCGAGAATTTGAGTGCAGCGCCAGCGGGCCAGCACTGCTGGGGGACCTGGTGCAACCTCCGCAGCTGCTGGCCCGGGTGCAAAGCCTCTCACTACCCTGGGCAGTGAGCGCCAGCCGGCCACTCCGTGTGCGGGCCCGCGGAGCCTGCACCCATGCCTGCTGGCACTCGCACTGGCCCGCGAGCACCGCTCGCAGTCCCGGTTCCCGCCTGCGCCTCTCCCTCCACACATCCCTACAAGCAGAGGGAGGCAGCTCCGGCCTCAGCCAGCCCAGAGAGGGGCTCCCACGGTGCCGTGGTGGGCTGAAGGGCTCCTCAAGCACCACCAGAGGGGATGCCGAGGCCAAGGAGGCGCTGAGAATGAGGGCTGGTAACACATTGTCACCTCTCACTTCCATCTTGTGAATGGATTCTAACCCATCCTTCCATCTTGTGAATGGATTCTAACCCATCCTTCCCCAGGGCTTATTTAGGGGAGGAGGAGACACTGCCACTGCTCTCTCCTCCACACACCAGAGAGTTTATGCAAGGACCTTATTGACGGCATCTTCTCACCTACTGGAACAATCAGGGAAGTCCAGGATTGGAGAGCAACAGTGAATAAAGGCCAAGTTCAGGACTCATCCAAAAAGAGACAAGAGCAAAAGAACTGTAAAAAGGACAAATCCCTGATTCAAATGTAGTCAAAGAACATGCATTTGTATGTTCACTGAAGCAGTATTAACAATAGTAAAGACGTGGGATCGATCTAGGTGCCCGTCAATGGTGAACTGAATAAGGAAGATGCGGTACACATACACCAAGGAACACCGTGCAGCCATCAAAAGAACAAAATCATGTCCTTTGCTGCAACATGGATGCAAATGGAGGCCATTGTCCTAAGTGAATTAACAGAGGAGCAGAAAGCTAAATACCACATGTTCTCACTTATAAGTGGGAGCTAAAAATTGGGTTCTCATGGACATGAAAATGGGAACAAATACTGGAGACTACTAGAGAAGGGAGAAGAGGAGGGCAAAGGCTGAAAAATAACCTAGTGGGTACAATGCTCACTTACCTGGGTAATGGGGGCCTTCATGCCCCAAACCTCAGCATCACACAGTATAACCCTGGAGCAAACCTGCACACGTACCCACTGAATCTAAAATAAAACTTGACGTTATTTTTTTTTCTTTTTAAAAAAAGTTTAAAAAGCAGTCCAAATTTACAGAGAGACTTATTTTGCTAAGATATGGGGGGAAAGGTATGAAAAATGCTAAAGCGCATATTTTTTCTTGGATTCCATAGGCATAATTCCAGCCACCATGAGCAACTGAGGAAAAGTGAACTGGATAAAATGCTGGCCCGACCTCCAGGCTCCTGTCTACCCCATCCTCCAGGAAGCAGCTGCAGAATCTTCCTAAAACATGAGTCTGACCATGTCACCCTTTGACTCAATACCTTCAGCAGCTCTCCATCATCTGTAGAACAATGTCCTCAACCCTTGGCAAGGCATGCAAGGTTGTTTGTGACCCGGCACTGCCTACTCAATCTTTGGAATTACTTGAAGTTTTCTAAATGTTCTGTGTTCTTTCATAACTCTAAGACTTTGCAAACACTGTTTGGTCTCCTGGGAAAAATATGACTTCCACTTCTTCAATAGGTCAGGCCTTGTGACAAACGCCTGGGACAGGAGTGGGTAAGATGGTTGGGGCACCTGTCCTCAAGGAACGCAAAGAACACTGGGGGAGGCAGACATATAGGTAGGTCCCTGTGATATGAAGTGAGATAGCAGGTGAATTGAAGCACGGACATTCAGGTGAGGCTACAAAAAGTATGCTGGGGACACCAGGGGACAGTACCTCCTTCTACAAAGGCAGGCGGCAAACTGGAGAACGACCTGGATGATACAACCCAATCAGTTTTAATTGGATTTACCTTTTTATTCTGACAAAAACGATGTGGCATGAAAACACACTCACTGCATTTGAATGGACCAGCAAACCATTTCACAAAGCCTCAGTGCTTTCACAGGACATTTGTAAGAAACACATTTTTCATTTTAAACATACACACGCCTTTCTAAGAGGCAGTTTATCTGAAGTTCCATCAATGAGCACTCTTAACACACCAGCCCTTCTTTTAGACAGCTGTAATGGAAAGGTAACTGACAAGAATCAGCACCCTGGGGCCATGTAGGAACCTGGGATGCCACCGGAATCATGAATGAATTAAACTGACACTCCACTTGCTGGTTGGCGGGGGGAACGCAGGGTTGGGATTGTGTGTGTGCATGCTTGTGCACGCACATATGTATATGAAGTCTATTTAATTGTATTTTGATTCTCTTAAGTCTGCTTGTCCTTGTATGCCATGAGGCATCTCAAATGTGCAGAACATTTAGTTAACCAAATTCTGATTCCCATACAATGATTTATTACAGCCAGTTATTTGATTTGATCTTCGGGGAACCAGGGGAGGTCCACTTCAGAGGGCATCGAAAGATTGAATCTTAAAAGTAAATACGATTTAAGAAGGAAAGCCAAGAGACGGCTACAAGGAAAGCTGTTTTCAGAGAGGTGTTTACAGTAGTTTCTCTCTGATCCTTGCCACTTTCTTGCTGTTTGATTTTGAGCAAGTTCCACAGGCTCGCTGAGCCTTGGTTTTCTAATCTGCCAAATGGCAGCATTTAACAACGGTCTATGAGTTACTTGTGTGTTGTGGGCATGGTACATGCAGTGCCTGGTGCATAGCAGGTGCCCAGAAACTGGAGTTCCTTAGAAAGAAGTTTCTATATTCTTTGCTAGAAATGCAGAGGGAAAGGTATGCCCACCCCTTGCTAGTTTCCTCCCAAATTGTGACATTTCAATTCGTACACCTTGTGGTTCCTAGCAAAAATTTAAGTTATGTATGTTCACGTTGCTTGACTGTAAGCTACCTGAGGACAAGAACTTTATGTGGGTCATCTATGTTTCCTACTGTCCAGCACAGAGGACTGGAGCATGACAGGTTCCATCAGCCTTATGCCTGTTTCTCTTGGGGTCCCCCAGGCCCATTTCACTGTAGCCCACAGAAACTGCTCAGCACAACTGTGTTGCAGGACAGAATGAGAGCTTTTGTCCATACCATCCCTAATGCCAGAAACATCCTTCCTACACCTTCGCCTAGAAAACTCCTGCTTGCCTTTGCAAAAGCTGGCTCAATGTCAGTTCCCCTGGGAAGTGCTGGAGTATAAATGACCATTGAATGGCACTGAACTGTACTGACATGTTGACCTTTCTCTTTGTGCTTATGGCTGAGAACAGGTACCTTTTTCACCATTCATCCTGCCCTGGGTTTGTTCAAATAATCACCATGACCTATAATACTAATTTGTCCATTTCCATTTCACCACACAGGTCTTCCTAATGCACCAACACTAATGTATCGGAATTTGGAGTGGTTAAAATAATGCAGATCTGACATCAGAGAAATGTAGGTTTGAGCCCTAGTTCCACCACTTACTGGCTGTGTGGCCTTGGGCAGGTCATTTTTAGTTAGTTGATGCTCAATTTTGTCATTTTTAAAATTGAGGATAATAACACTATGTACTTCATAGAGCTGAAGATGTAATGAAATAAGAGGGAATAATCTGTTGCTTGCAACTACAAAATTCTAGCTGATACAGAAACTGGTACCAGGGTAGGGTAATGAGTGTTCAGCCAGTGAAAACAAGAGAGATCTACTACAGCTTAGGTAACCTAGCCCACAGAATGCTAGAATGTCAACTCTTATTATTGTTATTATTATGAATTCTCTAGGACTAGAGCCTGTACTGTGCCAGGAGTAGGATACAGCAAGGATCTCTAACTCCCAGAACTTTGGGATTGGGTCAGTTTGGATTTCAGCCCCAAGGTGAGATTGAGCTTGAAGGACAGTTGATACTGTCACCAAGCATCTCATTCTCCTTAGGCAGCTTGCCATGTTCACTAGCCTGTATGTATTGGATTACAAGGTCAAAATGCATTGCAACACAGACAGGAGTCATACATGCCATGGAAAAACAAACACCGTGGCTTCTGCAACAGAGAGATAGATTCTGGAGGATCAAGACATGCTGCGTCCAGTATACTCTTTACCCATAGATTTCCAAGGTTGCTTGTTTATCTCGGAGGGCTGAGGAGAAATTTAAAAGGATTTTAGACAGATTTTTTTTTTTTTTAAACAGAGGGCACAAGGTAAGAAGTAACTTGACAGTTTCTAGGCAAAGAAAACATCAGAAATGATTTAAATGAGAAGTTATCATATAGATCATCAGTTTTTAAGCTGCATCTGCAGGAACCCCAGGTTGGGGCTAGGCAGCTGGGGCCTCAAGACACCTCAGGTGAGGTTTCCTTACCGAGGATTCACTTCCACCTATATTGGGTGAAATTTCAGTTGAGCAAAATGCTTTAGTAGCCTAAAACAAATGTTCAAAATGATTTAAAAAACCCTAGAAG
>NW_016809524.1:279003-316668 GCF_001698545.2 Rhinopithecus bieti | reverse complement strand
GTTAGAATGACAATCATTAAAAAGTCAGGAAACAACAGGTGCTGGAGAGGATGTGGAGAAATAGGAACACTTTTACACTGTTGGTGGGACTATAAACTAGTTCAATCATTGTGGAAAACAGTGTGGCGATTCCTCAAGGATCTAGAACTAGGAATACCATTTGACCCAGCCATCCCATTACTGGGGATACACCCAAAGGATTATAAGTCATGCTGCTATAAAGACACATGCACACGGATGTTTATTGCGGCACTATTCACAATAGCAAAGACTTGGAATCAACCCAAATGTCCATCAGTGACAGACTGGATTAAGAAAATGTGGCACATATACACCACGGAATACTATGCAGCCATAAAAAAGGATGAGTTCGTGTCCTTTGTAGGGACATGGATGCAGCTGTAAACCATCATTCTAAGCAAACTATCTCAAGAACAGAAAACCAAATACTGCATGTTCTCACTCATAGGTGGGAATTGAACAATGAGATCACTTGGACACAGGAAGGGGAACATCACACACCGGGTCCTATTGTGGGGAGGAGGGGAGGGATAGCATTAGGAGATATACCTAATGTAAATGACAAGTTAATGGGTGCAGCACACCAACATGGCACATGTAATACATGTGTAACAAACCTGCATGTTGTGCACATGTACCCTAGAACTTTAATAATAATAATAAAAGAATATCCAAATAAATTATTAAAAAATGGCCAGTTTAACTTCTAGTTCTCTTTTGGGAGAGGAAAGAGGCTGGCGTCTTACTCAATAGCAGAACTGGCTGAGCTCTGCCCTCACTAACTGCCCAATCTTGGGCAGATGACAATTTTTCTGAACAGCACTGTTGCCCTTATAATAACAGGAATCACAATATGATATGCCTTGTGGAGTTGTTTTGGGGTTAGAAGGAATGATGTCAGGTTAAGCTGTTAGCATGGGTAGTTGGTGTACAGTAAACAGTAAGTATTAGCTGTGTTACTCTTACAGCTGTGAATTAAATTTCTTTTCTTTTTCCCTCCTTCCTTCCCTCCTCTCTCCCTTTTTACTCTCTCTCTCTTCCGTTTCTCTTTCCTTTTCCTTTATCCTTTTCTTTCCTTCCTCTTCCTGCATCCTGCCTACTCAATTTTTGGAATTACTTGAAGTTTTCTAAATGTTCTGTGCTTTTTCATAACTCTAAGATTCTGCAAGCTCTATTAGCTTTCCTGGTAAATATAATTTCCCACTTCTTCAGCAAGTCAGACCCTGCCATAAGCATTTGCTGAGCATCTTCCTGTGTGCCAAAGACTGAGTTCATTTCTTTTTTTTTTGAGATGGAGTCTTGCTCTTTTCACCCAGGCTGGAGTGCAGTGGCGGGATGTCGGCTCACTGCAACCTCTGCTTCCCAGGTTCAAGTGATTATCCTGCCTCAGCCTCCTGACTAGCTGGGATTACAAGTGTCTGCCACCACGCCTGGCTAATTTTTTTACTTTTTAGTAGAGACGGGGTTTTGCCATGTTGGCCAGGCTGGTCTCAAACTCCTGACCTCAGGTGATCCGCCTGCCTCAGCCTCCCAAAGTGCTGAGATAACAGGCGTGAGCCACCACACCTGGCCGACTGTGTTCATTTCTGACTTGAGACATGAATTCTGCTTTTTCAACAGCTGGGTATCACTTTGAGTTGTACGGGCTCATTTCAATGAGGACATTTAAGCCTGGGTTTTATTTGACTCTACGTGAGCTCACACTTCCTGCTTCTTGGGTAAAAGCTATTCATTTACAAGTATTTATTTCTTTTCCCAGAGAGGTGTGTACTCAGTGGCAATACCTCAGTCCTACTTCTTCTGTGTTCCTATGGTGACCGATACAGTGTTTTACTAACAACAACAAAAATCCAAATTAGTAACAAATGTCATCTGGGATCTGACCACATCAACTCTACCAGGAAGATGCTGATACAAGTTCATTGCTCGCTGATGAATTCTTTTCAGTGCCAGGTCTCTGAGTACTTAAATGGCTGCATGGTAAAAACAGGATCGTAGTATAAATGATCAAACAGGACATGTGGTAGATGAAGGCAAATTTGTGCACACTACACTATCTCCACGTACTCATTCAGTAAACATTTATGTGACACCTGCTATGAGTCAGATGCTGTTTCAGATGCTGAAGAAACAGCAAAGATGCAGACCAAATCCTTGTGAGAAAGGAGCTTTGGTGTTCTGAGGCATCCACGTACATCCTGGATTCGCTTCCCTGTATGCATTAAGAGCGTAGTCACGTACCATCCTTGCTAGAATGAAGAACACAGGCACTCTGCCCACTTCCTGTGTTTTGTGGCTCAAATGAGGAACCTCAGTTGAGCAAGGCTTGGCTAGCACAATGTCTGGCATATTATAGTTGCTCAATGCACACAGGGACAAAGGTTGAATGCAATCTCTGAGTCTGTGCCAGGTTCCTGGTATGGAATTCACAAACTCAGATAGAATTCCTTTCATGCTAAGGCAGATACATCAGCAGGTCCCACTGAGATAAGCCCGACTGAACGATAGCTTGATGTGCCACTGTTCTGCAGAAACATCATTCAGCAAAAGGTGAAGTAGGTTTAAAGCTCATCTCCACTCCTTGGTCCTTGCGGTACCACCTTGCAGTTTTCTTTATCCTTCTGAGCCTCTGTTTCCTTGTCTGAGTCGTGCAAAGACTTGATGAGACCGACCATGGGTGTGGAAGACTCAATCCAGTGCCTGCCACATAGTAATTGCTTGATTATCTGGTAGCCCTTGTTTTGTATTTGGCTCTGAGTGAGGCAGAAGGGTGGCAGGTTTTCCCAGGCTGCAATGTGCAGTCATCAAAGGTTTTCCCAGGGAAGCTGTGGTCCTTGGGATGTTGTTGATGGAGTTAGAGACCAAGAGTCAGAGACCAAACCAAGACCAACCTCTCTGTGGTTGGTTCCCTGGCTGGCTCTCAGAGGCTGGCCAAAACAAACAAACAAACAAAAAAAGCAAAACAGACACACAAAAAAACAAAAGGAAGATATACATCTAAAGAAGCTGAAATCCCTCTCTTTTTCTACTTTATCTTATTACTTCTTCCCTTTTCCTCCTAAGTAGCTGAACCACATATGTTAAGAGTCATTGTAATACTGAAAAGAATGGAAAACAGGTGTTCAAACAAAACTTGTACATGCTATTCATGGCAGCACTATTCACAATAGCCCAAAGTAGAAAGAGCCCAAATGTCCATCACCTGCTGCATGGATAAGCCAAATGAGGTCTATCCAGACAATGGGATATTAGTCAGCCACAGAAAGAGATGAAGTACTCATACAAGCCACAATGCAGATGAACCTTGAAAACATTATGCTAAGTGAAAGAAGCCAGATGTGAAATACCCACGTGTTGTATGATTCCATTTATATGAAATATTCAGAGTTGGCAAACCCATAGAAACAGAAAGCAGACTGGGGGGTTGCCAGGGGTTGGGGGTCAGAGGGGAATGAGGAGTGACTGCTTAATGGGTACAGGTTTTCCTTCTGGGGTGACTAAAATATCTGTAACTAGACAGTGATGATGGTCATACACCATTGTGAAGGTATTAAGTGCTACTAATTTCAATTGTGTATTATTTTTGGCATATTAAATATAACTTGTTTTTTGAGATGAAGCCCCACTCTGTTGCCCAGGGTAGAGTGTAGTGGCGTGATCTCCTCTCACTGCAACCTCCACCTCCCGGGTTCAAGTGATTCTCCTGCCTCACACTCTCAAGCAGCTGGGATTACAGGCATGTGCCACCAAATCTGGCTACTTTTTGTATTTTTAGTAGAGACAGGCTTTCACCATGTTGGCCAGGCTGGTCTCGAATTCCTGACCTCAACTAACCCGCCCTCCTTGGCCTCCCAAAGTGCTGGGATTATAGGCACGCACCGCTGCATCTGGCCAACATATTTTAATGTTATTATTTATGTTTTTATTTTTATACCACAATAAAAATATGCCAGTTGAATCCCAAAATTTCAAACTGAGAAATAAAACAACAGCTACAACAATAACCATGTTTGGTGTATCATACCTATTTTATATACGCTATCCACCTAGTCCTCACAATCCCCCTAAAATAGGCAGCAGTAGCTCCATTTTCCAATGGAACAAACTTCTGAAAATTGGGTAACTTGTCTAATAATCATGATGATAATAACAATAATAAGTATAGGGTATAACAGTTACTTGCTGAGGCACCTGTTATGTATCAGCTCAGTTTGCCTTCCCAATATCATCATGATGTACATATTATCATTATCACCCATGTTACAGAGGAAGATGAACAGAGATGTTAAGGGACTTGTCCTAGGTTAGCCCACAGGTAACAGAAACAGGGATTTGCACCCAGACCATTTGACCTCAGAGTCCACATGCATCACCACTGGAGCCTGCAGGATACCAGGCGTGGTCATGGAACCGAGAAGGAATGTGGACACCTGCAGAACTTACCTCCCTGTCCTCTCTCATGGAAAATGGGAACAGACTAGGTATCTGCTCCATGACATCAAGGGGACTGCATGGGATCCAGACCTTCTGCCAGGCTGCGTGGAAGCCAGACAGGTGTGATGTGTGAATGTCCCTCTGGCCTGCCAGGCTCCCAGACATAGATCTTTGACATTTGCGCAGGCACCTCCAGTTTACGTGCAGAAGCAGCTGAGCCAACCTTAGGATTCATGAGAACCTACCATGGCTCACTGTCCTTTTGAAATAAACTCTCCAGCTCTTTGGAATGTTTTCCATTTTCATGGCGGTAAAATCTGAAAATGCCTCTAGGTGAAAAGACGTAAGTCAAGACAAAACCCCTCCACTGGTCCTCAATCTAGAAATAAGCCCAGAGATTTTTTTTTAATAAACGGGGAATGCAAAAAAAAGGCAATAAAATACTAGTGACTCTCATGGCACTTAGGAATGAAGGACCACAGTCACTGCAGCCACAGCAGTGTTACATGGAACAAACAGTGAGCGCTCATTTGCTCCTTCATGCCTTACTTCAGTAAGTACTGACTGAGCTCTCACTATGTGCCAGGCCCTGTGCCAGGAATAAAAGACACCGTGGTGAGCAAAACAAGTGTCATCTCTCCACTTGTGGAACTGTCACCTGGGCAGCTTGGGTCACCATCACTGTCATCATTTCTCGGGCACTTTCTCTGGGTCAGGCAAGGTGCTGTACATTTCACAGCTTAATCCTTACAGTAAAGGCTGAGGCAGGTAACTGGTGGTTCCCATTTTACAGATGAGAAAACTGAGGCAGAGACAGGTTGAGCAACATGCCCAAGGTCACGTGGCCAGTAAACAGAACAGCTGGAAATTGAACTCAGGCTCTGCTGCCTCCTCAAGTGCACACTTTCAACCGCTTTGCTACACTGGCCTAATGGCCTGAGCCTTGGAGAATTCCTGCCGAATAGCAGGAGGAGGTTGTAGGTCCAGTTCCAGATCCAGCTTACAGCGTCTCTCCAGGAAACCCAGGACCACGAAGCCTAAGAATAAGGTATGCTGCAGGAAACTCAACACCAAGAGAAAACAGCAACAAAGCAACAGGAGGCATTTAGCCTGGTGCAAAGTAATTACCTGAGCTATAATGTACATATCCACTAGCCGGAAATACTAGCTATCATATGTTTCCCCTCCTCCAGCAGGCTGGTACAGTCTTCTACTCTTTTTTTTAAATCTTTCTTTTTCCCACTGCCAAGCAACTGATTATAAACTGAAGCAATCTCATCATGGCATTTTCTAATAGAAAACTTTTCAAAGGCTGCCCATTGCTTATAGGATAAACTTGGACTCCTTAACCTGGCTCTCAGGGTCCCACATGGTCCGGCCCCCACCTGCCTCTCTGGCCTCATTCTATTGGCTTATCCCTTTGCCACACCCTGTCCACGTAAGCCTCTTTTCATTGACTGCAGAAGCCATGCTGTCTCCTGCCTCAGTGCCTTTGTGCATGCAGCCCCTTCTACTTGCCATGTTCACTGTCCCTTTTTTTCACCCAGTTAATTCCTCCTCTTCTTTCAACTCTCAGGAAACCACTGGGCAGAGGGCACTCCAGCCTGCTGCCCATCTCCTTCCTAGTTTTACTTAAAAGGAGGGGGGGAACTGATGGTAGGATTACTTAGTGCCAGTGAGATTGCTTGAGACATGGTTATGGGATGAGTACTTCTCCAGGGAAGCTTTCCCTGGTCTTTTAGAAGAGAAGGGTTATACGTATGTCTGTTTCCTGCATTATATGCATGTAAATCTCTTTCCTGACAATGTCATGAAGATGCCATTATTTAATGGCTTAATCTGTATATTTCTCAAAGGCAGCAATGTTAATGGTTCTATTGGTGTCTGTAACCTCAGGCCCTGGCAAATGTCTGGCACACAGTAGGTTTCCAACAAGCATCTGTGGACCGACTAGAATGTATGAATGAAGGAACAAATTCACAGCGAGGCCCTACAGCTGATAGTTCATTAAAATGTATTTTGTGGACATCACCTTGGTTAAAAATCTCTCTCTTCCTAACATTGCAACCTGAGACGGGCTTCCAAGATAAATTACAGGAGGGGAGCCCAGACACATCTAGGCAGTGAGTCAGTAGAAAACTAGACACACAAGAGCCACTGGATTTATAGAAAGTACTAGAGGAACACATGTCCAGTCACTCTGGGAAATCTTTGAGAATTAGCTGGCATTAAGGCGTTAGTCAGCAACTTGCCTGGTCCACCAGGGAAAGATAAACGAGCCCTGTGCTTCTAGCGGGGGAGGAGAAACCTGGGGTAACTGCTGAAATCAATGAGTCTCAGGATTCAATGACATTAACCTTTTTGATTCAGATCGAAGAAGGTGGTGCAGGGTGAATTACAGTGCTAATGAGGACCAGATATTTATCCTGGGTTTAGGCAGACAAGGCTGGGTGGTAAGAAAACACAGTATGCTCTGGCTTGCAGGAACTCTGCGGGGCTGAATAGCCACGGAGGATTGTCTGTGTGCAAACTGCCTGTCTCCTCTCGGCTGCCCCTGGTCAGGCAACACTGATGGGTGAGCTGTGTTTCATGTGCTCCTTACCAGCTCAAGGTCAGAAATGGCACATGAAGTAGGTTAGGAGAACATAAAATAAAAGGAGTCTGCTGTTTAATAAAAGGTTCAGCTACCTGGGACTGGGTGGAAATCCAGATCAAGGCCTAGGGGAGGTAGACCAGAAGGCCTTGGGGATCTCCATCACTCATTCTCTATCCAGGGTCCTGAAGTCTGAAGCACTTGTGATTCAGATTCAGCCTCACCTGGGTTGACAGAAGCAAAGGCCATGCCTAGGAAGATGGGTGAGTGGGTTGGCACTACATTTGAAAGGGTTGAGATATATGTGTTCTGGGCAAGGCCATGATCTGAAACACGGCAGATCTGGCAGAATGATCAAGGGCAAACTATTGCCTGCCACCTGCTTTTATAAAGAAAATTTTACTGGAACACAGTCATGCCCATTCATTTACATACTGTCTATGGCTGCCTTAGTGTTACAATGGAAGAGTTTCATTATCCTCAGAGACTATATATGTACCACAAAACCTAAAATATTTACTATCTGGCCTTTTATTGAAAACTTTGAGGCTGGGCGAGGTGGCTCATGCCTGTAATCCCAGCACTTTGTGAGGTCGAGGCAGGCAAATGGCTTGAGTGCAGAAGTTTGAGACTAGCCTGGGCAACATGGCAAAATCCCATGTCTACAAAAATACAAAAATTAGCCAGAAATAGTGACATGAGCCTGTAATCCCAGCTACTCAGGAGGCTGAGATGGGAGGACCACTTGAGCCCGGGAGGTCGAGGCTTCAGTGACCTGTGATTGTGCCATTGCACTCCAGCCAGGGTGACAGAATGAGACCCTGTCTCAAAAAAAAAAAAGTTTGTTGAATGAATGGAGCTGGAGGCTTTTATCCTAAGTGAATTAACAAAGGAAGAGAAAACCAAACACCACATATTCTCACTTGTAAGTGGGAGCTAAACATTGAGTACACATGGAAACAAAGAAGGGAACAGCAGACACCAGGGTCTCCTTGAGGAGGCAGGGAGGGTGAGGATGAAAAACTACCTATCAGGTATGCTGTTTATCACCGGAATGAAATAATCTGTACACCAAACCCCCAGGACATACAATTTACCTAGGTAACAAACCTGCACATGTACTCCTGAACCTCAAATAAAAGCTAGAAAAGAAGTGTGTTGATCCCTCACCTGATAACTCTCTTTTTTGGGTCATTCACAATCTTCCTCATAACTTTCTGGCATATCCATCTCATCGAAGTGTCTTCCTGACTCCTCCCACCTAATCCTCTTTCCATGCAGCAGTTTTCCTGGTACTCATTTCTTTCTGATATATGACCCGCTACTGTCTCTTTCTCTAAATAGCATGGAGGGTGCACAACAGTGCTTGCTTGCTTTACTGCTGTATTCCCAACCCTCAGCAAAAATGGCTGGAGTATAGCAGGCACTCAATAAGTACTTGCCAAATGACTGAAGAGTCACTTACCCTTTGTATTGTTGCCTTGTTAATATTTTCTCATTTAAATCAACTTTTTTTTTTTAAGGAAACTTCAGCCTCCAAAATCTGGGCTGAACATGTTCCTATTCCCTTCTATGTGTTAACATATATAAACATGGACATTTTTGAAGACTCGCCTGCATTTCTCTTTAAATCATCTTGCATACTGCAAGCAGCCCACGGGCCATACTTGGGAAGCCCTGACTCATTGTTAAGGGCATGGGTGGGTTTAAGCTCCACTGAGCTCCACTTCTGGGTAGCTCAGCATCTACTCAACTCCCTTCTCTTACAAATGGGGTCAATGAAGGTACCATCTCACCAGATGGCTGACAGATTAAAGGAGACCATAGGAGAAGCACTTAGCACCTGCACAAACTCAGTGGCAGGGAATTCTCAGGGGTGGGGCCATCTCCTGGTCGCTCAGTTCACGACAAAGCAGTGACCCCTCGAAACTGCAGCCATCGCTGTCATGAAGCCTGTCTGAGACACTGCCCCAGTTCCTGAACTGTTCCATCACAACCCGGCAAAGCAATTTGGATTAATGGGACTATTTAGCTGTAGGTGTCCAGAGAATGCATTGTTTGAAGTAACTTGTTAGAAACTTCCCCAGGGTGGCAAACTTTTAAACAAAGATTGACTCTGCAATCAAAAATTGCTTCTGCTTGGCCTTAAACCAGATTCCAGCATCCCGAAGAGCTCGATTAGACTGAGAAAGGGTGGCAATGTTTGTGCCCCTGGCTCGGTTTGCCAAGTAATGTTGACTGATGAATACGATTAAATTGCACTGAGGAGAATCCCTCCCTGGAGAAGGAAGGACACAGGACGGTTGGTGGTTTTTAGCGGCACCGTTTTCATTCCTTCTCCGTAAGAGAACCACCACCAGTGTGGGATTCCCCTTCATCCCCCACCATAGGAAAACTGGCCAGTACTACCCAACGGCTTTCCCCTTCCCATTCTCCACTTTGGGATTAACTGGTTTTGTAGGCAGTGGGCTGAGACCAGAATCCAAGTTCTAGAGACACTCAATCTGACCTGCATGGGCCTGCTCCACCCAAGCTGGGTGGGAGTGGGAGGAGGCAGCAGGGGAGATTCAGGAACCATGAAAACTTGCTTTCTGCGTTGGCTTCTGTTCCATGATGATTCCCTCGGAAGCTGACCTGCCCAGATGTCCAAATCACTTTCTGACATTGCCTGGGGCCACCAGGGGAGGGCCAGAGGCAGGACACTGGAGCCTGGGGATGGGGTGAGGGTCAGTGAGGTTGGAAATTGGAAGGAAGTTTCTCACTTGAAATTTCAGGTGGATTACAGTTGCATTCAAAAAGTAACTAGAGAAATGGACTTGATTTTCCAAAGTAAGTGGAGAAATGGACTTGAGAAATGGACTATGTTGTTTCACCTCACTGGGGTACAGAAGGCAAGTAAACACAACGGCTATCTTCAAACAAACAGCCTTGCAGCAGGGAGGAAACGTGGGGGACCGAGTACAGGCAAAGATGGCTCAACTCAAGGCAACCACCTTCCTCACTCTCATCAGGAACAGACTTCCTCAAAGGCAGGTGCCCCCGTCCCATCTGCATTTCTGTATTAGTACAAGGTATAGAGACATCTAAGAGGAACAAAGAAGGAGAGGAACATAAAAGGCCAGACCATGTTTTTGTCCAGAATTAATGACTATACAGGATTATTAATTATCATTGTCATCACTACCATTATCATCAAACAATTTCCTTGTTAAAAAATTGCCCAATTCTGGATGAGGTCCTGTGTTCCACTATCTCTCATGTTTCTAACAATCCTATGAGGAAAGTACTCTGGGGAGGGGAGGGCGCTCCAGCCGGCTACCCATAGCAGACTGTCCTCTGCCCATCTCTCTCCTACATTTACCTAAAGGAAGGAGGAACTGAGGGTAGGATTACTTAGTGCTGGAGAGATTGCTTGAGACATGGTTACTAGTGGGCTAGACAACTGTTCTGTGAAACCCTTCCTCCCCTCACAATGAATCGCACTTCTTTTTTTTTTTTTTTTTTTTAATGTTTCTTGCCTCAGGTCTGGGTTGTACTTAAGCCTCTTGGGGCCAAGACCAGTTACACCAACCACTTGCTGCAATGGGGTGGGCCCAGTAAGGTCTCCCTGGTGGACTCAACCATCTCTCCTCACTTTGCACCCATCAGCATGACTGAGCATCCTGGTTCCAATGTTTTGATGGTGAGAAGGTGGAGAGGAGGTCACATGGAGGTGCCAGACCTGAGCCACCATGCTCTGACCCAGCTGTCATCAGACACCTTGAAATATGCTAAGCGGTGCCTGGAGTCCCACTTGGCTATTCTTCCTTTTACAGCTCCCTGATGGGTAACATGATCATCCCCTCCTACAGGTGAGAAAATGGAGACTCACAAAGGTTGGATTTGTTGCTTGACAGCATACAGCTCTCATACAGGGGGTGAAGACAGGTACCTTGGTCTGCACAGGCTGCCATAACAAGACATCATAACTGGGTGGGTTAAACAATAGAGATGTATTTTCTCATAGTTCTGGAGACCAGGAAGTCCAAAGTGCCTGACAATTTGATTCTGGTGAGGGCTCTCTTCCTGGCTTGCAGAAAGCCACCTTCTTGCTCTGTCCTTACATGGCAAAGAAAGAGAGAGCGAGCTCTCTGGTGTCTGTTATGAAGAAGGACAATACTTCTATAGGATCAAGGCTCCATGCTCATGATCTCATTTAACCTTAATTACCTCCTTACAGGCCCTATCTCCAAGTACAGGGGTTAGAGCTTCAACATATAAATTTTAGTGGGGCATGGTTCAACTTATAGCAACAGAATTCAAATCCAGGTCAGGCTGACACCGCGTGACCTCTTCTACATTGTAGTGGAATGACTTGATGGTGTAGAATATGCCAGCATTGCTTTGATTTTGCTTTGAAAGAATTAGGCATATGTGGGGGGTGGGGGGAAGGACAGATGCCATTCCTTTCTAATTATGCTTGCATTAGGCTCATATTTAAATGAATGAGAATTCCAGATAGCCAGTTAGGGGACAGATATGCAGAGTCTGAGGTCCAGTGGGAACAGGATTACAAAGGAATTTGAAGGCTGGGGTTGTCCTTGCTAATGCAGGATAGATAGTTCCTAGGTCTATACTTAGAGCACACAGTCAGTAAAGCTTGGATCTTCCATTAATCAGAGAAAGAAAGAGGCCATCTGGAGATGGATCTACACTGGCTTGGGCAGCCACATCGTACCGTTGGCATCCTTGGGTGACTGGCTTTCCCTCCCTGGGGTCAACCACTTACACAACACACTGCATAAAGCACGGTGAACTTCAAGGTCAGCTGAGCCTGCATTCAAATCCTAGCTTGGCCACGATCAAGTCATGTGATGCTGGGCAAGTCACTTGAACACTCTGAGTCCTGGTGCTGTTCTATATGTCATTTTACCGGGAGGCCTTGGGGACTAAAGCAGAAAGTGGGGGCAACGTGGCAGTTGGCTAAACATGAGGTGACTCTGGATCTCAGGTTCTGATGTACCCTGTTCATCTCTTGATACCTGGATTCTCATCCAGATACAGAAACCAAGGCTTTAGATGGGGGAGAAACGAGTGGGAGAGCTTCACAGGTGATTTTATGAACCGGTGAAATTATGACCTGTTGGCAAAAAACTCAGGTCCTTTCCTCTCTGCCCCTACTCCCCATGATGAAGGAATCATGCATTTAAATCCTGGCTCCAATCCCCACCAGTTGTGAGACACTGGGAAAATTCCTTTACTTCTCACAGCCTTGGTTTCTTCATCTGCGAAGTGGGATGCAGTAACACTATCTACCTTCTGGGACTGTTGTGAGAATTACATGAGATATTGCATAGAAATCACTTGGCCTAGAATCGCATGCACAGTAAGAGGTCAAGAAACATCAGCAAATATGATTAGCTACTGGAGTATATAGCAGGTCTTAAAAGGCTTCCCCAGGCATCTACTTTACGTGGCTACTATTGACCATGCTGGACAACGACCCAGGGTGGGAGCAAGGGAAAGAAAATACTTGAATAAGAAAAATCCACAGAGTCTGTATGCCTAATGATCGGACCTTAACCCTGTTACCTGGGTCCTGTACTCAGCCAAATCTTTGCCCTCATCAATTTTTAAAAGGGTAGAAACGCTCCTCCCTTATCCCACTTTTAATACATGTGGTTCTTCCAGACTGTCCTTGAAAAAGATCTTCACCTGCAGTTAGATGTAAGGAATAGGCAAGGGAAGAATAATAGACGCTACAATAAAGACCACCCACATTGTAGACCACCCTGGGCTCGCATCCAAATTCCCAGGATGCACTTGGAGCATCCCAGCATGGATACTGTCGATACTCTTGGCCACTGGAGAAAAAGTCACATAAAAGATGTTTTTTTTTTCTTTTTGCCAATAAGCAAAAATGCTCAATGCATTGGGCAGGAAGATGCCAGGGTTGGAAACGTCCCGTCCACAGACACACAGAAAGCCACTGCCAAGAGGAAGGAGAATTCTGAGATCTGGAGAGGGAGGGATTCGGAAGAAAATACATCGCGCAAAATTCATTGTGTGGTCAATCTGGGATCTGGTGAGAATATCAAATTGGCAGAGGACAGAGATCACATTTATTTCTGTACTGTTTAGCCTGGACTCTCTTTTCTTTTGGTAACAGTAGTATAATTCTCTCTAGTGGAAGTGTTTGTACCCCATGGCATCAATGTAAGGTTCATGAGGGCAGAGTTTTAATTTAAATTAAAATCAGATCAAATTTTACACTTAGTTCCTCAGTCCCACAAGGCACGTTTCGAGCTGTCAATGGCCACATGTGGCTAACGGCTACCTTACTGGATGGTACTTGTAGAACACTTCCATCACCCAGAAAGTTTCACTGGACATTGCTGGTCTAGAGCATTGCCTAATATCTAGCAGAATCTCAATGAGCATTTATTTAATGAATGAATGGCCAAAGTGCTCTATTCTCTGCTAGGTAAAGAACGGATACACGACTCAAGAGAGAACTATCACATTATTTTTCCCCACGACTCGGAATCTTTTTTTTTTTCAGTTGTGAAATAATGAGAACACAAATAAAACGGCAAGCAAACAAACAATACAGCTAAAAGTTATCTAAGCCAAATGATGACATCCTGTGGGTGAAGCAGTCACATCAATTCTTGTCCTCCATCATATCCTTCCCAGAAGGTCCTAAGCCCACAGACCACTCTCAGCTTTCTGCAGAACCTTGGTTTTCATGAGAACTCTGAGAACTTTAGGCTCACTCTGCTTGTCCAGCAGATGCTCTAGGTCACTCCTGGCCTTAAGAAAGCTTAAAGAGCTGTCCAGCCTAAAATACAGTTCAGGAGACCCAGGACAACTGGCAAGAGGGAAGCAAACTGCATTTCTGCAAAAGCAGGAGTGTGTGCTCCATCAGCCTGAAAAATAACAGGGCTGAGGATATGTTTATTTTGCGACTAGAGGCAAGCAAAACTGTTAATGGCAAAATTACTGGCATGTTTATCCAGTCTCCTTCTGAACAGCAGTCTAAGCAGATATACCCTTTCAGACTCACACATTATCTGGGTGGAGCTTTTATTGGATGGTTTCGAACCCAGGAACTCTGGGGTCTCAGGAAGCAGAGTGTGTGTCTCTGAACATCCCAAAGAACAAAAGTGGTTTGGTTGCTGAGAAAGCAGAATGCAGGGGAGATGGTCACACCCAAACATCTGAGTGTTGGGCCACCAAATATGCTTTCCCAAGAAGTACTGAGACTAACATTTTCCAACAGAGCATATAGCTTTTATTTATTTCTCTAACTATGTGACAGATGTCTCCCTCTCTCCCTGGACCAGTGGATTTCAATTCTCACTAGTACAATCACCTGCAGGGTGCGGGACGCTTTAAAAATATACAGATTCTTGGCTGGGCACAATGGCTCACACCTGTAATCCCAGCACTTTGGGAGGCTGAGGTGGGCAGATTACTTGAGGTCAGGAGTTTGAGGCCAGCTTGGACAACAGGGTGAAACCTCGTCTCTACTAAAAATACAAAAATTAGCCAGTTGTGGTGGAGAGTGCCTATAACCCCAGCTACTGGGGAGGCTGAGGCAGGAGAATCGCTTGAACTGAGAGGTGGAAGTTGCAATGAGCAGAGATTGCACCACACTCCTGCCTGAGTGACAGAGTGAAAAGACAGAGAGAGAGAGAGAGTGAAAAGACAGAGAGAGAGAGTGAAAACACACAGAGAGAGAAAGAGTGAAAAGAGAGAGAAGAGAGAGAGAGAGAGAAATTGATTCTTGGTGTCCCATGGCTATTACAAGGATAACCCTCGCTGTGTGCTAAGCACTTTACATATATGGACTCACTTAACCCTCAAAGCAACCCTATGAGGTGGTGCCATTATTATGCCCATTTTACAGGTGAAGTAACTGAGGCACAGGGACTGGTGTGTCCACCTTCACACAGCTAGTAAATAAAGAAGCTGCAATTTGGACCCTGGTGGACTGGCTCCAGCCATCACCCTTGACCACCACGATGAGGGCAGGGCTGGATACGTTTTTCTTCACCTTTGAGTACTTGCTGCTTAGCACAGTGTCCAACACATAGTAGGTGCTCAATAAATATTTTTTTTGGGTGAATGGGTCAAGTCAGAAGGAGCCCCAACTCCTGACCTCATCTGTGGGAGTAGAGAAGTATCTTCATTGGGCTGACCTAAGCACTTTCCTCCCCAGAGCACCCCAAGATTGTTATCAGAAGGGGCTTGGTGTTGAGAGAAGGGAGAAGGGAAAAAGGGAAGCTTGGACCTCACACTCTACTCCTCCACATTTCCATCTTCAACCTGAATCTTCCCCAGACAATGAGAATCACTGGGAGTTCCTTTCTCGTTCAGCTGAGGTCCAGGGGCTAGCGTGGGTAGAGAAGATCCAGTGTGAATGGAAAAGACCATCAGGCCAATATGCTCAGATCTACAATCCCTCATGGCCAAGAAGTCATCACGGCTTAACAAGAGTCCTCCAGTACCACTGCTGGGCAGAATTCCATATGATGGAGCTGCATCTTCTGAAACCAGATGAGGTCCTCAATTCAGGGTATACAGCACTGATACCATGGCCAGGAGATAGGGGCTTTGGGGAAGCTCTTCAGAATGCTGGGTATATTGACTGATAACTGGACAAACAGATTGTGGTACAAGTATATCAACATGATAGAGTATCAGTCATAAAGGAATGAAGTGCTGCTACATGCTATGATGCAGAGGAACCTCAAAAATATTAAGCTAAGTGAAAGAAGCAGGTCAGCAAATGTCATATACTATGTAACCGCATTTATATAAAATGTCTAAAATAGGCTGGGCACAGTGGCTCACACAAATCTCAGCACTTTGGGAGGCCAAGGCAGGTAGATCACATGAGGTCAAGAGTTCGAGACCAGACTGAGCAACATAGTGAAAGTCCATCTCTACTAAAAATACAAAATTAGCCAGGTGTGGTGGCGCATGCCTGTAATCCCAGCTACTTGGGAGGCTGAGCCAGGAGAATCGCTTGAACTTGGGAGGCAGAGGTTGCAGTGAGCCGAGATCGTGCCATTGCACTCTAGCCTGGGCAACAAGAGGGGAGGCTCCATCTCAAAACAAATAGATAAAAATGTCAAGAATAGGCAAATCAAGTCCATAGATACAGAAAGGAGATTAGTGGTTGCCAGAGACTGGGGAGAGGTCTTTGGGAAGTGACTGTTTAATGGGTACAGGGTTTTCTTTTGGGATGATGAAGATGTTTAGGATTAGAGGGAGGGTATGATTGTCTGAAACTGTGAATGTATGGAATGCCATTCAACAATTGAAAGTGGTTAATTTTATGTTACATAAATTTCACCCCAGTTTCCAAAAAAAAAAAAAGGATCATGGTTCTACAGTTTACTGGCCGTAGCCTTGGGTTCAAGTTTCTTAACATCTCTGTGCCTCAGTTTCTTCATCTGAACAATGGGGATATCAAGAGTGCATACTTCAGAGTTGCTGTCAAAACGATGTAAACCAGCTTGTCCAACCTACCTTATTTGGTTGTTCTGTTTTGTTTTTTGTTTTAGGCTTTTAGCAGCCTAAAGCCATGGTTTTTAGATTCTATCTCTAGTGATGAGCAGAAAAGAGGGATGAGGAAGGGCTTTACTAGCCCAACCAGGAAAAGAAACTGAGGAGCCATAACTGTATTCTCTCCCTTGGACACCCCTGAATTGTAAAGCACTTAGAAGAAAACGCTAGGAATGTACGAAGTGCTACATACACATTTGCTGTAGTTGTTGCGTGGTCTTAACTACAGGAATTCTTTGATCCATTTGGGTCCCACTTAAGCAGACAAAAGGGATGAAAAGTCCAGAAGTGATTGTACATGGATGCTTGGACTTCCATACTGCATTTCAATTTCATTTCAAATCCCAGAGTGACTGGCATCTGTGCTGAACATTATCAAGGGCTTGGCTCGCTGCAAAGCTTCCTCTGCTCTGTTTCAATACTAATTTCTCTAAATTTACTTACCCAGTAGCAGTTGTGTTTTGCGGGATGGGGATTAAGACAAAATATGTGGTAAAGGGCCCTGAAGAGGGCCCGGCACACAGTAGGTGTGCAGTAAGTGTCTGCGCTGTTACTCTGGGGGTTAGTCTTGCTTGCCTGGTCCCATATAAACTCTGGTCTTTGGGAGATTGTAGAGAAGCCCTGGCCACCTGCTCCCGTCTTTACCAGCTGGTATTTCCTACTGAGGCACCGCAGAGCAGTTCTCTCACACTGTCAGCCCGCGGCTCTGCTAGTATCTCAAGACAGACATTTGGATCTGCGGTTAATGTAACTTACATGTCCATGTGGTGGGCCCTGATAGTTTGGACTTTGTTGCTGTGGATACCCAAGAGGCAGAAGTAGCAGGAAAATGTCAACATGGATTCCCCTGCCTGGTGGTTTCTGTGCACATACACTGCCCCCTGACGGAATGTGAACCCTGGGAGAGGTAAAGGACACACTCAACCCTCCTCTCTTTACATCTGAGTTGCCCCAAGACACTGGCCTTAGGGAAAGACACAGTGTGATGCATGAGGTCTCTTTTTTTTTTTTTGAGATGGAGTTTCATTCTTGTTGCCCAGGCTGGAGCGCAATGTCGTGATCTCAGCTCACTGCCACCTCCGCCTCCTGGGTTCGAGCAATTCTCCTGACTCAGCCTCCCAAGTACCTGGGACTACAGGTGCCCACCACCACACCCAGCTAATTTTTGTATTTTTAGTAGAGATGGGGTTTCACCATATTGGCCAGGCTAGTCTCAAACTCCTGACCTCAGGTGATCCACCTGCCTCGGCCTCCCAAAGTGCTGGTGGCATTACAGGCACAAGCCACCACAGCCAGCCGAGGTCTCTTACTACAAGTCCAAACCAAGAAACAGGGCAAAGTGCTACTGGCTTCATCTCTTCCTGCAGCCAATCTAAAGTATGCCAGGTATAATTCCCTGCCTCAGTAAATAGAACATACAAATAAAACCATCATACCTTTTGAGGATTCAAGACCTAGCAGGGCCTCAGAGTTTGAAAGTATCCATTTTCCACTTTCATCCACGTGTTGGGTACACAACCAGCTCCAACCGGAGCCTACGTGACCAGGAAGTCATGTCAACAGCAGAGCAGGAACACCTAAAGTCTCTAAACACTCTTGGCTTCTCAGCTTGCATATGCCAAGTTCAGGAATATTCTTCATGTCCACAAATGAATTGGTTCTATTCTGTTTTTCTTGAAACATTCAGTCTTCACAGCCTATCTTTGCTTTTCCCACCTTCTTTCTTTCTTTCTTTCTTTCTTTTTTTATTTATTTTGAGACAGAGTCTCAGTCTGTCACCCAGGCTGGAGTGCAGTGGTACGATCTTGGCTCAATGTAGCCTCTGCCTCCTGGGTTCAAGTGATTCTCATGCCTCAGCCTCCTGAGTAGCTGGCGTTACAGGTGCGCACACCATACCTGGCTATTTTTTGTATTTTTAGTAGAGATGGGGTTTCATCATGTTGGCCAAGCTGGTCTCAAACCCCTAACCTCAAGTGATTCGCCTGCCTTGGCCTCCCAAAGTCCTGGAATTACAGTTGTGCGCCACCATGCTTGGCTACTTTTCCCTCTTTTGACAGAGATGTTAGTTCAAGAAATACTTTAGGGCCGGGCGCGGTGGCTCAAGCCTGTAATCCTAGCACTTTGGGAGGCTGAGACGGGTGGATCATGAGGTCAGGAGATCAAGACCATTCTGGCTAACACGGTGAAACCCCGTCTCTACTAAAAAATACAAAAAAACTAGCTGGGCGAGGTGGTGGGCGTCTGTAGTCCCAGCTACTTGGGAGGCTGAGGCAGGAGAATGGTGTAAAGCCAGGAGGCGGAGCTTGCAGTGAGCCGAGATCTGGCCACTGCACTCTAGCCTGGGTGACTCTGTCTCAAAAAAAAAAAAAAAAAAGAAATACTTTACTACTCTTTTAACTCTATCAAAGAGAAAAGGGAAAGTAACTCAAGTCCCAAGGTTACTTGTAGCCATGGAGTGATTTGGGCATTGTAGGCGGGACTCAGATGTCTAAAATATTAGCAGGCATGTTTTAATGGCATCAAATATCTAGGTCACATATTCCCAAGAGTTTGAGTTTTGAATCAGAACCCAAAAAAGGTACAAGCGTGGAAGGAACATCTCTCTTTAAAGCTACAAGCAGCTTCTTTCTTCTTCACAGCATGGTCGTTGAGAGTCTTCTTCAGTCCTGGGCTTGGGGGCATCCCCCCATCTGCTGGGAGACCCTAGACAGTAGAAGGCGCTGGGGAGGCACACTCTCTGGTCAGTTGGAACGGGGTACACCTGACACCCTTGAACCTAAGAAAAATGTCGGGCACTAGAGTTTTTCTCCACTCCCACATCTTTTGTTTTGTTTTGTTTTCTGAGACGGAGTCTAGCTACGTCATCAGGCTGGAATACAGTGGCGCGATCTCGGCTCACAGCAACCTCCGCCTCCTGGGTTCAAGTGATTCTCCTGCCCCGACCTCCCGGGTAGGTGGCATTACAGGCAGGCACCACCGTGCCTGGCTCATTTTCATATTTTTAGGATACATCTTAGGATGTCTAAGGACTTAGGCATCCTAAGTCCCGCCTAAAATGTCCAAACTACTCCATGGCTACAATAACAGCGTGTATTTATCAACCACTTTCTATCATTAGATACCGCGGTAGGTCCTTATGCAAGATTTCACTGAAACTTCCTAAGAGCCCTGTGAAACAGGCACTAATATTGTGTTTATTTTAAGGTGGAGAATTTGAGACGCAGGAAGTTGAAGCAACTTGTGCTGATCCACATGGCCAGTTGCTGGTGAGGCAGCATCTGAAACCAGGATGTCTGCGTCCAGGGCCTAAACAAGGCTAGTGACCAGTAAAGACCAGTGCATCGTTAATACCTAAGAGAGGAAGAATCTGCTCACTCCCCTGCACCCTCCACAGTGAGGGTTGTGCGGGGGACACAGGGAGGTGATGTCAAATCACAGAGCTGCTCACAGCCGCCACGTCAGGCTGGCTGGGCCCTTAAGTATCCCCCAAGTTTTCAGTGCCTCTTAGAAGTGCCTGACTTGGGCACTATTGCCCCTTTGAGAAGACTCCTGAGTTTGCTCATTCTTCCTGGGATGGGAGAAGTAGTGGTTTTGGAAGCTACAGATGGGGCGGCAGATGGAAACTGAAAACCTATCAGCATTGCCCAGGATGAAACCATTCATCTGCAAAATTCATATGTTTTTGTGTAGGGCAACTTCATGAAAACAACAGCAAGAGGAACCAGCAGTGCTTGATGCATAAAGTGCCTCTGGCTATGAGGCTGGCAAAGAAGAGTGGGCAAAGGAATTCGTGGGAGGCACCATGGAAATGAGATCAGTGAAGTAGAGGAAGAGGATGAGAAAGGCCAAGAGATACAGGGTGACCTGGGGCACTAAACCAAAAAAGCCACAAATAAGACAACTCTCGTCTCTGAACCCCAAAACAGGTTGCACGCATGGCCTGAGAAATGATTTCTGGACCTCTCAGAGATACAAGATGAGACCTTGGATATAGCTTATGTATAAATGGCTGACATTCATTGAGCACCTTCCAAGTGTCCAACAGGCTGCTAGGTTCTATTATTATATCCCAATTTCACAGAAATTGGATTTACTTGCCTGAGGTTACGCTGCTAGCTAAGTGGCAGAACTCGGATTCGAGCATTAAGCAGTTTGACAAGAGTGCAGGCACTCACCCTCCTGGGCGCTGAGCGGAGCTGGATTCTTTAAGGGAAGTGGCCACGCAAAGCAAGCCAACAGTGGCCTCCAGGGGGCAGCAACGCGCATGCCTACCTGGCCTCAAGAGGTCTCTGGCTTAATGCAGGCCTCCAACCTAGCCTGGCATGACCTCCGAGGCCTCCAATGGGAATCCAGAGAAGGAAGAATGTGGGAACTCTGAGCATAGCCCCTACCACTCAGGAACAGACAACGGGGGTCCTCCTAGGACCATCCTGGACATCCCTGCTGCAAGGCAGTCTAACCACTATTCTGCCCAGCCACAAACTCATGGGGTGGGACCGTTTCCTTCTGTGCTTTCAAAGTGGCCTGGGGCCATCCTGACAGTCCAGTTCTGCTGAGTTCCCTAAGAGGCCGACTTCAAGCCAGAAAGAAAACCAACTTTGCAACCAGACGAAACTGGTTCTAATCCCTACTCCGCCATGCATTCATCACATGACACGAGGCCTTGGTTTGTCCCCCTGTAAAACAGGTTTGTTGTAAGGGTTGAAGCAAGTGTTTGCCACACTTGCTGCTATGCTCAGCATTTTGGGACATTTCCAAACTCATTCCTTTCATGAAAGATGGAGAAGGAATGTTCTAACCCCTCCTTGCCATGTACTTGTCTAAACCCATTTCTCCTCATTCTTTTATTATACTCTACCCATTGTTTAAATTTCTTAAACGCAACAAGTTTGTTTCTGTGCTACGTTGTGCCCAGGCTGTTCCCGCTATAAGAAATGGTGGTTCTCAAGGGGAGGCAATTTTAGCTCCCAGAGGTTGTGTGCCAATGTCTGGAGACATCTGTGGTTGGCCCAAGTAGGCAGGGTGTGCCCCTGGCATCTAGTGAGCAGAGGCCAGAGATGCTGCTACGCATCCTATGAAGCACAGGATGGCACCCACAGCAAAGAATTATCCATCCCCAAACATCAGCAGTGCCACTGCTACGAATCCCAGTCTAGAAGGATCTCTTTCTCATTTCCTTCCCAGTGGATCCCTTCTTGTCCTCTAGGTCTCGGTTCAAAGCTGAATATTCAGAGGCCTTTCTGACCTCCTGATTATGGCCCTCGAGTTCTTCCTCACTCCCACATCTTCCTTTTGTGTGTGTGTGTGTGTGTGTGTGTGTGTGTGTGTATGTGTGTGTGTGTGTGTGTGTGTGTTTTGAGACGGAGTCTTGCTGTGTTGCCAGGCTGGAGTACAGTGGCACAATCTTGACTCACTGCAACCTCCGCCTCCCGGGTTCAAGTGATTCTCCTGCTCCAGCCTCCTGAGTAGGTGGGATTACAGGCATGCACCACCGAGGTCAGCTCATTTTTGTATTTTTTTAGTAGAGACAGGGTTTCACCATCTTGCCCAGGCTGGTCTTGAACTCCTGACCTTCTGATCCACCCGCCTTGGCCTCCCAAAGTGCTGGGATTACAGGCATGACCCACCGCACCCAGCCCACATCTTCCTTTCTTTATGGCTTGTTCACATCTTGCTTGATGTGTCTTTGGCATGATCATCTAACCCCATCTTCTCAGCTAGGATACACATTCCATGAGCAGGGGAGAAGTACAGGAAGCTGCATTGCTTTTGTTCACAAAATGTACTACTTAGCACGTAGCACGGCAGTTGCTCAGTAAATGTTTGTTGAACAAATGAACAAAATTGTGGTAAGTACAACTCCACCAGCGTTCTGTAACCATTACCATTTATCCCTCTGTCCTATGGACAAAGGAAAACAGTTATCTTTCTAGTGCCCGTCATTTTTCTCAGGTTCAAGGGTGTCAGGTGTACCCCGTTCAAACTGACCAGAGAGTGTGCCTCCCCAGCACCTTTTACAGTCTAGGGTCTCCCAGCAGATGGGGGGATGCCCCCAAGCCCAAGACTGAAGAAGACCCTCAACGACCATGCTGTGAAGAAGAAAGAAGCTGCTTATAGCTTTAAAGAGAGACCTTCCTTCCATGCTTGTACCTTTTTTGGGTTCTGATTCAAAATTCAAACTCTTGAGAATATGTGACCTAGATATTTGATGCCATTAAAACCTGCCTGCTAATATTTTAAGCATAAGCATCATTGTGGTGCTGTCTTAAAAAACAGATGTTATCTTTTCTAGATATATACTGAAATATTTAGAGATACAATTATATGATATCTTATATTTCTTTCAAAATAATCCACTGTTGGGGGAAGAGGATGAAAGTCCAGACACAAGAAAAATGGCTATGAATTAACCTGGGTGACATCTATGTGGGAGTTCATTACACTATTCTTGGTACTCTTGTGCGTGTTTGAAAGTTGCCTTAATAAAAGTTTTATTTTTTTTTAGGACTCCTTCATCTAGATCTCCTGGGAATGCTGTACCCTACGGCCTTGTGCCATTAGAGGGAGGAAGATTCCCCTCTTCACTCCCATACACTTTCCTTTTCACACTTGTCAGCGAATCCAGATGGAAAACACAGTCAAAGGAAAAAGCTGCCCTCCTGAGAGAAAATATCAGCCTGGCACAATGGCTCACGCCTATAATCCCAGCACTTTGGGAGGCCAAGACAGGCAGATCACCTGAGGCCAGGAGTTTGACACCAGCCTGGCCAACATAGTGAAACACCATCTCTATTAAAAATACAAAAATTAGCCAGGTGTGTTGGTGGGTGCCTGTAGCCCCAGCTACTTGGGAGGCTGAGGTAGGAGAATCACTTGAACCTGGTGGGTGGAGGCTGCAGTGAGCTGAGATCACACCACTGCACTCCAGCCTGGGTGACAGAGTGAGACTCTGTCTCATATATATATATACACACACATACCTACATACATCGTTCACAATATCATTCAAAGTATCATGCCAGTGGCTTCCATCTTGCTTCGACTAAGAGCCAAATTCTAGGATCACCACCATCTGGCCTCCAATTACTCTCTGACTTTATATCTTTTGTTACGCTACCCCTTACTTACTCTGTTACAGCTCCACTGAGCCCTGCTGTTCCTCGCACAAGCCAGGCATGGATCCATCTCTGGGCTCAGTCCCTGCCTTTCCTCCCGCCTGGACCACTTTCTCTGTAGGTGTGACTCTCTTTTTCATCTTCTTCTGTTCTTATCCGTGAAAACCTTCCAGGCCACCATTGGTAAAATTACAACTCTCCCCTACTTTCGCCCTTTGCTTTATTTTTCTAAGACATCATTTAACTCATTTTGTTGTGTGTCTCCCTACTTGAATGGAAGCTTGTGATGGTTACTATTGAGTGTCAACTTGATGGACTGAAGGATGCAAAGTATTGTTTCTGGCCACGTCTGTGAGGGTGTTGCCAAAGGAGATTAACATTTGAGTCAGTGGACTGAGAAAGGCAGACCCACCCTCAATCTGGGTGGGCACCATCTAATCAGCTGCCAGCGTGGCCAGAATAAAAGCAGGCAGAACGTGGAAGGAACAGACTGGCTGAATCTCCCGGCCTAAGTCTTTCTCCCGTGCTGGAGGCTTCCTGCCTTTGAACATCGGACTCCAAGTTCTCCAGCTTTGGGATCCTTGGGCCTTCGACTACAGACTGAAGGCTGCACTGTCAGCTTCCCTACTTTTGAGGTTTTGAGACTCGGACTGGCTTCCTCGCTCTTCAGCTTGCAGATGGCCTATTGTGACACCTCACCTTGTGATCATATGAGTCAATACTCCTTAATCAACTCCCCTTTATATATACATCTATCCTGTTAGTTCTGTCCCTCTAGAGAACCCTAATACACAGCTCCATGCGGGTTGGAGTTTCAGTCTGTTTAGTGCACTGGTGTATCAGCGAACAGAGCTGGGAAAACCATGTGCACAGTCTGTATATGTTGAATGCGTGAATGAGTGAGTGAATGAATCAATGATTTTCTCAGGTCCAATCAGAACCCTACCCTGAGAGATCCTGTGGAGACTATGCGTCGGTCTCCTTCTGCCTCATGGGTTCCCAGCCAAGACCAGCCAGAGCAGGACGTCAGACAAGGCTGGTTTGGGGCCCTTGGCCTCCTTACCTGATGGGGTAGTCGGCCGCACTGAGGTTGATGAAGAAGTCCCAGGGCCAGTCGGTCATCTCCAGGAGGTCCCGCATGCTTTGCAGGTAGGTGGACAGGAGGCTGGCTCCCCCCCAGATGGTGGCCATTCTCCAGGGGGTGACGCGGACGTTGCTGTACTGCCTGGAGACCTGGAGCACTTGCCGATGCAGGTAATTAGAGCGCTTTTCCCAGAAGAGAAAGGGTGATGACATTCAGTGGCCTAGAAAACACCCAGGCATGCCCCTCACCCCGTCCCCTCTCTGTCTCTTCCCTCCTGGTTGGGTACTTCTGAGGAGAGCGGCCTTTGCCAAGTAAATGATCCTGAACTGGGGTGTCTTTCTGTACTGCAATTCAAACTCGTATTATTTTTTACATTTCAAATTAGCTATTTGAAATGCAGATTCCCTGGCCCCACTTCTGAGCTAATGGTTCACTAGGCTTGGGCTAGTGGTGCCCGGGACTTCACATTTTTTTAAATTTTATTTTATTTATTTATTTTTTGAGACAGAGTCTTGCTTTATTTATTTATTTATTTATTTAGACAGAGTCTCGCTCCATCACCCGGGCTGGAGCGAAGTGGTGCCATCTCAACTCACTGCAACCTACACCTCCTAAGTTCAAGCAATTCTTCTGCCTCAGCTTCCCGAGTAGCTGGGATTACAAGTCTGCACCACCACACCCAGCTAAGTTTTGTATTTTTAGTAGAGATGGGGCTTCACCATGTTGGAAAGTCTGGTCTGGAACTCCTGACCTTGGATGATCCGCCCACCTCGGTCTCCCAAAGTGCTGGGATTACAGGCATGAGCCACTGCACCCGGCCAACTTTGCATTCTTATACATGACAGCTGCACGGGGTCTGAGGAAGATAAGCTGAGAAATATGGCTCTATCTAAACCCATGTATATTTCAGAGGCAGAATTTCTGTTTCCTGTCCCCCCTCCTACTCATTGCTCCTCCATTATCCTCTCACAGGTCTGCTAGAAGCCAACCTTTTGGACAAGACATCTCCCTTTGCCTTCTTGACTAAAGGTATAATTGTGTCACCAATAGAAACCTCAGGGACAAGGTAGCTCAGGATCAGCAGAGTTGATGCAGGTTTTTGTTAATAAAGTTTTATTGGTACATAGCCATGCTCATTTGTTGACATGTTCTCCTTGGCCGCTTTAGCACAAGGGCAGTGCTGAGTAGCTGTGACAGACAGTATGTGCCCTGCAATACCTAAAATATGTACTATCTTGCCTTCTATAGAAAAAGTGTACCCACTCCTGGGATAGCGATATGCTTTGGCTGTGTCCCCACCCAAGTCTCATCTTGAATTGTAGCTCCCATAATTCCCATGTGTTATGGGAGGGATTGGGTGGAAGATAATTGAATCACGGGGGTGGTTTCCCCCATACTGTTCTCGTGGTAGTGAGTAAGTCTCACGAGATCTGATGGTTTGATAAGGGGAAACGCCTTTTGCTTGGCTCTCATTTTTCTCTCTTGCTGCTGCCATATAAGACATGCCTTTCGCCATGATTGTGAGGCTTCCCCAGCCACTTAGAACTGTGAGTCCATTAAACATCTTTCTTTATAAATTACTCAGTCTTGGGTATGTCTTTATTAGCAGCATGAAAATGGGCTAATACAGGTAAGCTATTCCCACAAAGTACGTGAGAGGCAGGCAGAGGGCAATGGGCAGAAGGGAGAGGTAAGAAACAGCATTTGTGGGCCGGGCACGGTGGCTCACACCTGTAATCCCACCACTTCGGGAGGCCAAGGCGGGCAGATCACGAGGTCAAGAGATCGAGACCATCCTGGCCAACATGGTGAAGCCCTATCTCTACTAAAAATACAAAATTAGCTGGGCATGGTGGCGTGCATCTGTAATCCCAGCTACTTGGGAGGCTGAGGCAGGAGAATCGCTTGAACCTGGGAGGCAGAGGTTGCAGTGAGTGGAGATCACGCCACTGCACTCCAGCCTGGCGACAGAGCGAGATTCTGTCTCAAAACAAACAAACAAACCAACCCCCAAAACAGCATTTATGCACAAAACTGTAAGTCACAGCTGGGAACTTTGAAACCAACACACACATAGAGACAGCACTCTAGGGCCACATGCTCTGTGGAGAGGCAGCTGGTCAGCTCCCAAGCCTTTTCTGAAAGCAGGCAGCCTGGACTAGCGATGCGGAAGGAGGGTATCAGAGAGAGACTGACAGACCCTGAAGGAAGCCCAGTAAGGGGCGATCACAGGGGCCTCTCACCTTGTCCACGTGGATATAGTAGAAGTGGTCTTTGTGGTAGATGGCCTTGAACATGCGCTGCAACTGCCGAGAGGCGCGGCCGTGGACCACCAGGACAAAGGCGATTCTGACTGGGTTGGCCGGCATGTACTCTACAGAGTCCTCATCCCACTGCACGTTCTTGTTGGCTTTACCTAGGTAAAATCCAAGAGACCAGAGAGGAGAAAGTGAGGCTCTGTTATCCTTTGCAGGGGCAGGAAGTTTCTCTGGTGCTTCTTTTGGGGCCTATTTTAGGGGCACGGTCATCAAATTGAGCCCTAAAACATAATTCAATGCCACTAGGCACGTCTTAGATTCTCACACTGTCAGGCACAAAAGGGGTTAGGGGATCCTGGGGTTGTTATGACATAGCTTTTTAAAGCTCCATCCTGAGGAGCTTAAAAAGGCTGGAAGCGACACATGGACACATATTAAGCTACTGAACAAGGCAGGAGGAGGTGAGAGCTCTAAGAGATGTATCTCTGAATCACAGAGGAAGAAGCAATTAATTTCGAGTTAGTGAATGTAAGATACATGTATTGTTTTTGCCTGTCCAGAATTCATTCTCCCTTCTTCTAACAGCATCCAATATATTGTTTGTTTTAATGGTGGTAAGAACACATAGCATGAAATCTACCCTCTTAACAAATGTTTAAATGTACACTACCGTACTGCTGCCTATTAGTACAATGTTGCACAGCAGGATCTTTAAATTTACTCATCTTGCATAACTGAAGCTTCATCATCCAATACCTTTTGCAGCATCATCATCCTCTCCTCTAATCTCAGTCCATATGGGTGGGGAAGACCTAACTCCACCGTCTATTTCCGGGGTGGACCTATAGCTTAGGCCTGGCCAATGGGAACGCTGACTCTCCATAGCCACAGTATTATTTAGAGATGAACATATGTCTCAACCAAGTTAATTAACCAATAAGACAGAATGCTAGACGTTTGTTAGAACTACTACATAAGAGAGGCTGTCTGTTTTTTTTTGAGACAGAGTCTTGCTCTGTTACCCAGGCTGCAGTGCAGTGGTGCGATCTCGGCTCATTGCAACCTCCACCTCTCAGGTTCAAGCGATTTTCTTGCCTGAGCCTCCTGAGTAGCTGGGATTACAGGCACGCAACACCATGCCTAGCTATTTTTTGTATTTTTAGTAGAGATGGGGTTTCATCATGTTGGCCAGGCTGGTCTTGAACTCCTGACCTCAGGTGATCAGCCCACCTTGGCCTCCCAAAGTGCTGGGACTACAGACGTGAGCCACTGTGCCCGGTGAGAGGTTCTTTCTCTGTTACACAGGAGGCTAGAAGATTCTATGAGCCTTTCTGTTCCCACATGGAGACAGGTTGCCTGAGAAGAAAACTAACGTGGTGTACGTTGCCAAGTGGGGATGAGGGTCCAGGTGCCTGTGGCTTGCCTTAAGCCCCTGCAAAAGTAAGCCTACAGATCACCCACTGTCATCTATCATGTTCTTTTAAATCCAATCCTATACCACATCCACTTGGATAAATAGTCCAGATATCTTTTATTCCAAAAATCAGCCCTAAAGACTCCTCTCTTTCTTTCCCTTGCTTCAGATAAAAAGAGCTTCCTAGTTGAGTTTATTACAATCTCAACTAGAAATCTCCTAGCTTTCCTCAGCCTGATTTCGCTTGGGTCCAACCCAATTTCTTATGAGTTCTGGGTTTATGGGACCCAGGACATTGTCAGGGTAGTAGCTGCAAGTGTCCCAGCATCTAAACCCAGAGAACTGAGATGGAGACGTGGGGCTGGGGGATTAGGATATCGGGAGTCTAAGCTGTCATCAGAAGGCTGAATGGTTGCTGAATGAACGAGGCTCTTTCTACGTAGTTCCAGGAGACAGGACGAGATTGACGTAGATAATGTCCAAATCACACTACACAGCCTCTATGGCTGGTGTGATCTAACTACTCAGATCTCTCTGACCTTGATTGGTGGGTCTCACATTCCATCTTGTCCCCTGGCCTTCTTTCTCTTCCTCGAACAAGCTCATTTCTGCCTTAGGACCTTCTCCCTGGCTTCCTGTGACCTGGAACACCCTCTCCCCAGATCTCTGCATGACTGCATCTTCTTGTCATTAGTTCACAGTCCAAAAAAGGGACTCACCACCACCTCTTTTATTCTTTCACCTCACCCGATTTCAACTTTCTGCATAGCATGTAACACTGTCTGCAGTTGTTTATCTGTTTACTTGCTTATTATCTGAACATACCACTAGAACATTAGCTCCAAGAGATGAGGGGCTATTTTGGCCTTGTTTACCACAGAATCTGCAACACTTGAACAGTATCTGACACACATCTGGTTCTGGGTGAAACAAAAGTTACAGGAAAGCACATTTGGGATCAGTAAAATAACAATACCTTTTATTGAGCATTGACCAGCCCTTGACATTCATTAGATAATTTAATCCTTGTAATGATCTTACAAAGTAATGCTATTATCCCTGCTTTCCAAATGAGGAAACCACAGCTTAGAAGAGGCCAAGGGATTGGCTCAAGGTCACACTGCTTTAATTAGTTAAGCTGAGATTCAAACACAAGTCTGATTCCAAAGATCATGCCCTGAACCACTAATATACACCATATGATCATACCTAGAGTTTGGAAGGAAAAGTTTCTAACAATTGCTTTTAGTTGCTTGTTGCTAACCAAATACTTCGTAAGTTAGTTATTGCAGGCAGGTAGGCATGCACTTAAGGACTAACAGGTATTCCAGTATTTCTGTATTAGATGAGATGCTGATTCTAGGTGATTAATAAGGCCGTATCTTTTCATCCATCCATCTATCCCTCCACCCATTCATTCCTTTATCCATCCCTCCACCCATCCACCCATTCATTCATCCATTTATTCATCGATTGAAATCCAACCACTCATCCATTCACCCACCATTCCACCCATTCATCCAAATCCAACCACTTATCTGTCCATCCATCTATCCACCCATTCATCCATCCGTCCACCCATCCACCCATTCATCCATTTATTCATCCATCCAAATCTAACCACTCATCCATCCATCCACCATTCCACCCATTCATCCATTTATTCATCCATCCAAATCCAACCACTTATCTGTCCATCTATCCACCCATTCATCCATCCCTCCACCCATCCACCTATTCATTCATCCATTTTTTCATCCATCCAAATCCATCCACTCATCCATTCATCCATTTATTCATCCATCCAAATTCAACCACTTATCTGTCCATCCATCCCTCCACCCATCCACCCATTCATTTATGCATTTATTCATCCATCCAAATCTAACCATTCATCCTTTGCTCCACCCATTCATCCATCCATCCATCCATCCATCCATTTATTCATCCATCATAATCTAGCTACTCATCTGTCCACTCATCCATATCTAACCATTCATCTATCCAAGCATACAGCAAACCCTCCAACTATGCAACCAGCAAAGCCTCCAAGAGCTTATCATCCCAAACACCATCCATCCACTTAAGGTGTATGGGGCCTTTGAGATTAACCCTTGCTTTTCCCTGTAGCCATGAACATCTTTTGCCATAGTTTTTGAATGAGCAAATTAATGAATGTGTTCTGAAGAAGAGTGGCTGCTCTGATCCAGAGAAGCTGGTGTTTCTTAAGTGCCTCCTATGCATTCACTGTTATTTGACCCTGTGAAGAATGCACTATCATCCTCTGAGGCTCAGAGAGGTCAGTATGTTTCCCAGGTCACACAGTGAGTGAGGACAGAGGTGAGGGGGAAGCTGAGTGTTGCGGAGTCCAAAGCCAGCCCTAATACTTCCACTTGCTCTCTGCAGAAGTGGAGATTTGGGATATAGAGGATAGGTGTAAGGACTTTATGCTGGTCCTTAAAAAGGGCTTGGATGTTGATGCTGAGGACTTTTGCAACTTCTCTTTAGGATTCTAAAAGGCAGAACTGATTTACAGACAGACAGACACAGACATGGATGCTTTTCTTTTGGAGAAAGGGAGGAGTCCTGTGAAATCAAAGACAAATCACTCCAGCAAGAGAGCTCCATTGGCTCAAATATAAAGTCATCTTTGGGTCAGACAGTTAGTCTGGGGAGCTGCAAAGAGAACGGGGAACAAAAAATCCAGAGCTCTTCTGAGTACAGCTATTCTGGGGAAGGGGTGGGTGGGAAGGAACAAAAATATCTAAAGAAAGGAGACATGCAGAGAAGGAGAAATGGAGATGGGGATGGGGGGCAGACGGGGAAGAGAGCGAGTCAGGAGAAAGATCAACCATTTACTGAGTGCCTACTATGTGTTAAGCAATTTCTGTGCATGATTTTATTCACTTCTATCGAAACTGCTATGAAAACAGAGTTATTCTCTTTCTACTGTAGGCACGAGGAAGCTGAGGCTTGGAGAGGTCCCAGTTATAAAGTAGCTGAGCTGAGAATGGAGTGAGTCTGTGATCCCAGGGCCCTGTCACCATGCTCAAAGAAACTGTCCTCATTTCAAAAAGAAGAAAATCCATCCCTAGAGGAAATGTGTCAGCTTTCAGCTGCAGGACAGATAACAATGACACGTGGTCAGAGCTATGTGGGTCTTTATGAACGTGGAACTCTTTGAAAGACCAAAACCCAAATAGTGTCCAGCTCAAAAAAAAATTTAACAATGTAATCAGATTCCCATGGCACAAAACAGAAAATAAGTGGAAAAATCAGAGTGATTAGAGGCAGCAGGAGAAGCTGACTTCAGATGAATGTTAACAAGCCAGGTTTATCGGGAGAGAATAGCAAGTATATTTTTGCAGTACAGGTGTGAAGGGTGAGGATGGGGGGGTCCTGGAGAGCTCCCCCAGTAGATAGCTGTGCTGTGTTAGTTCTGTTACTCAAACTCCCTACTTCTTAGCAGCGTTGTGGGTCAAACAAGGACTACATAATCCTTGGGCTCTAAAGACATAGCAGAGATGAAGGTGCTTTGCAAGGGTCAAAATGCTGTTCCAATGTTGTGGTGTTGGCAAAGATCACGTTAGCGGTACCCTGTGATGATTTGGGAGCAGAAAGCAAGGTGCAGGGGTTTAGAACATGACCTGTGGTCAGGCAGATGTGAATGACCTCGGACTTGCTATGTAATCTCTCCAAACCTTAGTATTCTCATCTGTAAAATGGGTATGTATAATCACAGAACACCTCACATGGACATTCACATCCAGGAGAGAGCACAGTGCCTGCCATCTAGTAAATGCTCAATAAATTATACTGTCATAGCCATCATTTCTTTGTGGCTGCTCATCCACGATGACCAGGATTTAACCAACAGGCCCAGCTCCAGAGCTCTACCTCAAGGCTGCACTGGCTCCCAGGGCTGTGTGTACTCTAGAGCCTGCTGCTTGCAAATAAACATCTACAACCGGAATTTCCCTCTGCAGCGTCTGCCCAGACCACAATTAATAACAAATGTGAAGGAGCTGCTTGACTGGAATAGTTATTCTACCAACAAAGCCCTCGATTCTATTTATACTCTGAAAGGGCTACTTCCGGCTGCTGCAAGGGGCACTTTCTGACTTGCTTCCAACTAAGAGGGTTAGTTGGGTCTTGGGAACTTAGAGACATGGAAACAAGGTTATATACAAATGGGGCTTGGGTTAGGAAGCTCCCAGCTGGAGCCCAGCTTCTATGCTGCCTGGGAAGGTGTGACTGGGATTCAGAGATGGGGTCTAGAATGTAACCTTGCACCGTGTAGACTTAGGAAAGACACCGGCCCTCTCTGATTGTCAGTTCTTCGTTTATAAAGTGGGAAGAGCAGTCTATCTCTGACCTGCTGGGTTCCAGGGTGATTCATGATCAAAGATGGAGAAACGTTTCACAGCAGCAGCAGGTGCATTGCAGGGGAGTGGGATTAGTCTTACTGGGGGAGAAAGCCTGCACGCTCAAGGTTCTTTGTGAGATCTGGGTGGGAGATGCCTTTTTCCTAGTGGGAAATTTCAAAAGAGGTTTTCTGGTGATTAAACTTGAGAGCTGTCTGGTGCCCAGAAAGAATCCCCTGCTCTCAATGGGCTTAGAAAAGGTGGTGGGGTGTGGTGACAAGAGTACTGGATAAAGAGCAATGAGGTAGGTTCAAATTCCTGCTTCTGCTATGAACCAGTCATGGGGGCCTGAGCAAGTCAATTTCTTTCCTTGGTCCTGTAGACTCTCATAGACTAGTAACGCTATCAGATGCATGTGAAATACTCATTATGCTGGGCAGGGTGGCTTGTGTCTGTAATCCCAGCTACCCTGGAGGCTGAGGCAGGAGGACTGCTTGAGCCCAGGAGTTCGAGGCTGCAGTGAGCTACGAAGGTGTCACTGCACTCTGGCCTGGGTGACAGAGTGAGACCCTGTCTCTAAAAGTAAATAAATCAAAAATAAACACTCATTATGGCCTAAGCACTATCCAAATGTGATCTCATTACTTAACTGTCCCAAGGTCTCAGGAGGCAGGTGCCACGTTAGGAGTTAGCATGAGAATGGAGACCACCACTTGGGTCTGCCAGACTCCAAAATCTGTATTTTACCAAATGAGGGAGATGAAATTTCTGGATATTTCTGGAAATTTCTTAATTGTCTGGAATTCTAACCCGATCCAGGAGTTAGCATTGCCACCTAGAGAACTGTACTCCCTTGCGAATCAGATTGATTTTTCTTTTCTCTTTTATTTATTTATTTATTTTTAGACAGAGTTTCACTCTTGTCACCTAGGCTGGACTGCAACAGTACAATCTTGGCTCACTACAACCTCTGCCTCCCTGGTTCAAGCAATTCTCCTGCCTCAGCCTACTGAGTAGCTGGGATTACAGGTGCCTGCCACCATGCCTGGCTAAAGTTTTTGTATTTTTGATACAGACAGAGTTTCACCATGTTGGCTGGGCTGGTCTTGAACTCCTGACCTTAGGTGATCTAACTGTCTCAGCCTCCCACAGTGCTGGGATTACAGGTGTGAGCCACGGTGGCTGGCCCAGGCTGGTTTTCTTGATAGCCGTCAGTTTGTCCCCTACGAGCCAAGGTCATGCTCTTATCTTTTCTGGATGCCAGCCTTGCCCCTGGACTTGGCACAGAGCTAAGTTTGGGGGAGAGGCCTCAATGAATGATTTCTGACTGACACATTTAGCCAGACAGCTTCATCCACATACAGGGTCCTGGTGGTGGGGGCCGGGGATGGCAAAGTTGAAGACTCAGACCTGAGAGGTTGCCCATGGCTGTCTCCTCTCATCCAGCAAACTGGCTGGGGGCTAGGCGTCCCCTCTTTTCCTCGAGGCTTTTCAGTGGTCTGCAGACCCTTGCCCAGCAGCACCAAGCCCCACTGGGAGGAATCAGTCAGTGGCCCAGAACTGCTTTGCACACTGCAGCTGCTGCTCGTGCAGGGCCACCAGGTCCTCTCCTGCCCAGCTCAATGAGAAGAGAGGGGCGGAGAGGACGTGAACTGGGGGTCATAGGGTCCACAGAGGGGAGCTGAAAGAACACAGGTCCAAAGGTGAAGGTGGCCAGGCCAGTACCCATCAGGTCTCAGCAGAAATGACCCTTCCTTGGGGAGCCCTCCCTCTCTTCCCCATCCCTTCATTTAAAACACATTTTTACAGGAGAATGGCGTGAACCCGGGAGGCAGACCTTGCAGTGAGCTGAGATCTGGCCACTGCACTCCAGCCTGGGCGACAGAGCAAGACTCCGTCTCAAAAACAACAACAACAAAAAAAAAAAAAACAAAAAAAAACATTTTAATTACTTTTTTTTTTTTTTTTTTTTTTTTCAGAGATGGAGTCTTGCTTTATAACCCAGGCTGGAGTGCAGTGGCATCATCATAGGTCACTGTCACCTCCAATTTCCAGGCTCAAGGGATCCTCCTACCTCAGCCTCCCAAGTAGCTGGGACTACAGGTGACCACCACCATGTGGGCTAATTTTTAAATGTTTTGTAGAGACAGTGCCTTGCTATACTGTCCAGACTGGTCTCAAACTCCTGGGCTCAAGCAATCCTCCCTTCCTAGGCCTCCTAAAGTGCTGTTGTTATAGGTGTGAACTACTGTGCCTGGCCCCCATCCCTTCTTTGAGTTCCCTGTCACAGCCCCTCTGAACATCCTGCACTTCTCCTTTAAAAAAAAAAAAAAAAAAAAAAAAAAAGCGGCCGGGCGCAGTGGCTGAAGCCTGTAATCCCAGCACTTTGGGAGGCTGAGATGGGCGGATCACAAGGTCAGGAGATCGAGACCATCCTGGCTTAACACAACGTGAAACCCCGTCTCTACTAAAAATACAAAAAAAAAACTAGCCAGCAAGGTGGCGGGCGCCCCCCCCTGTGTCCCAGTGCTTGGGCTGAGGCTGAGGCAGGAGAACGTGTGAACCCGGGAGGCAGAGCTTGCAGTGGCTGAGTCCAGCCATGCACTCCAGCCTGGGCGACAGAGCGAGACTCCGTCTCAAAAAAAAAAAAAAAAAGTTGTAGCCCAAGATAGTACATGCTGAGTATCCCTTATGTGAAATGCCTGGAACCAGAAGTGTTTCCAATTTTGAACTTTTTCAGATTTTGAAGTATTTGTGTATATGTAATGAGATATTTTGGGGAAGGGACCCAAGCCTAAACACAAAATTGAGTTCTGTTTCATATACATGTTATACACATAGCCTGAAGGTAATTTTATACAGTATTTTAAATAATTGTGTGCATTAATCTAAGTTTGCCTTAAGTATCTATGTATAGAATTTTCCGCTTGTAGCGTTATGTATCCAAAACGTTTTGGATTTCGGAGTACTTCAGATTTTGGATTTTTGAATTAGGGATGCTTTGTATGTATAACATATAATTTGCCATTTTAGCCTTCTTTTGTTTGAGATGGAGTCTCACTCTGTCGCCCAAGCTGGAGTGCCGTGGCACGATCTTGGCTCACTGCAACCCCCGCCTCCCGGGTTCAAGCGATTCTCCTGCCTCAGCCTCTGAGGAGCTGAGACTACAGGTGCCCACCACCACGCCCAGCTAATTTTTTTTGTATTTTTAGTAGAGATGGGGTTTTGCCATGTTGGCCAGGTTGGTCTCAAACTCCTGACCTCAGGTGATCAGCCCGCCTTGGACTCCCAAAGTGTTGGGATTACAGGCATGAGCCACCACACCTGGCCTATTTTAAGCATTTTAAAGTCTACAGTTTAGTATAATAAACATACTTACACTGTTGTGCAACTATTTATCACCATCCATCTCCAGAACTCTTCATCTTGCAAAACTGAAACTTCCTTTCCATTCAACAATAACTTCCCACTCTCCCCTCCTTCAGCTCCCGGAAAGCCCCGTTCCACTTTCTAATTCTTTGAATTTGAATCCTCTAGGAACCTCATGTAAGTGACATCGTACATTATTCGTCCTTTTCTGTCTGGCTCCTTTCACCTGGTGCAGTGTCCTCCAGGTTTGTCCATGCTGTGGCCTATGTCAGAATTTCATTCCTTTTTCAGGGCGAGTAATACTCCATTGAATGCATATAGCAGAACTGATCCACTCATCTGTCAATGAACCCTTGAGTGGCTTTTGCCTTTTGGCTGTTATGAATAATGCTGCTATGAACATGGGTGTACAAGTACCTGTTTGAGTCACTCTTTCAGTTCTTTGGAGTACATACCCAGAAATGGAATTGGTGGATCATAAGGTCACTATTTGTAATGTTTTGTTTTTAGGAGCCCATCCTGTACTTCCTAACTCAGCTCTTCCACAGAGGGGCTTAGCCTGGGTCTGCATCCCGGCCCCACCATTTATTAGGTCACTTTGCCTCTCATGCCTCAGTTTCCTCATCTGTCAAAGAGAACTCACCTCTAAGTGATGCTGTAAGCACAGCTATAAATGAGGCAAAATAAGGCCGTACAGACTGATTGTGGAGGAGTTCATGTGATGTGACTCCAGGGACTTCGCCCATCGCACTTAAACTTCTAAGTAATCACATGGCTGGAGAGTGGTGAACAGGGACCTGATCCTGAGGACTATGGTGATTGTGTTTTTTTTTCCCCCCAGTTCGTAAGACAGGATCTTGCTCTGTTGCCCAGGCTGGAGGTCAGTGGTGTGGTCATGGCTCACTGCAGTCTCAAACTCCCAGTCTCAAACTCCAGGCTCAAGAGATCCTCCTACCTCAGCCCGCTGAGTAGGGACTAGAGGCATGCACCACCACACCTGACTAATTAAAAAAATATATATATATACATTTGTAGAGACAGGGTCTTCCTATGCTGCCCAGGCTGGTCTCAAACTCATGAGCTCAAGTGGTCCTCCCTCTTCAGCCTCCAGAGTAGCTGGGACCAGATCATGCATCCCACACCCACCTAATTTTTTTAAAAAAATTATCTGGCTGGCCGGGCGCGGTGGCTCAAGCCTGTAATCCCACCACTTTGGGAGGCCGAGACGGGGGGATCACGAGGTCAGGAGATCGAGACCATCCTAGCTAACACGGTGAAACCCCGTCTCTACTAAAAAATACAAAAAACTAGCTGGGCGAGGTGGCGGGCGCCTGTAATCCCAGCTTCTCGGGAGGCTGAGGCAGGAGAATGGCGTGAACCTGGGAGGTGGAGTTTGCAGTGAGCTGAGATCCGGCCATTGCGCTCCAGCCTGGGCAACAGAGCCAGACTCTGTCTCAA
>NW_016809524.1:148661-278979 GCF_001698545.2 Rhinopithecus bieti | reverse complement strand
AAAAAAAAAAAAAAAAAAAAAAAAAAAAAAAAAAAATTATCTGTAGGACGGCCATGGTGGCTCATGCCTGTAATCCCAGCACTTTGGGAGGCTGAGGTGGGCGATCACAAGGTCAAGAGTTTAAGACCAGCCTGCCCAACATGATGAAACCCCGTCTCTACTAAAAATGCAAAAATGAGCTTGGCATGGTGGCACACGCCTGTAATCCCAGCTACTTAGGAGGCTGAGGCAGCAGAATTGCTTGAACCCGGGAGGCAGAGGTTGCGGTGAGCCAAGATCACACCATTGCACTCCAGCCTGGCTGACAGAACGAGACTCTGTCTTAAAAAAAAATTATTTGTAGAGATAAGGTCTCCCTGTGTTGCCCAGGTTGATCTTGAACTGCTGGGCTCAAGTGGTCCTCCCCCTTCAGCCTCCCAAAGTGCTGGGATTACAGGTATGAGCCATCTTGCCCAGTGTGTTCTTAAATGAGATGTCAGAGTTACCCAACAGAAGATTCATGTGCTGCTCACTCAGGACATCGAAAGGCATTGAGTCAGAGGGGGACTGTGAATCCCTTTTCAATTCTTACCCACCTCTCCTGAGTACCCTACCAGCAAAGTCTCAGGTCAATGCAAAGAATCTTCAGCAGCACTCCCCTACGGAACTTCCTTTTCCAAAAAGCAGAGTCTTGTCCCCAGGACTAGCATCTCTGGCAGGTAACAGGAGTGCCCGGCTGGCACTGGATGCCATTGTTTTTGTTTCACTGATTTCTTTGCATTGTTGCTGTCTTCTCATGGCAAGTAACAGCAAGATTTCCACTTATGGCTGTGATGCAAAATCACTTTTAAAATAAAATGTGCTTACATAAAGGCGAGTCTATTGCAGTAAAAATATTACAAGAATAATAGGGCAGGTGGAATGTGAATATGGCAGAATTGTGAAGGCTGGAGGGATGTGAAGGAAGCTTGGGGAATGTTAATTAGACTCTATGAGCTTTGCTTCCAAACTAGGATGTGCTGAGTTTGTTAAACAAATGAGAGGAGGTAAAGGCCAAGGGCAAGAGGATGCTCAGGCAGTCCCATCCATCCTGCAAGGACCCAAAGGTCCAGACAATATTTGATTTTCCTTGATTAGGGCTCCCACTTGCTTTAGGAGCCCAGGAGGGTTTGTCAGGAGTCTCCCGGGGTGGGCTTTTGGGATAGCACCTTCCTGCTAGAGAAACAGGGGTCTGTGGAGAAACACTGTCCTTTTGATTCTTACTCTAATTTGCTGAGTACTTAACATTCATGTGGTTCCTTCATTCATGAGGCTTTTACCTCTTGTAACAATGCTGCAAATGAAAATTATCCCCATTTATAGATAATCATCCCAGGCTCAGAGAGGGTGAGGAACTTGCCCAAGGTCATAGAGCCAGGAGGTGGACAAGAACTTAGGATACACATTGTTCTGACGTCAAACACCATGCTCTATGACCAGGCTTTGGCTAGCAAGAATCTGGCATCCTCATCTTCACTCAGACTCGCATGCTAAGCTGGATGGGAACCAAAGCATCATGTTCTCAGAACGGCTTCAAAACCATCGTCTCCCCTAGAGCAAGATTTCTCAACCTTGGCACTACTGATATTTGGGGCCAGATAATTCCTTGTTGTGGAGGGGGCTGTCCTGTGCACTGTAGGATGTCTAGCAGCATCCCTGGGTCTACCCACTAGATGCCAGTGGCACTCACCCAGTTGTGACAAAACCTAAAATGTCTCCATTCATTGATGTGTGTCTCCCTGGTGGGGCGGGGGGGGGGGTTAGGGCGTGGAGAGGCAAAACTGCTCCCAGTTGAGAACCACCGCTCTAGGACAAGCTCTCCAGATGTGGTCTCTGGTGAGCAGCCTCAGCAACACCCAGGAATTTGTTAGAAATGTAAGTTTCAGCCCCAGCCCCAAACCTTCTGATTCAGGAACTCTGGGTGTGGGAGACAAGGACTCTGTGTTGCAATAAGCTCTTCAGGTGATTCTGATACAGGCTCATGTTTGCCTAGGCCAGTGGCTGTTAACCCTGGCTGCACATTAAAATCATCCGAACATCTTTGTTTTAGAAAAACATCTTCACGCCTGGGCCCCACCCCAATAAATTCTCGTTTAATTAGTTTGGTGGGTACAAGTATTGGGACTCTTTTGAAACTCCCCATGATTCTGACATGCAGTCAGGGTTGAGAACCACATTTTGGATACCTTTTCTTTTCAACCACCATTTAAAAAACGTATCTCTTGAGGTGGAAAGAATTTTACCCAAACACATCTTTGGCTGTTGCCTCAAATGCTCACGGCCACTCGCTCCACCAGAGACTGAAGGCTACCTCATTCATTATTTTTCTCCCACTCTGAGAAAATATCTCCCTCCACCCCCGACCAAGCACTCAGGACATTTTCCTGCTCACTGATTTCCCCCCACCCCATTCAAGTCTGGAGTTATTAAACCACAGCCCATGGCTGAACCGTCTTATTGATTTTATTGTTCAGAGCCCTGGGATATTCTAATGATGTACTGCTCAATAAATGGAAACTGGTGGGATAGCTATTGATGGCGTATGGTACATTTCACCGCAATTCGCTGGGTCCCAGTCACTTGGCCTGTTACATATCATCTGTGAAAATGCTGTGCTGTGGCCTGCAAGCTCTTATCCATCTTGCTGATGTTACCTTTTCTGTGCATCAAGGATGAAAGTGCTATTATGATAATAGCAACGTGGCCACTGTGTGCCAAGCCCCGGACTGAGCGTTTTCTAACAGACTTGATACAGTTTGGATCTGTGTCCCCAAACAAATCTCATGTTGAATTGTAATCCACAGTGTCGGAGGTGGGGCCTGGTGGGCGGTGACTGGATCATGGGGGTGGATCCTTCATGAATGGTTTAGCACCATACCCTTTGATGCTGTTGTCTAGAGATCTGCTTGTTTAAAAGTGTGTGGCACCTCCCCTGTCTTGCTCTTGCTCCGGCCCTGTAAGATGTACCTACATCCCCCTTTACCTTCCACCACGATTGTAAGTTTCCTGGGGCCTCCCCAGAAGCAGAAGCCTTGGTGTTTCCTGTACAACTCACAGAACTGAGAGCCAATTAAACCTCCTTTCTTTATAAATCACTCACTGAGGTGTTTCTTTATAGCAATGGGAGAATGAACTAACACAAGAGCTTACCTCATTTACTCCTCACAGCAGACCTTTGGGGGAGGCATTCTGACTATTCCCATTTTACAGATAAGGAAATTAAGACTCCATGTGGTTACCTCACCTGGCCAGCTAATATGCTGCAGAACTGGGATTCAACCCTCCATCTGTCAGACACTAAAATCGGGACTTTTAACCCCTGAGCTAAACCATGCAAGCTAAACATGCTTCTACTGTATTTCAGCAACCTTTCTTTCTTCCTTTTTTTGAGACTGAGTCTCGCACTGTCACCCAGGCTGGAGTGCAGTAGTGCAATCTCTGCTCACTGCAACCTCTGCCTCCTGGGTTCAAGCGGTTCTCCTGCCCCAGCCTCCCGAGTACCTGGGATTACAGGCACCCGCCATCATGCCCGGCTAATTGTTTTTATTTTTAGTAGAGATGGGGTTTCACTATGTTGGCCAGGCTGGTCTTGAACCCCTGACCTTGTGATCTGCCCACCTCAACCTCCCAAAGTGCTGGGATTACAGGCATGAGCCGCTGCACCTAGCCATTTGAGCAACCTTTCAGAGGGTTTCAGCACAGATCAATATTTCACAGATCCTCCTCCCTTCTCAAGCAGTATTTCTCAACAGGGGCTACTGGTATTTGGGAACAGACAAGTCTTTGAGGGATGTTATCCCATGATTACAGGCACTGAAATCCCTAGTCCCCCTAACAGCCTCTCGTCACTTGCATTTCCCAATGCCCCCTAGGGGACCAGCATGACTATTGCTTGAGAACCACTCATCTCCCTGGGAGGCAGAAGGCTCCCTGCCAAGATGGCCTCCCTCTTTTTGGCAAACAAAGGTAGCCACTCTGGAAAGGCAACATAGCAGAGTGGAAAGAAGTTCCATTTTGAAATCCAATAGATCTGCGTTCAAACCATGGCTCTTCCCCCATTAACTCTGGGAGGTCGGGCAAACTATATAACCTCTCAAAGATTTTAGTTCAGCATCAGTAAAATAGGGATACATATTGACTCTCCTTCATAGGGAGGAATTGATGGATGGAATTGTGCTCAGAGAAGTGCCTAGTAGAGAGCAGTAGCTCTGAACCTGGGGCATTATGTCTTTCCCGTCTCCTATGTGCTCTTTCCAAACTCCTGATCCATAGAATCCAAGAGCATCAAAAGTGATGGTGTTTTATGCCACTAAGTTTGGGCGGATTTGCTACCCAGCAGAAGTAACTGGAACGAATGCCTATGATATGCCAGGCAGGCACCATTCTGGAAGTGAATAATAGTCATGCACATACCACAAGAGCATTTGCTTATGAGAAGCAGCCTCTCCTGAGAAAGAAGACAGATAATCAACACATAAATATCTCCAGGACCAATACGTGGTATGCAGAAAATGAAATGGTGGCCATCATTATGATTGCCTTAAATAATGACTTGCAAGTAACTACATTTTCTCTTCTCCTCTTTCCAACCTCATTTCCCTCTATGCTCCTCCAATCACCCTTTCTGTGAAGCCAAAATGTCGTTTAATCTCACGAAACCTCTGCTTCTGTTTTTTGGTGCCGGGGTATCCTTTCCTTTTCCAAAGATACTATTTGCTAGGACTGAATTGTGTCCCCTGACCATTGTTATGTTGAAGTCCTAGCCCGTCCTGTGACTGTATTGGAGATGTGGCCTTTAAGGAGGTGATTAAAGTTAAATGAAGTTGGGCCGAGCACCGGCAGCTCACACCTGTAATCCCAGCACTTCGGGAGGCCGAGGCGGGTGCGCCACTTGAAGTCGGGAGGTGAAGACCAGCCTGGCCAACATGATAAAACCTCATCTCTACTAAAAATACAAAAACTAGTCGGGCGTGGTGGTAATCCCAGGTACCTGTAATCCCAGCTACTTGAGGCTGAAGCAGAAGAATCACTTGAACCCCGGAGGCAGAGGTTGCGCCATTTGCACTCCAGCCTGGGTGACAAAACAAGACTGTCCCTCCAAAAAAAAAAAAAAAAAAAAAAGTTAAATGAAGTCCTAAGGGTGGAGCCTTGGATTTAGGAGATTTTTACTCTTAGAAGAGACACCAGAGACCTTGCTATCTCTCTGCCACATGAGGTCCCAGTGAGAAGTCCGCCATCTGCAATCCACGAAGAGGGCCCTCACTAGAACCCAATCATGCTGGCACCCTGATCTCAGATTCGTAGCTTCCAAAATGGAGACAAATATCTGTTTTTTAAGCCACCCAGTCTATGGTATTTTTTAAAAAATGATAGCCCAGGCAGACTAATATACAACTCAAGGAGGTCAGGGATGTACCCCTTAGGCTACAATTGACAGGTTGAGTGAAGAGTTAACTAGGTAAGAGAAGAGGGAAAAGTGTCCCCAAGTAGAGGGAACAGCGTATGCAAAGGGCCTGTCATGAATGATAGTACGGTAAGGAGAAGACCTATAGGAAGGCCAGTGTGGCTAGAACTGAGGCCAAGAGGAAGTGCAGAAGATGAGGATGGGCAGACAGCAGGGGCATCACATAGGGTCTTGGGTACCACCTTAAGGACTGCAATGGAAGAGAGTAACAAGCCCTTTCAACAGGCTTGTTAACCATGGTTGAGGAGTAGGTGGCAGGCAGGACATATTTCGAAATTCCCAGGTAGGGTGGCATGGAAGGCTTTGCTTCACGGCGTGGAGTGAAAGAGAGGCAGGAGACCCCATATCCTGCGCTCTGTTCTTGCTATGTCCAGAAAGCCTGCTCTACCTGTACTCCCTGCCCTCTTGACCCAGAGGCTGCTGTGTGCAAGCTCTCCTATGAGCCTTCCTGTCGCTTGACATTTTCATCTCTGTCCTCCTTTCTCCTCTCTTGAAGGGACTCGCAGGCTCAATAAATACTGGCATGGAAAAACGCAGCGACTCATCTATTTTTATTACAAATGAAGCCTCTCGAGGAGGGAACAACTCTTATTTACTTCTCAGGGTAAGCGTTTTGACAACAGGTTTATTTTCTCCAACCCTCCAAGGATTAAGTGAGTAACACTCTAAAGTTAACAGTACATTAATTAATGCCAAATTGGTTGGAATTTTCCTAATAAAAATCCTCATAGTAATCACATTATGGGCCATTAACGCTGCCTCCTGATCATAAACCATAAATATGTTCTGCAGGTGCCTTCTTCTAAAAAAGGGACATTTCTCCAAATCTTTTCCCATTTGTCACATTTATGCTGTCACGTCACATAACGCAGACAGGAATAATTATAAAAGCTCATGTGGGTAGGATTTACTCTGCGCTGGTCACTCGGCCAAGCCCTGTACATGTATCATCGTTCTTGCAGCAAACCGATGAGGTGCTGCTATCATTCTCATTTTACAGATGGGGAAACTGAGGCAGACAGAGAGAGCATAATCTGCACATGGTCAAGTGGCTAGGAAGTAATGGAGCTAGGATGTCAGTCCAAGCAAACTGATTCCAGGATACTCTATCATCCTGCCTCTTGAAAGGTAAGGACTACATCTCTAAGCACAGTGGTTCTCTTCGTCAAGCCTACTGCTAAGGAAATCTCTGGTTGATTACAATAGCAACTGGCAGCAATAGTCAACACAACATTTGGTTTTGCTCCTAGAGGGCAGGGATGGTGTTTCATTTACTTGGCCTAGGAGAGTGTCTGGTGACAATGCCAGGGGCCCTTGGAACACACAGTAAATTCCTGTTGGAGAAATAAATGGACATAGAAACACACATGCAACAGGGTTCACGACAGTGGGTAACAGCGAACACCTGAAACGCACTGGGATCTTAATAGATCCATCTCCCTGCAATGGTGTGAGCCGGGCTCAGCCTCAGGTCGGGGCTCTGATATACAGACAAGGAGACCAACATGACTCGCGGAGCTGCAGCTCCTGGGAGAAAACCAAGGAGGAGCTTGTTTCAAACTCTCTTCTAGCTTCATTGCTTAGGTGCTTCTGATTGTTTCTTTGATTTCTCTGGCTACATAGATAACACCTACCGTAGAAAATTCAAGCATACAGAACAATATGAAGGAAAAAAACAAAAAACAAAAAACAAAAAACCCAGATATTAGTGCCAAAATATCACCATTGTTAAGAAACGTTCAGAGAACATTTTGCAAATAGTTTCATGCACTCACATTATATATAATCCTATACGTTCTGCTTTGTCATATGCATTCTGTTTTCAATAATGTACTCCTGACATCTTTTCGCTGTCAGTGAATACAGGCATTCTCTCTTTCCTTCCTCCCACCCTCCTCCTTCCCTTCTCAAATGTTCACAGAGCAGCTACCCTGCCAGCCACTGAGAATGCCCAAATGAACACTGATGTTGAATCTGTCTTCAAGGAGCTGATAATCCAGTGGATGTTGGATGGAGAAAACAGATCAACATATTTTACAAAATACTGGATGCAATGGAGGAAAAGTACAGGTGGCCAGGGGAGGAGAGAGATGGGGCCAGGTGATCTGATGCAAACCAGGTCTACAGACCTTTCCAAAGAAGCCACAGTGAAGCTGAGCTGTGAAACATGAACAGTGAGCCGGGCGTGGTGGCTCACGCCTATAATCCCAGCACTTTGGGAGGCCGAGGTGGGTGGATCACGAGGTCAGGAGATCGAGACCATCCTGGCTAACACAGTGAAAGGCCGTCTCTACTAAAAATACAAAAACTTAGCTGGGCATGGTGGCGGGCGCCTGTAGTCCCAGCTACTTGGGAGGCTGAGGCAAGACAATAGCGTGAACCCGGGAGGCGGAGCTTGCAGTGAGCCGAGATCATGCCGCTGCACTCCAACCTGGATGACAGAGCAAGACTCTGTCTCAAAAAAAAAAGAGAGAAAGAAAAGAAAAGAAACATGAAGAGTGAGCCAGGTGAAGAGATGTCACTTCAGAAGGAAGGAAGACCATAAGATCATGCGTCAAGGTCTCAAGGCAGGGAGGGTCTTACTTTGAAGAATAATAAAAAAAAAAAAGTTGGGGGGCTGGGCGCAGCGGTTCACGCCTATAATCCCAGCACTTCGAGAGGTGGATCACAGGGTCAGGTGTTCGAGACCAGCCTGGCCAACATGGTGAAACCCCATCTCTACTAAAAATACAAAAATCAGCCAGGCCTGGTAGTGCACACCTATAGTTCCAGCTACTCGGGAGGCCGAGGCAGGAGAATTGCTTGAACCTGGGAGGCGGAGGTTGCAGTGAGCCAAGATGGTGCCACTACACTCCAGCCTAGTGACAGAGCGAGGCTTCCTCTCAAAAAAAGGCAAAAAAAAAAAAAAAAAAAAAAAAAAAAAAAACCACCAAAAAAAACAAAGCAAAAAAGCAAACTCAGGGGTGGGGTGAGGGGAGCAGGGAGGACTTTCGTGTTTTACTTTCCTTTGGTGTTTTCTGTAGTTTTAAGACTTCTGTAAGGTAATGACAAGAACATACTGAGTAAGTAATTCAGGGCCTCTGGGTAATTTTTCCTGGATGCCTCCAAAGATGGAAGCCTCAGTGGCTTACATAGCAGCACTTGGGCTCAGCAGTGATTGTGAGCTATCGCCTCCAAAATGTGCCTGCTCGAAGCTTTCATCCATGGGTCCTAATTTGGTCTTCAAAGACAGCGCTGCTGCTTCTGTGGCAAACCAACCCCTCAAATATGTGGAAATTGTTATTTTGCAATTCTTCCAGCCCCCATCTCCCTCCAAGTCTAAGCCATTTGCATATTCCAAGCTCATTCAATTTCTCTCCTACAACAGGTAAGGTCCCTCTGTCATGTTTCTTCCTGGGAGTGACTAGAAGATCCTCCACGGGCACAGCCTGAGATCACTGTAAAAACTTTTAAATACCTCCCAAGCATGTGCCAGCACAAATTCATTTGTTCATTTGATAAATAATTAATAAATGCCCGTGAGTATGCTATACCCTGGGGCAGTGGCAGGGGGGCGGGGTGTGAGGGGGAAGACAGCAGTGGACAGAATGGACTTATCGTTTATTTGAGAAATAATTATCGGCCGGGCATGGTGGCTCATGCCTGTAATCCTGGCACTTTTGGATGCCAAGGTGGGTGGATCACCTGAGGTCAAGAGTTCAAGACCAGCCTGGCCAACATGGTGAAACCCCGTATCTACTAAAAATACAAAAATTAGCTGGGCGTAGTGGCACATGCCTATAATCCCAGCTACTCAGGAGGCTGAGGCACAAGAATTGCTTGAACCAGGAGGTAGAGGTTGCAGTGTGCCAAGGTGGTGCCACTGCACTCCAGCCTGGGCAACTAAGCAAGACTTTGTCTCAAAAAAAAAAGAGAAATAATTATCAAATGCCTGCTACTGGGTGACACACTGGGGCGCTGTGCACTGGACTAGATGGATGTGGTTGGGGAATCTCTAAATAAACGTGAAATGAATGAAGGCTACGTCTTGTCTCGAGCCATTACAGCATCATTGAGGGGATAACCAATACGCTACCTTGGTGCTTGTATTAATCAAGCCAAGTTCCCTAACATTGATTTGAGAGCTCTTGTCTCGGTTCACCCATCACTCTTCGACCTACCTGGAAGACCAGAGAGACCCTGATTTCTCAACCATGGTTTGGAAGCTTCATTTAAGCCAGGGGGCTCCTGAGAATAACGTTCTTTTCTTTCTTTCTTTTTTTTTTTTGAGACAGAGTCTCGCTCTGTCACCCAGGCTAGAGTGCAGTGGTGCGATCTTGGCTCACTGCAACCTCTGCCTCTGGGTTCAAGCGATTCTTCTGTGCAGTGGCTCATGCCTGTAATCCCAGCACTTTGGGAGGTCGAGGCGGGCAGATCATTTGAGGTCAGGAGTTCGAGACCAGCCTGATCAACATGGTGAAACCCCATCTCTACTAAAAATAAAAAAAAATAAAAAAAAAATTGGCTGGGTGTGGTGGTGCATGCCTGTAGTGCCGCTGAGGCAGGAGAATAAACTTTTCTAAATAAGAACCTCTCTGAATGAACTGACAAGAGGAAGCTCATTTTAAACATGGGCTGGCCCCTAGACCAGAGAACTGCAAGGGAAGCTGGGTGGGTCCTAGGATTTTTTGACAGGGTACAGTTAAGATAAGCCTTTAAGGAGACACAACCTGTGCTACCACAGCTTGGGAAGTCCACTGACAGTGAAAACAATTTAAATTAAATTAAATTTAGTCAGCTCCAAAAGGAAACACATGTAATGTTAATTTCATGGGTGTACCAATGTGTAAACCTAACAGATGATACTTAAATGAGAAAGGCAGAGAAATGACATTTGGTTAAACAATGCATCAGTGGGTAGGTTTTGTTGAAACTGCCATTAAAAAAAAAAATACGAGCACAACCGACATCTAAGCAAGCTGTCATCCAGGCCAGGCCACCTAGGCGTTCTCATATAACACACGTGAGAGAAGTAGTGGGTAGCCGGGGTTGAAGGCAGTCTGGATAAATTTGGGGAACTCAGGTCAACGTCTGTGTTAACTTTTTTTTTTCCTCTTTTGAGACATACTCTCACTCTGTCCCCCAGGCTAGAGTGCAATTGTGCAATCTTGGCTCACTGCAACCTCTGCCTCCTGAGTTCAAGCGATCCTCCTGCCTCAGCCTCCCGAGTAGCTGAGATTACAGACACCTGCCACCATGCCTAGCTACTTTTTATATCTTTAGTAGAGATGGGGTTTCACCATGTTGGCCAGGCTGGTCTCAAACTCCTGACCTCAGGAGATCCACCCACCTTGGCCTCTCAAAGTCCTGGGATAAAAGGCGTGAGCCACCGTGCCGGGCCATCAGTAACTTCTGATGCTCTTCCTGAGATTGTTTGCCTGGGTAGATAAAATCATTTGCTTGTCTCTCCAACTATGACTGAGATCTCTGAAAGAGATGCCTGAAAGGCACACTGAAAGTGTGCCTTTGCTTGTTTATGCCCTTTTCTTAAAAGCAACAGATTGTGTAGTATTGGAGGTACATGAAAATGTGGAAAGACAGGCTTTCTGTTTTACCTGTCCCTTGGCACAAAATAGGCACTCAGGCAATAAATGCAGAATGAGTGAATGATCCAGACACTCCTTGTTTTCCACCCTATGGCTTCATGGTGGCATCAACATTTCCTCGCCCCTGTGTTAATCATCATTACCTCCTCACATATTGTTTGGGGTCCTTATCCCTGTCCAGCAGCTATCACTCCTTTTCAATATTCACAGAACTATATCCTGTGATCAATAAAGCTAAGGGAAGCTGATTGGCAAGAAACAGGACTCTACTAAAAATGCTGATCCAAGAAACAATGCATACACTGACCCTGCCAGAAATATATTGACAAAAGCCAGCATTTTGTTAAGCATTTACTATATACCGGGCATGGTATCAAGAGTGTTTTTGGTTGGTTGGTTGGTTGGTGGCATTTTTTCCAGTTCATCATCACACAGACACTGAGGCAGATGCCATCATTATCCCACTTTTGCCGACGAAGAACAAGTTGAGACTCAGAGAGGTTTTGTAACATGACCAAGATCACATAGCTAGTGGCCAAACTGGGATTTGAACCCCGGCTAACCTGCTTCCAGAGTCATTACTGCATCCTGCCTTAAATGTATTAAGAATATGTTTTAAGCAGAGTGTGGTGGGGTGCACCTGTAGTACCAGCTATTTGGGAGGCTGAGGCAGGAGGATTGCTTGAGCCTGCGAGGTTAAGGCTGCGGTGAGTTATGATCATGCCACTGCACTCTAGCCTGGGTAACTGAGTGAGACCTTGTCTCCAAGAAAAAATAAAAAGAACGTATTTCAGATGACTGATAAGAGAGGAAGTTGACAGTTCCTTTGTGCTTTTCATAGAGCACTAAAATCCAGTATGACCCAGGGCAATGCTGGGCTCAACACATGGATCTCCAAATCAGTGGCTTGAACACAACAAAGGCTTATTTCCTTCTCCTATGCAGCTTGAGCAGCTCTCCTACAGGGCCGCCTCCCAAGAGATGACTTGAGTATCCATACTGCTTCAATTCCACAATCCCACTCCTCAGCACCCTTCTGTTGCAGTGCACAGAGGGGACAGCAACTGGCATGACAAACTCACGCCCCGTCAACTGGCTTGGCCAGGAAGTAACCAGCATTTGTACTCATGTCCCTCTGAGGGAGACTGAGTCCCAGGACCCCACCCAGACACCTGGGAGTTAGTAATGGAGAGAACAAGGGTCCTAGAAGAACATTTCTATTTTATGCCACAGAAACATAATAAGCTATGCCCTAAGCCAGCACTTCTTGACCAGGGAAAATTTTGTCTCCCTGAGGACATCTGGCAATGTCTGGAGACATTTTTGTTTGTCACAACTGGAAGAAAGACTGCTACTGGCATCTAGGAGGCAGAAGCCAGGGATGCCGCTACACATCCTACCACACATGGGATGGCCCCCACAGAAGGGATTATCTGGTTCAAAATGTCAAGTGTTGAGGTTGAGAAACTGCTTGAAACCTGTGATCCTGAAAAAGATTGTCTGGGGAGCTTATTAAAATGCAGAATCTGGGCCGGGCGCAGTGGCTTACGCCTGTAATCCCAGCACTTTGGGAGGTGGAGGCAGGTGGATCACTTGACGTCACCAGTTCAAGATCAGCCTGGCCAACATGATGAAACCTCATCTCTACTAATAACATAAAAATTAGATAGGCACAGTGGTGTACACCCATAATCCCAGCTACTTGGGAGGCTGAGGCATGAGAATCAATTGAACCCGGGAGGCAGAGATTGCAGTGAGTCGAGATCATGCCACAGCACTCCAGCCTGGGTGACACAGCGAGACTCTGTCTCAAGAAAAAAAAACAAAAAAAACCAAAAAAAAACAAAAAAAACCTAGAATCCTGCACTCCTCCCTCCAGATCACCACCCAGCAGTATTTCAGTATTTTCAGGGTCCCCTCTGGCAACTGTGATGGCTGTCCTTCGTGAACCACACTCAGGGAAACCTCATGGGGAAGAGGAATCAAGAACACCAAGGGTGGGTGGGACTAGGCGCTGAGGGACTCGCACAGAGACACCCCTCAAACGCTTCAGGGTCAGTGTGAGGCAGCTGAGCCAGGGAGAAAAAAAAAAAAAGGCTGACATTTGTTAAGTGCCTCTCTCTGTCTCTTTCGTACGAGCCTTGAATTGCAGGGAACATATTCTAAGACTAACCTGTCAGCCAATAACAACTAAATTACTAACCTTGTCTCCCGCTGTGCCCCGTATCCCTGTCAGACGCACAGTCGCACTCACAGAGGAATGCTTCCTGGAGGTGTGTTCCCAGCATCGGGGAAGGTGACCCTTTTGCAGGAACAGAGCCATGTGGTCACATGTATTTCACAGGGGCCAGAGGGCTGGAAATAACCCAAAGGAAAGGGAAGCAACTCTGGGCAGAGCAGTAGGGCAATCAGAGTGGTCGAGGCTCTTGGTCAAACCCATGTCTGCTTTATCCATGGCACTCACTACAACCTACTTCGCATCGTTTGCAGTCAGGTCTTGCCAGGCCAGTAAAATAGAAATGTGATGCACACAACTTTTAGGCTTGCCCATGGACACCTGTGCATGCTTCTCTGTGCTATTTCCTTCTCCACTGTCTGGGCGCAGAAGAGCACAGTGACCTTGGATGCTGTGTGGTGAAGATAGTGAAGATAGTGGAGTCAGACGGAAAGGGCCTGGATCCCTGAATTACAACATGGAGGGGAGTCAATCAGAAACATCTATTTTGGGTGGCAGAGGATGAAGACATCAACCACCTTCACGTTATACACTGCTGGCTGTGTTCCAGTAAAATTTGACTTATGAAACGGGGTGGGTTGGATTCAGCCCACAGGCTATAGTTTACCAATCTCTGGTTTAAGAGAAGCTCAGTGTACCAAATATAGTACTAGCCCTCCAGAAAGAGTTATCTGATTAGACATTTCGCCCTGTGTGACCTCACTGCAAACAAACATAGCTAGGTTTGATTGTTACAGCAGCTGATGTTGCCCTAATACAGTGATTCTATACCTGGGCCCTGAAGGCAGAAAGGCTTGGGTTCAAATTCTAGGACCAGCCCTCACTAGCTCTGTTATCGAGAGAAGCTACGAGAACCTTTGAGCTTCAATTTCTCAAGTGGAAAATGGAAAGGAAATACTGAGGAAGGTTTCCCTGACATATTTTGATTGAAGGCTGTGGTATATTGGCCATCTAGGAGTTGTTCTACAGATGTTCTCACTGTTGATCACATTCTATCAGCGAAAAGACGGACAGGAGAAGCAAGGCATTGAGATGGGTGAAGGTGAACCATTTACAAAGTCTAAACTTTCCATACATTTCTTACATGGACACATGAATGACCCAACAAACACTTTTAGCAGCATCTGCCTTCTATGAAGACCAGGCACGCGCATGCCTAATCACCCTTCGGGAGGAAGAGCCATCTGTGATTTGGCTTGTTTTCTTTCGCAGTCTTATTTTGCAGTCTTATCAGTGTATCTGTGCAAAAGATTACTCAGTATACGTCCGCTTGTTAGTGGATGCAGGGAAGCTATCAGAATTTAGAAAGCACATGCTTTATACTCTCCAGTCAGGCTTCCCTCTGTGTCCTGGCTCTGTCACTTACTTGATCTGTGGTCTTGGGCAAATGGCTTCACCTCTTGAAGCCTCCTCAGCTCCCAAATCTGCAAAATGGGTATGCCAGAGACAGCTAACCATCCACCAAAAATCCATTCTCCCCTCTGTTATACACAATTACAGATGAGAATGTGACACTTGTCAACACTTCTTCAACACTTCTCAGCCTCTCTTGTAGCCAGGTGCATGAGGCTCTCCCTAGATTTTAAGACAGGAATCTGAAACATTTTCTTTTCTATAAGGGGACACACAGTAAACACTTTGGGCTTTGTGGGTCATATGGTTTTCTGTCGCAACTACTCAACTCCACCATTGTAGAGAGAAGGCAGCCACAGATAAGACCAAAACAAATGGGTGTGGGTGTGTTCCAATAAAATTTAACTTACACAGCAGGTGGTGGGCTGGATTTGGCTTGTGGGCTATCATTTACCAATCCCTGGTTTAACAGATGCTCAGCCTACCAAATATAGTACTAGTCTTCCAGGAAGAGTCATCTGATTAGACATTTTGTCCTGCGTGACCTCATAAGCCACCAATTCTTATTACACATACACACACACCCACACACACACTTTCTCATTTATAATTGGTCTGTCTCTGAAATTCTCATCATGTCCTTAAACGTCAACTGTTCTCTGCTCTTTAATCCCAGTCTCCATGGGCTACGTCTCTCCCTCCTCCTTCCTCCTCCTTTTTAGGACCCACTCCATAATCTGCAGGGCTCACTACAGATGCAAATGCAAGGCCAGGCCCCTTGTTCAAACAATATTAACAGTGTCAAGATGGTGAAAGCAGAGCATAAAATCTAATGTGGGGCTTTCTGAGCATGAGCTCAGGTTACAAAGTCCACCAAGCAGACCCTGCTTGTCTGGCTTGTATTACCACTAGCAAGCCCAGAAAGTTTTCTGCGTAACTTCTTGACAAGTCCAGAAACGTGCCACCTGCGTGCTGCTTGAAGGGTTTCGGGAATGGTTTTACACATCACAAGAAGAAGGAAGAAAAAAAAAACCCATTTTTCTTTTAGTATATTACTTGTCAGACAGCGAAATGGGATATAATTATGGTGTGACATTTCCAACAGCAAATATGTTCCAGTGTAAGCAATTAACACCGGTTCTTTTGGCAGGCTTAAAAAGATTACTCAGAGACTGTGGTAAGTTACAATGTCCCATGAATAATAAATAATGTAGAATTGCAGCTAAGTTGCATTCTACGACCAAAGTTCAAATTTCTTGATGAAAATAAATTGGGTGCTGTTAACCCTCTGTTGACTTCACGTGGCTTCTTTGGATTTTTGTAAAGTACATCTTTACCTTACCCCAAGAACATCTGCAAAAACTTAAAAAAAAAACCTGCATGTCTTCATTTCAGCTGCTGGAAATTTGCATGAGGTAGTGGGTTTGAACGGGACCCCCTCCAGGATGGACAGAACTGTGGAGACGGCTTGCACTGAGAACTATCATCCTTGGAGGCTGTTATGGTTCAATGATGAAGTCCCAAGATTTAGTAGAAGGGATATCTGGACCCATGTCCCTATTCTCTCTGCCATTCTTGACACAACCAAAGGGAGAGCAGCACCTTCTGAATGTATTTGTGCAGCTTGTGACTCTAAGCAACTGAAACCAATGAAACACCAGCAGCAGTTACGGAGCCACACACCGTAGGGACATTCAAGGCTGCCGTTATGTGCAAAGCCTCAGGGCCACAGTACCCTGGTACTATAGCACTACTAGCACTACGGGCTGGATAATTCTCTGTTGGGGTGACGGCAAGGTGTCCTGTGCATTGTGCGGTGCCCAGGAGCATCCCTGGACTCGATCCACTAAATGCCAGGAACATCCTTTCCAGAGTTGTGACCATTAAAAATGTTTCCAGGCCAGGCACAGTGGCTCACACGTATAATCCCAGCACTTTGGGGGAGGCTGAGGTGGGCAGATCACCTGAGGTGAGGGCTTTGAGACCAGCCTGGTCAACATGGTGAAACCCTGTCTCTACTAAAATATAAAAACTAGCCAGGTGTGGTGGTGGGCACCTGTAGTGTCAGCTACTTGGGAGGCTGAAGTGGGAGGACGGCTCGAGCCCAGGAGGCAGAGGTTGCAGTGAGCCGAGATCACACCACTGCACTCCAGCCTGGACAACAGGGTGAAACCCTGTCTCAAAAAATAAAAATGAAGTTTCCAGATATTGCCAAATGTCCATGGAAAAAAAAACAAACACTACTTTAGATAGACCTGGGTCCATCACTGTGTGGCCTTCAGCAAATGACTTCATTGCTTTGAGCCTCAGTTTCTACATGTGCAAAAAAACTCCCATGCCTACCTTATAAAGAGATTGTGAGGCTAGGATACAATGATGCAGACAAAGTGCTCAGCCTGGTGTCTGGTATAAAGTAAGCATTCAGTAAGACAGATGCGATTTATTCCATCACCCATTTGACTGTTTACAAACAGCTACTGAGCATAGTGGAGCCATGGCAGGTACCAGGAGTGTGAAGATGCATAAGCCTTATCTCTGTCCTAGACATGCTAACCAACAATGTCAGTGCATGGGGGTACCTGCTAAAATGAACACCTGGGCACGGGGCAATGGGGGCTTGGAGAAAAATACCTAAATCTCAGGGTTTCATGGACAAGATGGCACCTGAGTAAAGTAAAAGTTTTCCAGGCAGAGGCAGGTGGGAAAGGGCATTCCAGGCAGAGGGAACTGCATGTGCAAAGGCATGGTGGTATGAGTCACTCAGAACTCCCCTGAGCTCAGGACAGCTGGGAGGTGAATTCTATGATGCAGGTAAGGGAGAAGGAGCAGCAGGAACAAGGCTGACAGGCAGAGGGCAGGTGAGGAAGGATCCTGAGATGTTAAATCGTTCTCATTTCGTCAACCCAATGAACTCATAGCAAAGCTGAGTCTAAATCCTGCCTTGCAAGAAGCAATGCAGTGATTGATTAGCAATGTCTGCTTCGGCCCAGGAAGGTAGAAGAGACTCAAGCTGCAATGTATTTCCTTGTTTGATGAGGGTTTTCATCAGGGGAGCGAAGTGAGGAGAAGAACATTTTTTAAAGCTCACTCTGGAAGCCAGGTTTTTTGTTTTGGAAGAGAAGACACAGGAAGAAATGGGGCAGGAGAAAGAGCTGGGAAGTGACTGTAATACTACCAGACAGAGACAATACATGCCTAAAGGACACAGCAGGATGGTTGCGGAGGAAGAGATGGATACAAGGTATTTAGGACCCAGAAATGACAGCAACTTTGTGGATTTAAGGGAGTAGAAATAACAGAGACTCTTGGATTTTTGGTGTGGGCAAGTTGGGAAATGACAGGGTTATTCACCTAGGAAAAAAGTTCAGGAGATTTTGGAGGCAGAAGGATGGCAGGTTATTTTTCAGACCCTTAGATGCCTGTGGAACCTCAAGGTAGAAATGTCCATCAACTGTTGTAGGTTTGGATCAGGAACCCAGACCAGTGATGAGGAATAAAGTCATTGCTTAGACATGGTGGCTGTCTTCACTGGCCAACAAGTGAGCTACAGTGACCCTGCTTCTCCAGCCCCCGGGGAAACCCAGCTGTAAATGAGAAAGACAGCTCCTTCCAGTGGGATTCTCTCCTAAAGTCATTCCCGATTGACAGGATTAGTGAAGGACGACAGAAGAAAGTCATTACTGAATAATCCCCTGCACATTTCATAGTCAACACAGCATTCATATGATCCTTGTAATCCAATTAGGCGATGCAGGAAGCTATATCTTAATTCCTGACTTCATTGTGACTTGCCTGGTCACAGGCAAACCTTGTTTAATAAGGTGTCACCTAAACACTCAGTGGTGCCTACAGTATGAGCACAGAACGGTGGTGGGGTTGGGGGCTGAGGGGAGGAGGTGACTGCTGTTTAGAATATGTCCTGTCTCAAGCAGCCAATAGGATACTTAGAAGTCCCAGGTCCTCATCAGCGAGGCTTGGGATTGGAGGAGGCTTCTGATTGGCGGAGGCTTGTGATTGAAGAAGGCTTCTGATTGGAGGCTGCTTCGTCTCCCCTTCTCTCCATCCATTTTGTTCCTTCTGATCTGTGTGTGACAACTGTCTATCTGGTGGCTGGAACTCATCTGACAATAGGAACAACAATCATTTTTACATGATTGCTGCTTACTAAGGGCCCACCTCACACTTGGCATTTTATACACCTGGCCCAAAAAACCCTTGGGCAGAGTAGATTGTATCTTCATTCTAAGGATGAGAAAACTATGTATAACTCAGAGAGATTAAGGCATATGTCTCAGGCCACACAGCTAGAGTTAGATTCAAATCCAGATCTGTTTGATTTCCTTTTTTTAATTTTTTTGAGACAGAGTCTCGCTCTTTTGCCCAGGCTGGAGTGCAGTGGCGCAGTCTCGGCTCACTGCAGCCTCCACCTCCCGGGCTCAAGCAATTTTCCTGCCTCAGCCTCCCAAGTAGCTGGGATTACCTCCCAAGTAGCCGCCACCAAGTCTGGCTAATTTTTTATTTTTTGTACAGATCTGTTTGATTTCTCAAGTTAGTGTCATTCGCCTCTGGCACCATGCCCTTCCAAGGCAAGATTCCAGAACTGATGTGCAAAAAATGTGTAAAATGCCTCCAGAACTCTAGCCTGGGCCAGTCCTGGCCCACATGTCCGTGTGAGGGCTGGTTTACCTCCATCCTCCTGGTGCGTGTGACCCCAGCTGTGGGCTTATGTGGACCAGATGAATGTGACTGTAGTTACACCTAGATCACAAAGAACATCTGAGAGGAGGTGATGCCTCTGATCTCTATCAGACCACGAGGAAACCAGAGAGTATGGAGTCTGCTCCAAGTGCTGGGCTAGGCCCCATGGAGGAAGTGCTTATGCTGGGATCTCAAATTCCCGCCCACACTGGGCTGCCCATGTAAGGTCAAGGAGAGAAGTAGGCCAGGGAGGGGGCTGAGGTGAACTAGAACAAGTCCATTCACCCTAACAGAGGCGATCCCGTTCTCAGCATCAATCATTTTACCATGGGGAATGCATTCCAAGTTGCTCAATCTCCTGGTTTTCCAGAAGACTCCAGAAACACTGATTCTTATGGGCAATATCCCAATTTTAAAAGTTACTAATTCACATTTGTAAAAAAATAATCTGTATGTGAGTGTACTGGGTTAAACGACATCCCTCCAAAATCATGTCCACTCAGAATCTCAGAATGTGATCTTATTTGGAAATACAGTATCTGCAGATATAATTAGTTAAATTAATACGAGTTCATACTGGGTTAGAATGGGCTAGAAATCCAATGACTCATCTTCTCCTAAGGCCATGTGAAGACACACAGGAAGGTCACGTGCTGATGGAGGCAGGAACTGCACTGGTGCATCTACAAACCAAGAAACACCCAGGAATGCCAGCAGCGATGGGAACCTAGGAGAGAGGCATGGATGCTCCTCTAGACCCTCTAGAACAAACCAACCCTGCTGATGCTTTGGGTGTGAACTTCTGACCTCCAGAACTCTCATTCTCCAGGACGAGAGAATAAATTCATGTTGTTTTAAGCCACTATGGTTGAGGCGATTTGTTAAGGTGGCCCTAGGGAACTAAAACAGAGAGCCAAACCCACCAGGGTTGTGAGAAGAATGTGCCCAACAGTCTTTCCCATGATCACAGGATCATGCTCTTGATCCTGTCCCTGTCCACCTCCTCTTCTGAAGCTTAACTGATTCACTTCCTCCCTTGCATTGCTGCCTGTCCACCACGCTGGCCTCCATCCTTCCTGGGCTAGTTCAGATGTCTCCATTTTACCAGCATTTCCTGATATTGACCACTCTAAGCCTTCCGTGAGCAGTAGATGGTCCTGTTCTGCATCCTGAAATCTGCCTGCTCTCAGTCAGTCAACTGGAGTTGTTTTCCAAAGGAAGCTGATGAGAAAATCCAAAGGCTTGTCTTCACCCATTCTCCATTTTTCTTCCAGAGCTTCTGACAGCTGGAGGCCGCCTCCTCTTTTTGGAATGCCCTGCTCTTTTGGCAGCCCCGGTCCTGCCCTTCCTAGGTCATCTGAGCACTTTTCATCACTTCCCTTGGCTCCGTGTTGACCTTTTCTTTCATCCTCAGGTCCCTTAAATGTAGGGATTTCAGGTTTATTCTCTTCTCTATGCTTTAAATAAGCTAACTCAGTGGCCCTCAACTGGAAGTGATATAGCCCCCCAGATACATTTATCAGTATCTGGAGACATTTTTCATGGCCACAACTGGATGACCCTGTACTACTGGCACCTAGTAAGTCGAGGCCAAAGGCATCCAAGGGGCACAGGATAGCCCCTGACAATAAAGAATGTTCCAGCCCAGTGTTAATAGGACCACAGTTGAAAAACCCTGAGCTAACAGAACCCCACGTTGATGCTCTCGATCATTTATCTCATGACCTGTGCCTCTCAAGGAACTCTAGTCTGGAATATTCTCAGAAGGAAACAGTTCATGCATTGCTTCTTGGAGATTTCCAATGTGCATCTGCCCCTGAAAGGCTCTCACAAGGTCTGCAGTCAAATACAAAATTGTTCCGCATTTGTTTAATCCACCATTTCCTAAATGTATTTGAATACAGAAATCCTTTGGTTAGGCAATAATTACTATCATTCTTCTGAAGTAAGCAGCAGTATCTAACAATTTATTGAGCACTGACCATGTGCCAGAGTGTCCTAAGCCCTTCACATGTCCTACAGGGCCTTTCTCCCCACAGGCAGTTGGGTGCGGTGGATAACAGTGTTGGCTCTGGAGTCAGGTAGCTGGCTTGGAATTTGGGGCCACATCAATGAACTGTGTGACCTTCGTAAATGCCTTCGTTTCTCTGAGCCTCCATTTCCTTACCTTTAAATGAGAGTATAGTCATGCATCACAGCGACGGGATACATTCCGAGGAGTGGATTGTAAGGAGACTTTGTTATTGTGAGACTATCGCAGAGCGCACTTACACAAACCTAGATGGGATGGCTTACCGCACACCTAGGTTACATGCTCCTAGGCTACAAACCTGGACACAATGTTGCTGTATGCAATACTGTAGGCAACTTTAACACAGTTTTAAGTATTCGTGCATCTAAGCATATCTAAACATAGAAAAGGTACAGTAAAAATATGGTATAAAAGATGAAAATGGTACACCTATGTAAGACACTTATCATGAATGGAGCTTGCAGAACTGGTAGTTGCTCTAGGTGAGTCAGTGAGTAAGTGGGGAGTGAATATGAAGGTGTAGGACATTACTGTACATTACTGGAGACTTTATAAACACTGTACACTTAGGCTACACTCAATTTATAAAATAATAAACCATGATGTTATGACTACAATGTCGCTAGTCAATAGGAATTTTTCAGCCTCATTATAATCTTATGGGAGCACCATTGTATATGCAGTTCATTGTTGACTGAAACACTGAAACATATAGTGCATGACTGTATCTGTATGTGTGTGTCCATGTATATATACACATATATACACATACATACACACACATACATATATACACATATATACACACATATATAGACACACATATACATACATACACACACATACACACACATACACATATACACACACATACACATATATACACACACACATATACACACATATATACACATACACACACATATATACACACACATATATACATATACATATATATCCCATGTCAAAACATTCTGAATCTCAGATGAAACTTGTAAAGGGCTTTCTGGTATGTTCTCAGTAATGCTGATTATTGACTGATGATGATGAAGATGGTGGTGGTGTTGGTAGTGATGGTGGTGGAGGTGATGGTGATAGCTGTGATGATTGTGGAGGCAATGACAGTGGTGGTGATGGGGATAACAGGATGGTGGTGAGAGAGAATAAGGTGGTGGTGACCGTGGTTCTGATGGGAGCGGCAGTGGTAGAGGTGATAGTGGTGTTGGCAATGGTGGTAGTAATGAAGATGGCGACAATACGAGGTAGTGGCCTTCGTCATGGTGTTGGTGATAATGTTAGCAGTAGTGGTGATGGTGGTACTGTGCTCTCTATTTGGATGGTCCTTCTTGACCTGGTGAAACTGCATTGCTGCCTACTTATTTATCTCAAAGACTATGACGTTTTCACTGATTGCCCCCTTTGGACATAATTCTTCCTCTTTCGTGTCACATTTTTTTTAATGCCTCCACCATATCACTCTCTGACATATACTATCAGGACTTGTCTCCTCTGCTCTTCAGGGGGCACCTTCCCTTCACCTGCCACATACAAAGACGGGCCATTTAATACATGCATGTTGACATCAAATAGGGTGGATTATGGAGGCACCAGAACTTTCCAACAAGCCTCCCCCCAACCCCACAGGAAAAATGACAACAGAAAGCAACTTGATGAGAAGCATCCCCTGCCTGCTTCAAGGAGACCTCAAGGCAAACTCATGCCCAGCCTCAAAACACTCAGAAAATGGGTGGTGGCACCAGAAGACAACTTTCATTGCGGGCCAGGCACTGCCCATGCTGCTTGAAAACAGTGAGTGACGGATGCCGGTGCTGAGCAAAGCAGAAGGAGGGCCTGGAAAGGAAGCAGCCTGGTTTCCTGCTGCAAGCTAGTGACGGAGACTTCTGTCTGCAGAAGTGAGCAAGAGTCCTCAGAGCAGAAATTTAAGTAGGAAGGTGTGGTGCAGGGCTCTGCGCATACTAAGTGGCCTGCAGACGCACCCTGCTTCAAAGCAGAGCTTGCAGCCTGCCAGCTCCTGGGCCTGCCCAGCCTGCAGACGGCTTTTCTGGGGCTCACACTCTGTTTTGCTGCTTTGTTTTAAATTAAAATAGTTGTCAGTTAATCAAGAGATTTCAGATTAAACTCAGATTTCTTACAAAAAGAATAATAATTGGAAGAGCAAGCAAGTCTGGGCCTGCAGTTCTTAAGGCAAGGGAGCCTGGGGCTTTAGACTATTGTGGAGCTAAGTCCGTGGCAGTTTCTACCTGCCTACTCCAGGCACTGACATCCTGTCTGACCCCTTGGGGTATTTTGCGACTCTTGCTATAAATAGCACCAGTGTATGAAATGCCAACTTCATCCTGGTTAAGCGCATGTGCTTGGGGGTGCAGCAGACTTGGCTTCACATCTGGGCTCTGATTTTGCATGGCTGGGTCACTTCAGGCAAGGTTACTTGTTCTCCGTAAGTCCTAGTTTCCTCATGAGCCGAACAAAGGATGCTAATGACATGGCTCCTCCATACTGAATGATTCAAGAAGACCGGACCAAAGACACACTTATTGAGTGATTCTCATAACTGGGACCTGTGTCAACAGTGAGGTGGGTACTGCTGCCACCCCCATTGTGCAGAGGAAAAACCTGAGACTGGAGGAACGCAGTGATTTGCCCAAGAATGCCTAGCTTGTGACTAACAGAGCCTGGATTCAATTGCAGAAAGCCTGCCTTCTGCACCCAAGTCATTACCACTTCCACCTCTAGATTTTTCACTCCCAAGTGGCAAAATCATCCCTCCATTTCAGCTCTTGCAAATCTCTGGGCCTACGTTTATCCCCACTTAACTGTCCAGTTACGTCTTTGCCTTTCCAATGAGGCTCTGATCAATGCTACGTCTTGAGACACTCACTTCTGCACGGCTATCACCCGTTTGCCTAATGAATAATGAATAAATGCCTAAGAAATAAATAAGCCTCACGGGTAAATAAGCACATAAGAAATCAATCAAATCAGCTAGTGGGTAGAGAGTAGATAAAACAACAACAACAACAACAACAAAAGCTCATTGACCCCTTTTTTTTTTTTTGACATTTCTAAAATCTCTCTGGGATCATTACAGATTTCACAGCAGCACTCGAAGACCCCTCCCCACGTGGGAATCCAGCAAACTAAGCCATGTGATAAAAATAAATAAGTAAATAAACCATCTTCTCTCCAACCCTAAGCTTCAAGTCTACCCTGAGCAAAAGGAACCCAGCACCCCTTGGTGCAGATCCACAGTAAATGATGACTTAGCCCACAGAGAAACGTCTGTCTGCAAGACTGTGTTAGTTATTATCCTATCATAATAAAATAGATTATGCTATAGTAATGAATACGACCATAATGGTTTGCTGGCCGTTTAATCAATGCATTCCTCAACTGCAATTGAGCAAAATAGGTAACGGAGGATCATTTGATCTACATTTTTATTAATTTGGTGCCATTTGTCTCCTGGTTGTTTTAATGATCTCTCATTATGAGAAAATGGGAAAACTTCCTGGAAAGAAAAAAAAAAAAAAAAAAAGGGGGGGGGGGGAGCCACTTTATTTTATTCCTTGCTTCATTTTCGTGTGAAAAGTAGCTTGTTCCAGTTCAGTTTGGGAATGGAGGTTACTGATTCCTGATTAGATGTAGTTCTAGATTTCAGACGGCAAAGCTCCCTTATCTCAGAGAACTCAGACAAAGCTACTCAAGTCATACACAAGTTTAGACATGTTGAAAGTGGGTTGGAACCACTAACAGCCAAATCATCATCATTATCATCAGGTTTTTTTTTTTTTTTGGAGACCTACTAGGTGCTGAGCATGGTGCTGGGTGAGCTCTTCTTTTCAGACCTCCCACCCATCCTGCAAAAGGACATACCAGTATCCCCATTTACAAATGGGGTTCAGAGAGGTCAGCTAACCTGGCCAAAGGTCACACAGCTGGAAAGAGGCAGTGGCAGACTCCAAACTTGAAGGGCCCCGTCTCAATGCCTTTCAGTATTTCTTACACACACGAAAGGGACTGTTTGTTTCTCAGTCCCCAAAGACGCGCTGAGTCACGGTAGAAATTATGCATTCAGGATACTGAGTGGGGAATTATGACAAATGCTTTCTTTGCAGTTCCTTTAAGGACTGTGTCTCTCTTGATATAGCTTTCTGGCTTAAAAAACGTTTGCCTAGTGCCTGCATCTGTTTACAGAAAATCCGACGTGTTGGTAAATTTGCACCTTGAGTGTCCTCCAAGTAACAGCTTTAGTCCACATCCAGTTTCTAAGTGCAACCATCCCTAGCCTTTTAAGCACATACATCACTCTCTATTGTTTAATCATTACTATTATTATTATTATTGAGACAGAGTCTTGCTCTGTAGCCCAGGCTGGGGTACAGTGGCACAACTGCTGCTCACTGCAACTCTATATCCCAGGTTCAAGCAATTCTCATGCCTCAGCCTCCCGAGTAGCTGGGACTACAGGCATGTGCCACCCCGCTTGGCTGATTTTTGCATTTGTAGTAGAGATGGGGTTTCCCCATGTTGGCCAGGCTGGTCTCAAATTCCTGACCTCAAGTGATCCGCCTGCCTCGGCCTCCCAAAGTGCTGGGATTACAGGCATGAGCCACCGTGTCTGGTCTTATTGTTATTTTCTTAATCAGAGACTGTACTTGTGGAGAAAAAGGGTGATCCAAGCCATAAAACAGTGGGGGACAGTCTGACATGAAACACTGGATGATGGGATGGTTTAATTTCTCCTTATCCTGGAATTCTAGAATCTTGTTTCTGGGTCCCTGTGTTAGAGAAATCAGGTTTTGTGATGCTGTTGGACCTCAGTAAGGGAAAGTCTCCAATACGTGCTTTACCCAAAGTGCTAGAACCGGTCCGTGATCCTGTCCACTGTTGTGGTTAGGGTTTAAAGTGCAGACGTCAGGCAGGTAACCTCACGAGTGAGGAAGGCCTGGTGTGAGACCGCAGCGAGTTTCACTGATCAGGAATAAGCAAATCTGTGTCCCATCCAATGGAGATGCTTTTTTTTTTTTTTTTTTTTGAGATGGAGTCTCACTCTGTCACCCAGGCTGGAGTGCAGTGGTGCAACCACTGCCTCCCGGGTTCAAGTGATTCTCCTGCCTCAGCCTCCCGAGTAGCTGGGACTACAGGCACGCGCCACCACGCCCGGCTAATTTTTGTATTTTTAGTAGAGACAGGGTTTCACCATATTTGTCAGGCTGGTCTGGAGATGCCTCTTTCATTAACAGATCAGCATGGTCATGTGTGGTCCTGAAGGCTTAAGGTTGCCAGATCTTTCCATTTATCTTGAGGGAAGCTGGAGATCTTGAAATTTAAATAAAAGTATCTGATTTTTAATTATTAGCAACTGATTCAGAAAATTCAAGCGTCTAGCCTGGGCCTGGCATCTTGCTGGCTTTAGTCTCCACGTCAAGAGTGAAAGTGAGCATGCATAGAGTCTTACCACCTCTTCTTTGTTTACGAGTCTAAATGGCTCTCAGGAATCAAAGATGACACCTGAATTTTTTTGTTAGAGGGACTAAGGAGTGTCAATATCACAACTGAAATGGAGAGTACAAAAAAAAAGGCTGGACTTGGTTGAGGGGAGAGTGTTGAAAAGCTGATGTGGGATTGTAACCTCAGTGGGACATGTGACTGGTGATGCCCATTGTCGTTTCCTGGGGCTACCCTAACAAAGTCACACAGCTGGGGGGCTTAAACAGCAGAAACTTACTGTCTCATACTGCCGGAGGCTGGAGGTTCAAGATTAAGGCGTTTGCAGGCTTAGTTTCTTCTGAGGGCTGAGAAGGATCTATTCTATGCCTTTCCTCTGGCTCCTGAAGGATTGCCGGTAATTCATGTTCCTTGGCCTTGAGATGCATCATCTGTCTCTACCTCCATGTTCCCTTGGCATTCCTCCAGTGTGCATGCCTATCTCTGGGTCCAAATGTCCTCTTTTTATATGGACACAGTCATGTTGGATTAGGGCACACTCTAATGACCTCATTTTAACTTGATAATCTGCAAAGACCCTATTTCCGAATAAGGCCACATTCACAAGTCCCGGGGCTTAGGAATTCAACTGATTTTTGGGGACACAATGCAATCCACAGTATCTACTTAGCAATTGAATATAGAATTCTGAAATTCTGAAGAGAGGCTTGATTTAGGTATCACTGGCATTTAAGCGGCTGTTCAATGCAGAAAGTAAGGTAAAGAACACTGTTCAGGTGAGTCTTGTTTGGGGCTTTAAAACATCAAAGATTGTAAGGATGTGTAATATACGAAGTTTGGTGCTTCTCAAACTTTAATGTCCATAAAGTGCAAATAATGGTATTCAACTTACAATCCCAATCACTACATTATTATTATTTGAAGGGCTCCAGAATGAGATCTGTGTTTTCCAGTATTTTTTCCCCATTCTCATTCCAGGAAGAAGTTCAAAGATACTTTAGATAAACTATTAATTTTTTTTTCCAAATGGACTTTTATCACCCCACAAGTTGGCCTCCCTTGGGGTGACTCCTGCCCTCTCCTCTGCCTTTCCACGCTCAGCAATGTGCCTTGGTTGATGATACCGGTTGGAGGTTTAAGATCAATGCCTTTCGTCCTGACAGGCAGTGAATTGGTTTTTCAGAACCTTTCTCATGACTCCAGGAAGTGCACATGTAATTAAACCGACTCTGTGTTGGGTTTCAGATTAGTGAAGTGTGCCTGTGGCAAAAGGTCTTTTCCTTCCTGAGAGACACAGCAGTGTAATTAGAATCCGGAGACGGATTCATCAGCATTTCTTACCAGTGTTTCTACAGGATGCTCCAATATTCATCTGGGCATAGTTCCGCTCCCTGGGAGACCAAGGGATATCGTTGCTGCATGCCATCTGCTGGCCAAATGCAGGGGTTCCTCTAGAGTCACTTGGATGACACTGGGGGTTCAGTCCATTCCAGGCAAGTTAGCTGAGAGCCCAGGTAAGTCAGTAACAGGCTGGTAAGTGTCTGTCCTTATTTCCAAGTCAGTATTAAAATGGTCCAGGTGTGAGGCCGGTTCTAAATCCTTCTGAAGGTCATTGTTCATGCATTAGCCATTCAACAGTCATTTGTAGAGCATGTGGTATGTGTCAGGCCATTCCACCTTCACTTAGCATCCTTCCGGTGAGGGCAGGTGTACCTGGCACACAGGCTGGGGGATTTTTATCATGAGCTGAAGTCAGAGCACTGTTTCCCCTGCCTTTATATTCATCCACCCCATACCTAAAAGTCAACTGAAACCCTGGAGAGAAACAAGTTGTAGTGATTCCTTGTTAAATCTGTAATTTATTCCCATTAATCCATTTTTTTTTTTTTTAGATGGAGTCTTGCTCTGTCTCCCAGGCTGGAGTGCAGTGGCGTGATCTCAGCTCACTGCAAGCTCCGCCTTCCAGGTTCACACCATTATCCTGCCTCAGCCTACTGAGTAACTGGGACTACAGGTGCCCGCCACCACACCCGGCTAATTTTTTTTTACTTTTAGTAGAGATGGGGTTTCACCGTGTTAGCCAGGATGGTCTCGATCTCCTGACCTCGTGATCCACCTGCCTCAGCCTCCCAAAGTGCTGGGATTATAGGCATGAGCCACTGCGCCCAGCCCATTAATCCTTTTTGAAGACAATGCCAAATTTGTAAAGTGTTCAAATATACATGGGAAATAGCAGGCAGGAATTTTCAGCTTGTCTTAGAACAGGAGTCAGCAAACTTCTTCTGAAAAGAGACTGTAAATATTAGGTTGGTGCAAAAGTAACTGCAGTTTTTGCTATTGAAAGTGATGGCCAAAACTGCAATTAGTTTTGCACCAACCTAATAGTTTAGGCTTTTGGAGGTGCACAGTCTCTGTAGCAACCACTCAGCTCTGCCCTTGAGGTTGGAAAGTAGCCACAGATGATACATAAAAGAATGGGCGTGGTAATGTTTTAACAAAAGCAGACTGGCAGTTGTCTTTGGACCCAGGATCTCTGTCTTAGAAAAATCAGGTTTTGTGATGCTGTCGGACCCCAATAAGGGAAAATCCTAAATTCCCTTTCATGGCCTAGAAGATCCTGCATGACCAGACCCCTGTCCTCCTCTTTGTCTTCAGCATCTATGCTTCTTATTGCTAACTAAACTTCAGCTATCCCTTCCGCCTCTTGGCTCTTAGTCATGCCAAGTGCATGGCAACTTTAGGACTTTTACAAAGCTGTTATTTCTGTTTCAACAGCACCACTGGAGCTGGACTCCATCCTTCTCAGTTTCTCCCACTTCCATCAGCTTTTGCAAAGTAAGTTGAGGAGTTTAAGTGATCTTACAATGGGGTGACATATCTCATAACAGTGAGGTAGGGCACTCATCCGCTAATTTTCTAGATGTGGTAATTTCTCCATTTCAGTCAGTGATAGCAACACCAATCAGTTCCTTTAATGAAAACTCCAGGTGTCTTCTTCGATTTCTCCCCAGCCTCATCTCTACAGCCAACAGACTGCCAAGTTCTGCTCAATTTGCCTCCTGAATTGTTTTCAAATCCAACTTTTCTTCTTTCTTAATTGAACCTATTGTCATTTCTTGCCTAGACTACCCCCAAAGGGATGTTTATTGGACTCTCCACTTGCAGACTTGGACTGCTGTAATCCATCCATCCATCCATCCATCCATCCCTCCCTCCCTCCCTCCCATTCATCCACCCACTCACGCACCCAGTCCATCCATCCATCATCCATCCATCCACCCACCCACCCAGTCCATCTATCCATCCATCCATCCCTCCCCTCCACCCATCCATCCATCATCCATCCACCCACCGAGTCCATCTGTCCATCCGTCCGTCCGTCCATCCATCCATCCATCCATCCATCCATCCATCCATCCAACAACCACCTACTCACTGAGCCAGTCCATTCGTCCATCCTTTCATCTGTCTGTCCAATTCACTTATCTTTTTATCCATCCATTAATTGACCAATCCCATTCATGTTTTCATTCACTCAACCCATCTTTCCATATATCCACCCATCTTCTCATTCAGTCCTCTATTTATCCATCCAGTGTATCTACTTAGTACCAGGTGGGATAAATAGTGAAAAAAAAAAATATTTAGAACCTGCCCTCCTGGAACTTGTGGTTTAATTTGGAAAAGGGATGCTAAACAAACACACAAATACACATATATTAATAAACTGGAATAAATGCTAAAAAAGAAAAGTTTTGCCTGAGAAAGGATAACTGGGTTTCAACTCAGATGCAAGGAACTGCATGAATTGCTGGGAGAGGCATGAGAACAGGGGTCTGGACAGGAAGCCTAGCATGTGGGGAAGCCTTCAGCTACAGTCTGCTTTCTCTAAAGGGATGCAGGAACAGGGAGAATAGGTGAGAATGAAGGGAGATAAGGCTGGAGAAGGAGATAGGCCAGACTGCAGTGAATCTTGAAGGTCTCACTGACTTGCAATGGGGAAAGTCCTTGGCAAGTCTTTAGCAGACGAGCCACACAGTTCCAAGTACATCTTAAGAAGCACATTATAGATGCAGAATGAAGATTCACTTGGGAGAGGCAGGGAGGGGGTGTGGGAGAGGCAGGGAGGGGGTGTGGGAGAGGCAAGGAGGGGGTATGAGATGCAGATGTGAGCAGGTGAGTTAGGAATGTGCTGCCACAATCTACAAGACAGGGATGTTGCAGAAGAGAGAGAAATGGACCCAGCAGTGATATTCAGGATGTAGAATTGAAAGGTCTTCCTTCTGGTAGAGATGTGAGAATAAGAACTGACCTTTTTCAAGCTCTTCAGGACCAAGCCTGAACTAGCCTCAGTGGCCTGAGCCTTCCAGAAGGAAATAGTGCTTTCTTTAATGATGAGGATAGTAAATAAGATAATTAGTGCTGAACCAGCACATACTCTGTAAGCACCAGGCACTTTTTTACATATTACACATCATTCCATTTAGGAGAACCCGATAAACTCATTTTAGAGATGGGGAAAAATGAGGCGCACAGAGGTTTAGGTGACATGCCCAATGTTTCATAGCTGTTGGTAGACCCAGGATTCAACTCCGGAACTCCAACGATTAGAACCCCATGTCCTTGACCATCTGGACAGGACCATTTCCAGCATTCCACATTTCACAGGATCCTATTCCATGTTTTTGGAGCCAGAGAACACTAGTGTAGACACCCCTCTGCCACCCCGGAGAGAAACCTCATAGGATTCCAGACGCATAAGTAAAGTCTGGAGGCTGAGCTCCACTGATCTGCTGGAGTCTTTATTGCTCTACAAATGCATTATTAATCAGCCACTGGGGTCCTCCCCATAGAGCCTTTTAAATTACAGTTAAATTCCTTGATAGCATTCCATGCACCTAACAGTGCATTTCCTGTGCTCACGACAATAAACAAGGGGAGGGAGGGAGGCCTGGATAACCAGGTTAATTGCCCTTTGAGGTTTAGGCTGAGAAAGCAATGGCAACAGCACCTCTAAATTCTCCAGGTCCCCCAATGCAATTCTAATAAAGTCTTGAAACAAACAGTGCTGTCAAGCCAGCATCAGGAGTACAGACCGCAATTCCTTCATGCCTGGCCCACTGCCGTGGCTTTGCTGGGCCTCCAGGTCACCTTGCCAGGGCCCTCCTTCTTGGGAGCTTTCAGCGTAAGTGTGTGAGTGCATGGAGATTTGTTTCTTAATGGCCATGAAATTTCAGTTTTGCAAAACGAAAAAGTTCTGGAGATTGCATGATCAATGCAACCATGAGGAGAGGGAGGAAAAGGGGCAGCATCAACGTTGGAACTGATGGGGCACCCCTGGGAACTTGCTGCTTCCTTAGGAGTCTCCTACTCACTTCCAGGTTATGAAACGGTTGACTTTTAGGGGATACAGTGTGGGGAAGATGCAGTTAACTATCCTATCTTCTAGAACTGTCTTCTCCACATGCTAGAGAGCTGGAAGGTGATAGCAGCCAGGGAGCTCTTCAAAGCAGGAGTATTAGTCTTTCACACTGTTGATAGAGACATACTCGAGAGTAGGTAATTTATAAAGAAAAAGAGATTTAATGGACTCACAGTTCCATGTGGCAGGGAAGACCTCATGATTATGGTAGAAGGTGAAAGGCAAGTCTTACATGGCTACCGGCAAGAGAGAACTTATGCAAGGAAACTCCTCTTTATTAAACCATCAGATCTCCTGGGACTTATTCATCATCACAAGAGCAGCAAAAGAAAGACCCACCCCTGTGATTCAGTTACCTCCCACTGGGTCCCTCCCATGACACATGGGAATTGTGGGAGTACAATTCAAGATGAGATTTGGGTGGGGACACAGCCAACCTGTATGAGCAGGGGTTGGCAAATTATGGTCTTGGGCCAAATCCAGCCATCCATTTAGTAAACAAAATTTTATCAGAGCACAGTCATGCCTATTCATTTATGCACTGTCTATACATTGAGTCAAGTAGTTAGGACAGAGACCTTCTACTCTGCAAAACCTGAACTATTTATTATCTAGCCTTTTACAGAAAGTGTATCCATCCCTGTGTTAAAGTATAAATCAGATTGTGCCACCATCTTGCTCAAGACCCATCTAGGGCTCCCTATGACCCTAAAGTAAAGGTGAAATGACTCATGTGGAACAAATCATCTAGCCTCACTCTACAGGAGAATCCTCATCTGTGAAATGGGAGAATGAAGAAGCCTACTTCACCAATTTAGAGCAAGATTTAAATGAGGCAATGCATGTTTCAGAAGAGCTATTTTAAAAAAATGGTAAAATACACATAAAATTTACACCTTAATCATTTTAAGTGTACAATAGTGTTAAGTATATTCATATTGTTGTGCAACCAATCTCCACAACTTTTTCATTTTGCAGAACTGAAATTCTATGGCCATTAAAAAACAAATCCCTGTTTCTCTCTCCCTCAAGCCCCCAGGACCCATCATCCTACTCCTGTCTCTAGGAATTTAATTACCCTAGATACCTCATGTAAGGGGGAATCACATGGTATCTGATCTATGGTGACTGGCTTATTTCACTTAGCGTGAAGTCCTCCAGGTGCATCCATGCTGCAGCATGTGACAGGGTTTAATCCCTTTTTAAGGCTGGACAGTATTCTGCTGTATGTGTAGACCACATTTGGTTTATCCTTTCATCTGTTCATGGACACCTGTGTTGCCTCCACCTCTTGACTACTCCGAATAATGCTCCTATAAACAAAGGTGTACAAATGTCTCTTTAAAAAGATTCTGCCTTCAGTTCTTCTAGGTACGTACCCAAAAGAGCTAACTTTTATTGAGTGCTTCTAGAGACAGCCTCTGCTTTCATAATTCACACAGATAATCTCATTCCATCCTCACAACAACCCTACAAGGTGAGAACTATTAAGACCATCATCATTAGGGTGACCATATAACTTATTATGGTTGGTTTACGAAAAGCTTGCCAATCCCTTTGTTAAAGTCTAAATGAGATTACGGCACTGTCTTGCTCAAAACCCATGCATGGCTCCCTAAAGGTCAAATGAATTATCTGAAACAAATCATCCAGTCTCACTCTTTAGGAGAATCCTCATCAGGTTAGAGACCGGAGAACTCCTGAGAGGAAAAGGGGTTCCATTACTAACTATACCAGGATGGCAGGCACAGATGGGGATTGTCCTGGGCAAACCAGATGTCAATCATCATCCCCATTTTATAGATTAAAGATCAGGCAACAGAGCAGTGAAGTCCCCTGCACAAGGTCCCAGAGTGAGGGAAGGGCACAGCCAGAATTCAAACTCAGGCCAACCGACTCAAGCTTTCACGGCTAAGCACAGTTCTATGTGCTTAGCACAAGGTGCGGCAACAGCCAGCAATTGATGCGAGGTGTCTCATTATGGGCTCTTCAGGCTGGAGAGAGGGGTCTTCAGGGGGCTAAGAGTCATCAAGGGCTGAGAAAGTCAGAGGGGTGAGGGGGAGGCTTTTCACACCCAAGATTGAGACTGCAGATGACAATGTGTCCATATCGAATGTGAACTTGCCCCATGGAGAGGAAGCAGATGCGTGGGTCTCCCACCGTGCTTGGCCATGGCACCAGGGACATTTTGGACTGAAAAAATATTGTGGGACTGTCCTTTGCAGGATGCTGAGCTGTATCCTTGGTCTCTATGCATTAGATGCCAGTAGCACCCCCTTTCCCAGTCGAGACAACCAAATGTCTCTAGGCAAGGCCAGATGTCCCGAGGGGCTCAGTGGCCCTGGTTGCAAACCACTGAATCAGGGAAAGGGCAGAACTGGGGGGAACAGGATGTTCTCTCAGGTCTGGGCTTCTCAAAGTGTGGTTCTGGAGAGGCAGCAGCCTCTGGTAGAAGTATAATTTCTCAGGTTCTGTCATTGACCTGGGTCAGAATCCCTGGGGGTGGGGCCCAGGGGGTCTGTTTCCAACACAAGCCCAGGCATGCCTGGCAAGCACTGTCTTTGATCACAAAAGACAATTGCTGGGATCTCGGAGGACTAGGCATGAGAGATGTTACTAACGTGAAACCTGAAGAGGGATCCCAGGCAGAATGCAGGATGGACAATGAGGATGTTTTAGAAGCTGCCAAGGTCCTGTTGGTGACCAATACAGGATATGCTGTTATAACCAGTATAGGGTTTTTATAGGGCAGTTTGATGCTGTCTATTAAAATTTAAAATGGGCAAGCTGTTTGACCTGCCAATATCATTTCTCAGGATGCTCTGCAGCACCCAGTCTCAACTCAGGGTCCCCAAGAGAATTCAGCTCGAACGCCCTGGGGTATCCATAGTAGACATCAAATTAGCTTTTCTCTGATGTATCCAGAATGGTACTAGTTATGTACATCTTTGAGAGAACTGAGAAAACAGTCACTTAGTATAGCAAAAAACTGGCCACGACCTAAATGTCCCTCAATAGGGGAATGATCAATTACACTGTGGTGTATCCATACACAGAGTAATATGGTCAGCTACTATAAAGAAACAACTTAGGTCTCTAGCCCCAGGCAAGGAAACAGACCTCAGACCTAGACATGCGCCAAAAAAAAAAAAAAAAAAAATTCATGTAACTTGTGAATTCTTTCATCCCGCAGCTAGACACTATTAATATATTTTTACAAGTTTCAGATTTATACATCAGTTTCATATGATTTATGATTCCCGTCACAAAACCACACTCTTTTTTTTTTTTTTGACATGTGTTGAGTTTAGATATCTAAAGAAAAACAAAAATGTACACACAAGTGCCACTGCTCAGATGGGACTGACGGATCAAGATGGATTTTCCCCTTATCTGCAATGTTTCAGTTTTTTAAAATAATGAGAATGTACACAGTCTTGACTTGAGGAATTAGATTTTAACAAACATTCTTTCTGCATTATTTGGGCAAGTTCTTACAAATTGTGAAGAGAATTCTCCTTTCCCTGTCTTCTCACCATCTTTTCGCTTTGGTCGCTGGAAACGTCACGGGTGACTGGCTCTTGGCAGCCTCCCAGCTCCTCTGAAAGGTTTCTCACTCTATCCATGCCACACTTGGAGGTGAGCTATTAATTTGTGCTTTGTGGCTCAGCCTCGATTCTGATTTAGGGCAACATAAACCCTCCTCAAAATTGCAAAGAATAAATTAGTTTACTAATTTCGCCATTAAGAGTTTATCAAAGCAAGCACTATTTCAACCGTCTCTTAATCAATCACCATTTTCCGTGTTTATCTCCTATTCAATTTTTACCATAGGGTTCTATACACATCAATTTGTCTGATGTTCTTCCTACATATGTTTTAAATTACTTTATCATTGTATAAATTTCACAGCCATTAAAAGGCTCTAATACCAGAATGGCTGACATGGTGTTAAAAATTAAATTCAATTCCACGGGGTAATAAATTGTGACCTAAATCCAATCTCTCATGGGTGACTGAAGGATACAATGAAAAATTATTGCTTTGTCATTTTTACACTAACACAAATATACCACAGCAACTAGAAACTCGCAGAGAAATGGGAGGTAACCGCGGCTGGCTATTTCTCACCCCAGGCAATGAACTGACTTTAAACACAAGTCCTTAGTGTCTCGGATGGGATCAGCGCCCCCCTCCAAAAACAGGTGAATTATCTGACTGTGTGGGTCTCTTTACAACAGACAAATTGAGCAAGAGGAGGAAATGAAAGCTGCAAAGGGCTTGCTTCAGCCTGAATGCAGCTGCTCCTACAGACACCAAAGTGCAGTGGTTAAACTCCTTGCCATGCCACTGGAACCAAAGTCTCTGAGCTCAGAGCCTGGCTTTGCTACTGGTGAAATGTGTAAATCTCGGTAAGTTTTCTCTCTCTGTGTATCTCAACTTCCTTGAATACAAAGTTGTTAATGAGGAATAAATGAGTTAATGTAGTTAAACCTTCTTAGGATAGCCCTTGGCATTTAACAATCCCTACATAGAGGTTAAGCGTTATTATTTAAGAGCAGTTTCTTGTACAGAGACCTTAGCTCCCTGTTCTTTCTGGCTGCAGAGAAGGTGAATAACAAATATCAATAGCTAGAGAAAGGTGTTGACTAACATGCGGTGCATTTTCCTTTATCTCTGGAGAAGCTAGATCAGTCATTTAACACATCTGATTCCACACTTACTTAAGGGTACCACAGAGCAGACAAGCTAAGGCGTGGGTTTTGAAGTTAGGCAGAACTGGGTTTGAGTCCAAGGTCTGTCACTTGCAAATGTGACCCTGTGCAAGCTACTTAAACTCTCTGAGGCTCAATTTCTTCATCTGTTCAACGGGACTAGAGAATATCCTTTCTCTGGGGCTGTGCAGGAGTCGCGATGAGATCACACATGAAAAGTGCTTGCCTCCACACCTGGCATTCAGGAAGTGCCTAAGAAATGTGAGTTCTCATGTCCTAGCCCTGTGCAGGCAGGGGCTGGAGATCCAGTGGTGGAGACTCAGGATCCGCTATAGTGGCCAGTCTCAACTCAGGGTCCCCAAGAGCATTAAGGGGACTCAGCCCTTGTGGCTCAGTGTGGGCTACAGAGGACTCTAGCAACCACGCTCCCCTGTGACATGGGCCCCAGCAGGGAACAGGCAAGGTGGTTTGGGGGCACACAGCTTGAACACCTCACACAGACTTTGAGAGGTGCAGTGTGGGGAGACGGCATCACAGAAGGCTTCCAGGAGGAAGTGGCATTGATACGAATTCCCAGCTCTGGACTGCCAAATAATTTGAGAGAGGAGAAAAGGCCAGCTAGTTTTGTTGACTTATAGAGAAAGGATAGCTAGCTAGTCCTTTCACTCTAGGACTTTCTTTTCTCTTTTTTCTTTCTTTCATTCATTCATTCACCATGTCTGGGTTCCTTCCTTCTTGGAGAAAGTCTGTTTTGGGGGCCCTGGGTGGCAGACACACAATCAGTTGTGCCCAAGGAAGCAAGCCTCTCCTGGAGCAAGAATTCTATGCGCTCTTCAAATCTCCATTCTCTACCGTGTTCTGAGGCAGCTACTGCGCAAGAATTCATGGAATGCCAAGAAAAGCATCACAAACCACCCTGCCATGGAAGCAAGTCTCCCATGCCCACCTGCAGGCTTCCAGAACCACAACAGCTGCCAATCGAGAGGTGGCCTATTGCTGACTTGTAACAGGTGCTTGGTAAATATTTACTGGCTAGACGGATGGAATAATGAACGGACACTCAAATACAGTATTTTATTCAGCAACCTGAGGAGGCAGAGGAGGCACTTGTGCAATCTGTTTTATAGGAAAGATGTGAGGCTCAGAGAACACAAGTGCCTTGTTCAAGGCTTTTACAGCCGATCAAGTGGCAGAGGGGCCACAAGTCTTTTGAGTTGAGTCTGGTTCAAAGGCTTCTCCTAATCCAGTGTCAGCTCAATGACAGTGAAACAGCCCAGGACACTGAGTCTATGTCATTACTGGAGGCACTGAGGATTTCCTTCCATGGCTTGGCTGTCATGAGAAACAACACTGTAACAGGAGGCAAGACCTCCCAAGGATGTGTACCCTAAGTCCAGGGCTAAGAACCTGGGGGCAGGGGTTGCTTTCCTGATCCAAGATGACCTCTTGTTCAGGGCTCAAAAGTGGAAGAAGCATAATTCTGTGGAGAGAGGATGTGAGATCTGACCCCACAGTCTCAGCCTGCCAGAGCCCTATTTTTGAGGCTGATAGGGTTGGCTGTGTCCCCACCCAAATCTTAAATGGTAGCTCCCATAATTCCCATGTGTTGTGGGAGGAACCTGGTGGGAGGTAATTGAATCATGGGGGCGAGTTCTTCCCTTGCTGTTCTCCTGATAGTGAATAAGTCTCATGAGATCTGATGGTTTTATAAAGAGGAGTTTCCCTGCACAAGCTCTTTCTCTTGCCTGCCACAATATAAGATTTTGCCTTCCACCATGATTTTGAGGCCTCCCCAGCCACATGGAACTGTGAGTCCATTAAACATATTTTTCTTTATAAATTACCCAGTCTCAGGTAAGTCTTTATCAGCAGCATGAGAACAGACTAATACAGGGGGGCCTACCTTCCCCTCAAGTCTCTGGCAATTTCAGTTCAGTACTGAGAGATGCTTCTACTTCCATTCTCCTTGCTCAAAGCAAACACACAGATCCTCTAAATCCAGCACTTTTAGGAATTACAACTTGGCCTATGAGCAGATTAACCTTTTTGCTTACAGCAAGAGGTCCCCTGTTGGTCTTGTGAGTGTTTTAGACTAGCAACACCTCTTCCTACCTGAGGGTCTTTGCACACGATGCTCCCTTGACCTGGAATGTTCCCCTTCAGCCTTTCCTCTAGTTAACTTTTACCACCCTTCATCTCTTGGCTCAACTATAAAATACAACTGTGTATCTCCCCAGAATTGCTGTTGCAATTTTACATGTGAATTTTTTTTTTTTTTTTTTTTTTTTTTTTTGAGATGGAGTCTCACTCTGTCATCCAGGCTGGAGTGCGATGGTGCAACCTCAGCTCACTGCAAGCTCCTTCTCTCGGGCTAAAGTGATTCTCATGCCTCAGCCTCCTGAGTAGCTGCGACCCAGCTAATTTCTGTATTTTTAGTAGAGAGGGGGTTTCACCATGTTGGCTAGGCTGGTTTTAAACTCCTGACCTCAAGATCCACCTGCCTCCCACAGTGCTGGGATTACAGGCATGAGCCACCACACCTGGCCTACATGCACATTTTAATGATCATTTGTCCCTGTGTTTCACTACCCACCTTAAACAGGCTGCAAGCTCCCTGAGGACAGGGATTCTGTCTGCTTTCCTCCCAAATGAATCCATCCAAACTAGTTCCTGGCACAGACAGGGGATGCTCGATGACTAATTGTTGAATGAGGGTATACTGAAGGGAGCTGGAGACAGTTTCAGGTCCCAGGTGGTAGATGCCATGCTGAGAACACCAACTCCACAGAGACTCTAGATGCCCATTTCCATCACTTTGCTTGGTGCACACAGGCCTCTGTAGAGACCCCAGGATGAAGGGAGGTTGAGCCACTGAGTCTAAAAGCAACCACGTTATCTTCTTTCCCAGTGATGGCAAGACTGAGGCTTATGATATGCCAAGCATGAGATAGTCAAAGATGAGTATGATCAGGCCCTTGGCATGTCTTTCCCTACCATCTAAACTAATGTCAGGCACAAAGTAGCCTCTCGATAAATATTAAATGAATAAATGAACTCAGCATATCCAAAGACTAGGAAGTGTTCCATTTGTGAGCAGTTTAATTCTTTTCTTCTTTTTTTTCTTCTTTTTTTTTTTTTGAGACGGAGTCTCGCTCTGTCACCCAGGCCGGAGTACAGTGGCCGGATCTCACTGCAAGTCCGCCTCCCTGGTTCGACGCCATTCTCCTGCCTCAGCCTCCCCGAGTGGGCTGGGACTACAATGCCCGCCACTCGCCCGGCCCCTATTTTTTTGTATTATTTTAGGTAGAGAGCGGGTTCACCGGTAGTGCCACGGATGGTCTCGATCTCCTGACCTCCGTGATGCGCGGCCCGTCTTAGGCCTCCCCAAAGTGCTGGGATTACAGGCTTGAGCCACCGCGCCCGGCCACGAGCAGTTTAATTCTTAGTAAGTTCTTCCACAATGAGACCAAATCTATTTCTGTTCCTTCTCTATGCACTTAAGTAGTTTTTTTGTTTGTTTGTTTGTTCTGAGATAAAGTCTTGCTGTGCCACCCAGGTTGGAGTGCAGTGGTGTGATCTCAGCTCACTGCAACCTCCACCTCCTGGGTTGAAGCAATTCTCATGCCTCAGCCTCTTGAGTAGCTGGGATTAGACATGCGCCACCACACCTGCCTAACTTCTATTTTGTTTTGTTTTAGTAGAGATGGTGTTTCTCCATGTTGGCCAGGCTGGTCTAGAACTCCTGGCCTCAAGCACTCCACCCACCTTGGCCTCCCAAGGTGCTGAGATTACAGGTGTGAGCCACCACACATGGCCTGTAGGCACCTATCCAAATGGTCCCCACCTCACCTGTCCTCTCACCCTACTCTATGTCTTCAAATAAATCATTTGAGTCATATCCAAACATTAGACTGCAGATGTGACTATTCACTTATCACCTCTGGTCTCTGCTATTCAGGTAGAAGCTCCCCGAGGGTACAGTCATCTAGATGCACAATTGATTCCCAGAACCAATGGACATGGTACCCAAGTGGGACGAGGTGTTCTCTGCTCTTGTTCACTGCTCTAACCCCAGGTCCTAGAACAAGGATTGGCAAACCACAATCTGTAGCTGTCTATTTTGGCATGGCCCTTGAGCTAAGAATGGTTTTTACATTCTTAAGTGGGTAGAAAACAAATCAGAAGTAGAACAGCATTTCACAAGTGAAAATTATGTGAAACCCACATTTCGGGGACCATAATGACTTTAACTGAAGCATGCCCACGATGGTCATTTTTTGATGTGTGTTTATGGCAGTTTTCGCGCTACAACAGTAGAGCTGAATAGCTGAGACAGAGACCATGCATTTTATAAAGTCCCAAATATTTATGATCTGGCCTTTTACAGAAACCGTGTGTGTGAGGCCCTGTCCTGCAGCATAGCCTTGAACGTGGTGGCTGACCAATGAATGGGTCTGCTGATTTTCTCTGGATTTGCCAGTCTCTTGCCTTTCCCTAGCAAGCCCAAGGAAGACCTTTGGGACTAGTTTTGTCCAACTCCAGTGAACTGTTGTTACTGGATACCTCTTCCTTCCTGGGCTCCCCAGAAGGAGATGCCAAAGGGCCCAGTTGGAACTGCAAGGGTGGCCTTGGGAAAGTGAAAATTATGTGAAACCCACATTTCGGTGACCATAAATGACTTTCACTGAAGCATGTCCACGATGGTCATTTGTTGATGTGTGTTTATGGCAGCTTTCACGCTACAACAGTAGAGGTGAATAGCTCTACCCCACCCACTTGGCCAAGCTGTTCCGAGTCAATGTGGCTTCATCACATCACTCTCATTAGCGTGGTACCTTTTAACTTTTCACAGTTATTCCCTCATTTTCTCATCACTGGTGATACAGCAAAGGACCTGGGAGAAACTAGTATCTCTGGCTGACAAATGGGGAAACTGAGGTACTTACCTGGGGCCACTTGTGACACCCCCAGTTCTATTTTCCCTCCATTGCGGCTGTCAGTCACGCTTTCTAGAAGATGGCTACTCATGCTGTGTAGTTACCCCACCGCCCCCAGGGCAGGAGGGATATAGAAGAGACTGCCCTTAAGCAGCTGGCAGTACCATCTGCCAGTCTCTCTCTGCAGCGAGTGGCCAGCCTTCCCCCAAACATCCCCATTCCAAAAATCCATTCCTGCAAAGACTGATGGGTAAAGACAGTTTGTTGCAGCCACAAAGAATCCCCTTCTGTTCATCCTTATCCCTATCAACTGCGCCAGGTTCCCCAGTCATGTGCAACTTCCTTTGCCCATCACCCATTGGAGAACTGCCACCTTCACTCAGATGCCCAGACCTGGGTTCCCCGCTCAGGTTCAGGCACCCTGCTCCCAGCCAATCACCTTCCCTGGAACTTCTCACATTTTTCATTTCTAATTCTTCACCCAGATGTCTAGACTGCAGACCCACAGGTCACTTACAGCATCTATGTGGTGGCTTAACAAGACCTAGCAAAGGGGAAGAAATGCAGGAGCAACCCAAGGAGCCAGCAAGGCCTTTCTTGGGACATTTTAACTCAAGACACAGGGCAGCTGGCGGCCGTGAGGGCCACTGCACGGAGGGTGCTTGCTGACATGCAAGTGTTCAAAATGTAATGAGGCAGAAAAAACTGTGTCACCTGGCAGCTAGTGCTTTGACAATGAAAGGGGCAGAGGTACGCCCTTCACCCAGGATCCATGTGTTCCCTGTGACCAGGGCTTCTGGGGAAGAGGTGGTCCCAGAAGGCTTCCCAGAGGAAGCGCATTCAGGATGGGATCTCGAGAGGCAAGAGGTAACAGCCAAAGTGGGGTGAGTGGGAGTTGCGGGGACAGGGAGAGGGCTGGGGAGAACTGGAAGCTACTGGGGCTGTGTCTGAAGAGCAGACCCAGCAAGATGTGGCTGAGCAATGGCTGACACCATCAAAGCAACCTTTTCCTCTCCTTTCCTCTTCTTGTCGCCCCTTCATTTATACAACTCCTCCATCGCCACTATTAGGTTGATGCAAAAGTAATTGTGGGAAAAAAAAAAAGAAAAAGAAAGTAATTACAGTAATACTAACAAGCCAAGCATATCCACTTAACTTCCCCAATGCACTCAGCATTTTATATGCGTTGTCTCATTTTAGCCAACCACCCTATAAAGATAGAAGATGAGTTTTTGTGTCCATTTTACTGTGGATACCGAGTCACTGAGAGGTTAGGGTTCTGTCACAAGTAATGGCAGAGCCAGGAATTAAACCCCCTTGTCCAAGCTGTTCTTGACCTTCAATCTGACCTGGTTCATTCCCCTGAAACACTAGGAGCTCCAGTTGAATGACCAGAGACCCTAGGGTGTGTGGCTAGAAACAAGTTTCTCTGAGGCCATCCCTGGGGGCTGGTGTGGCAGAGCCCCTTCCCCAAACCTCACTGCATCTCCCTCTGCATGGCTGCCAGTGGACAGGGATGTTCCTGAAAAGGGATGGAGCTAGGGCTTCCTTCTAAATCCCTCTTCTTTGGAGAGCAAAGGAGAAAAGTCATGAGAGCAAGGAATGCCTCACAGAAATCAAACCATCTCCTAGGCTTCTGGACTCGACATTTTCCCTAGTGGTGGTGGGGCGAGGGGACAGACAGCGTGAGGGACGGGAGGAGTGGGGGCCCTTTACCGAAGTCAACATTTAAAATCTATTTCTCTTCCCCTGAATTTTTCAGACTTGAAGCCATGAGGAAATGTTTCCTTAATTATATTCAACTTCCGGCATACTCTTGGCTGCAGTTTGGGTGATGTTGCGTTAAGCAAAACGAGAAACACAGGGCATCCATCTGTGCGTACGCACATATGTATATGAATAGTTACTCATATATTAAATTTCCCTCCACCCCTGTCTCCATCTCCACATTTAGCAAAGAAATAAAAGGACCACTGGGCTGAGGCTCAAATCCCTCCTAAGCAGAGGGAAATCCGGGTGTCATGGTTTCCAGAAAGGGAACACAGTCTCCGTATGGGGTGTAATTACATCTTAGCTTTCTGCAGAAGAATAGTTTATGGCTTAAATGCTATTAATTGTAAGCCGTTTTGTTCCATGGGAAGTTGTTCATTGATAACTACCCAATTAGGGTTATTTTGCAATTAGTCTATTCACAGTAAATTTATTGCAAAAGGGGGAGTCTGTGGTGTAGCAAATTAAAGCATCGCTGAGGCTGGGTGTGCAATGGCTTTTAAATGCCAATCTTATTAACCAGCTCACAGGTCCTGGGTGGGTGTATCATCCTGGCCAGTGCAGGACAATCCCCAGCAAACTCACACTGCAAAGCCATTCGGAGATAACCTCAGCGTGACCAGGAGAAGTGCAGGAACCCCTGGCCTAAGATGCCGAGGTTTTGATTTTTCTGAAAAATTGTGGAGCAGTCATAAAGCAAATAGGGATGCAATGTACACTAGCACTACCAGGTACAGTTCTCAGCTGTGAACTAGGCCCTTGGAAACCCTCTAAGCTAAGTGTGATGATGCTTATCTCCCCTTTGCAGATGGAGAAACCGAGGCACAGAGAGGTCAAGCAACTTGCCCAAAGTCCTACAGCTTGTGCACGGGACATCTGGGATTCGGATCCAAGTGGTCTGGCTCCACCACCCCAGGCTCTTAACCATGGACAGCACCAGCCCCCCTTGTTTCCCAATAATGCCCTGCCTTCTCCCTTGCAACTCACTCTACTGGCACCAGAGAGAGAGAGAGGGAGACCACCTACAGGTGGAAGAACAGCTCTGGGGCTTGACAATTTTAGATAAAGTGACTCTTTTTGCCTCCCCAAGAGGGACAGGCTTATTGAAAAGGATGCAGGCTCTGTAACATGAGTTCCAATACCAGTTCTGTCATTTGCTGGCCATGTGTTTCTCGCCAAGGACTCCCCTTCCTTGAGCCTCAATTTCCTCACTGACAAAAAGGGTTCATGATAGACTTAGCCTGTAGGGCTGGTGTGGGGACACAGGGTGATAAGGCAGTCTTGCATACATTAGCACAGATGACCCTTGAACAACACAGGTTTGAACTCTACGGGTCCATTTATACACAGATTTTCTTCCCTCCTGCCATCCCTGAGACAGCAATAATACCAACCTCTCCTCCTTCTTCTCCTCCTTCTCCTCAACTCAACATAAAGACAAGGATGAAGGCCTTTACGATGATCCACTCCCACTTAGAGAACAGTAAACATACTTTCTCCTCCTTATGATTTTCTTAACTTCTTTTCTCTAGCTTACTTACATTTATTTATTTATAATTTTTTTTGGACAGAGTCTAGCTCTGTTGCCCAGGCTGGAGTACAGTGGCACAATCTCAGCTCACTGCAGCCTCCACCTCCCGAGCTTAAACGATTCTCCTGCCTCAGCCTCCCGAGTAGCTGGGATTACAGGCATGCACCACCCCACCTGGCTAATTTTTGTATTTTAAGTAGAGACAGGGTTTTACCATGTTGCCCAGGCTGGTCTTGAACTGATGACCTTGGATGATCCACCTGCCTCGGCCTCTCAAAGTGCTGGGATTATAGGCATGAGCCATCGTGCCTGGCCTAGACAGTATATAATGCAAGTAACATATAAAATATGTGTTTATCAACTGTTTATGTTACCAGTAAGCTTTCGGTCAGCAGTAGGCTATTATCAGTTAAGGTTTTGGGGGAGTCAAAAGTTGTGCTCTATTTTTTGACTGCAAGGAGGTTGGCACCTGTAACCCCAGAATTCTTCAAGAGCCAACTATAGACAGTGATAGCATTTTGTAGGGATAAGAAAACTAAAGCCCAAGGGCCAAATCCAGCCCATGGCCTATTCTTTTTTTTTTTTTTTTTTTTTTTTTGTTTCAGATGGAGTCTTGCTCTGTCTCCCAGGCTGGAGTGCAGTGGTGCGATCTCAGCTCACGGCAACCTCTGTCCCTTGGGTTCAAGCAATTCTCCCGCCTCAGCTTCCAGAGTAGCTGGGATGACAGGTGCACGACACCATACGCAGCTAATTTTTTTGTATTTTCAGTAGAGATGAGGTTTCGCCATGTTGGCCAAGCTGGTCTTGAACTCCTGACCTCAAATGATCTGCCTGCCTCAGTTTCCCAAAGTGCTGGGATTACAGGCGTGAACCACCACGCCCGGCTGGCCTATTTTTATAAGTTAGGTTTAATGGGAACATAGTGCATTTGTGTATGTGTAGTCTCTGGCTGCTTCTGCCCTATGATGGATGGCAGACTTGAATAGGTGTGACAAAGACTGGCCCCCAAATCCTCAAATACTTAAGATCTTGCCCTTCCCAGAACAAACGTGCTGTCCCTGATATACAGAAAGAGCTCAATATTATCCTCATGGAATGGCATTCAACTCAGGCCTCCAAAACTTCTCCGCCAGGCACAGGTTAACAAAAGATTCTGGAAACGCTGCACTCCACTTAATTATTGCTACACTCTATGTGCCAAAGCTAATCAAGAATATAGACAGGAACCACCTGGACCACTTAGACAAGGCTGAAACTGCAAGGGAGAAAGGAAGCTTTCCTTTCTAAATCTTTCTATTTGAAAGTATTGTGTAGGCCAGGCACTGTGGTCCAGGCCTGTAATCCCAGCTACTCTGGGAGGCCAAGGTGTGTGGATCATTTGAGGTCAGGAGTTTGAGACCTATGTGGCCAATACGGTGAAAACCCACCTCTACTAAAAATACAACAATTATCCAGGCGTGGTGGCAGGCACCTATAATCTCAGCTACTCGGGAGGCTGAGGCAGGAGAATCACCTGAACTTGAGAGGTGAAGGTTGCAGTGATCTAAGATGGTGCCACTGCACTCCAGCCTGGGCGACAGAGTGAGACTGTCAAAAACAACAACAACAACAACAAAAACACACACACACACAAAAACCAGATATAAAACAAAAGTACTGCATAGACACATGTTTGCTACTAGAAACTAAAATAATATAGATGCACTTGTTAAAGCTGTCCCTGCTGCCATCCCATCCCTGCAGATAGGGGCCACAAGGAAGGCTTGCTGTCTGTCCATCCAGCCCTCTTTCTGTGTACTTAGTGTATATGGCCACCTCCTATCTGATCTAAATCCTCTATTCTGTGACCAGTGCTAAACACAGAGGCACACATTTAAAATGAAAACCACCTCTAATGAACTGGGTAACCTGGCATAGGTCTCTTCCCCTCTATGAGCCTCATGTCCTTATCTGTCCAGGGAATCGAATGAAGAGTTCTCTAAGAGGTCTTTCTAGGCTACTTTTCTGGGGAGCCATTCTCATGTTGCACTTCCTTTCTGCATCAAGAGAGTTGTGTGAACTGAGCATCTGCCTTCTCAGGAGGACACCAGGCAAAGCCTTGTGTAGCTCCTGGATGCACCAATGCTGGGGGAACGGAAAGCCCTTACTCCTCAATTCTGCAGCTGGCTTGATTCTCTGACTCTATGCCTTGACATTGAGCAGCACCTCAGTGGATCCCTTCCAGCTGTATCTGTTGACCCTGACACCTCCCCAAACTCCATCTAGCTTGACTCTGACATGCCCCCAACCCCATTGGAGCCCCCAGAACTCTCTGTTGCCTCCTTGCTGGCCTCCATGCTCAGTTAAGGGTCTTTTACCTTCGGCGATAACAAAAGCAGGTGTTGGCATTTGGATTTAGAAGCAACAAGGGAGTATTGTGAACCTTTGGCCACTTCGTGAGTGACAGCTGGGCTGGCTTTGCAGTGTGGCCCAGTGAGAAGGAGGGATGGCCAGGAGTAAAGAGTGAAGTAGGCTCCCAGGGATGGTGGAGCAAAAAGACCCCTAGAATACAAGCTGCTCCCTGGACAGATAAGAAATCCAGGACCTGAGAGCAGAAAGGACTCTCCCTATTAGCTGGTAGCCGAGCTTGAATGAAATCCACACCCGTTTATTTCAAATGCATTCCTCTCTATTTGTTGCTAGTGGCACCAACTCTTTGTGGGAAGGTGCCTTTTGGATGCTGTCACCCTCTCCACAGAGAAAACCACTGAGCAAACGAATTCACAAACGTTTTGAGAAGTAAGATCTTCTTCGAGGAAAAAATAAAATTTGAGAATGTTCCCAGAGGCTGGATTATCGTAAGCTAAGGTGGCAGGGGCTAGTGGGAGGGAAGGGGGCATGCCCTAAACAACAGTGACCACGAGTCAATAACCAGCGACCACGTGGCTGGCTCATGGGTACATTGGAGTTCTGTCTACTCTGAGTGGGTCTGAAATTTCCTGCCATAACAGTAAGCTAATAAGGTCACTTAAAGGCCATGTGACCTTGGGAGAGGGATTTTACATCTCTCATCTGAAAAAAATTGGGCTCATGACATCAGCATCAGCCTCACAGAGTGCTGGATGTCATTAACACATTGACTGCACAGAGCCTGGTGCGGTGTCCAGCATACAGCGAAACCTCACTAGCCACCTGCGGCTGCTGTCATTCCCCTTCCCAGGGCACTAGAGAAGGGGAAAATCACCACCAAGAAATATACATCAATGACATGATTACACATGTGCTAGTGAAACTGGTCTCCCCATCTTCAGAGAGCCCCTCCTCTCTGCCTGTGAATTTCTGGATCAGAGCTCTGATCCCTCCCTATGTCTCAGCAAGAGAGCTGGTTCATCACCAGGTCATCAGCACATAGAAGAGTGCCAGTGAGGGGAAAGAGGGAGGGTAAAAGGAAAAGAGCAAGGAAACGTGAAAGGAAGGAAAGAAGGAAGGGAGGGAGGGAGGGGAAGAAAAGAGGGAAGGAGGAGAGAAAAATTAGGAAAGAAGAGAGAAAAAAGCAGGAAGGAATGTAATAAGGGAAGAAAGAAAATAGGAAGAAAAGAAAGGAGAGAAAATTAAAATAAGGAAGAAAGGAAATAGGAAAGAAGGAAGGGGGAAGAGAGGAAAACAAGGAAGGGAATGAGAAGAGAGAAGGAAGAAAAGGAAAGGAAGAAAGAAAGCAGGAAGAAAATAAAGGAAGGGAGGTAAAAGGAGAATGAAAATAAAGGGATGGGAAGGAAAGAAGAAGGGAAATAAGAAGCAAATGAGGAAGAAAAAGAAGAGGGAAAGAAATTTTCAATAAAGAAAAATGGACAGAGAAGTTAATGCAACCAATTGGAAACCTCTCAAATCATAATCAATTACAGTAATATTCACGTCAATTCTAATCCCAGTATTCTGCTGAAAGAGAAACCAAACCATATCAATACAGCTCCCTTGGCTCCTGCAAACGTCACATCAGCTCCCGATTTCACTATAATTTCATCCTTTGCCATAAACGCAATGGGTTAAAGCACCTACAAAAGGTAACCTGATTTTACAAAATTTTTCTGATACAAGACTTCAACATTCAGGGAGTACTAGAACACATCAGATCTCGCGTGCTCATCCGGGGTTTGGAAAACAGGGCAGCCTTTCTCAGGAGCTCTGAGAAGGTGAGCAGAATGGGGCTGGGCAGGAGGAGGAAGTGGCCAGGAGATCTCTCTCTGAGCCACTGGGGCTAGAACTTACCCTCCAGGGGGCAGAACCGAGTCACCTTCTCAGGCATCAGCCGCCCTAACTTGTGGCGGCAGTAGGTCTCCCCAATCTCCTGGCGGCAGTGCTTGGATTTAGCACGGGACAGGGCAGAGATGGCCTCCTTGCCTGAGATGTCACACTTGGGGGACTGGTCATACTTGGTCTCGGGGGAGCTGCCCCCAGTTTTCCTGGCATGAGGCAGTCTGGACACATCCTTCCCATGGCTGCTGTTGGCTGCGGCTCTGTCCCCGGGAGGCAGCACCTCACCGGGGCCTTTCCCAGGGAATGCATGTCCTTTTCCTTTCTCCTGCTGTTCCAGCTTCCTTTTCAAAAGCTCCTTCTGTCTACTCAGTGGCTTCTTCACCAACTCAGGCTGGTGCTTCTGCTTTTGAGTCCTGGGTGCGAAGTTGCTGTTGTCGACATTCTCAAAGTCTTTGGGGACAGAGTTCTCGTTGTTGCTGTCTGTTCGCACTTTCTCTTTTGGCCGGTGAGAAAAGTAGCCATCCTGGAGAAGAGGGGAGAGAAAGAGAAGAGAAACTTGACTGAGCGATCACATTAAGCAGACTGGCCTTAGGAGAGTGAGTCATAAGCACATGGAAGCCTGGGCCATAGTTTCAGATCCCACTTTTGCTACTGGTTTAAGCTCTGGTAAGATGTTTCTCTCTGGATCTCAGTTTCCCCATCTGGAAATACGAGATTTCCAACCAGAAACGAAGGCTTTTTCAAGCTCTAAAAGGCCATGACTACAATCCTCAATGTTTCTTATTAACCACACCTTTTCAAGTCAGTTTCTTTCCTTGATTATTTTGCCACTGGGTAACAAACATTGTGTTCCAGCGTCCTGTTTAAATTCCAGCTGAAAGTGCTGTGATGGTTTATTTAAGGGCTGGAAATGATATAATAAAGTTATAAAGGGAAAAATATTGGTAGGATATTATATACATTCCATTGCCTTTAGGACATGCTCATATATCTATGCCCATAAGAGAAATCAGACCGAGCCGTTGTAAATTCTGTGGGAAAGAAACCAGCGGCTTTTTTTTTTTTTCTTTAAGAGGAATGTAGCCCTTGTAGGATAAACCTTACGCTAAGTCCTAGAGCAATGCAAACTTGTGACACTGTTGTGCTTGAGTTTGGCTCTTCATGTGTGTATGTGGAACAGAACTGATGAAGTCACTTGGGGTCGAGACAAAGATCAGGAGTCATTCTGAAGACCATGCGTGGCATGGATGTTTCTAGAAGGGCTGGACCCCAAACTCAGCTCCTCTATAGGTAAATGGGTCCTGGTTACTTTGATCAGTTGAATGATCAAATGCATCATTCAACCAATGTCCCAAATTGTTTCTGCAACACGCTGCTTCTGCTTGAAGCTCATTCCCAAGGCCTTAATCTGAAAGCGTATCCAGTGTCCCAGAACATGGCCCCTTGACCTCTAAAACCACATAGAACAGTAATGGCTCCATATACCTGCCCTTGTTGCTATGGAAACACAGGGGCAATGAGCAGCATCCCTGCTAGATTTCCTTTTAAGGAAGGCTGAAATATGCCTTTTACCAGTTCCCAAGGAAAAAGGCATCAGAGCCTGAACAGCAGAACCGCAGTGGTAGCCAAGAGCACCTGACCCTCAGCAAGGCTCCCACCCCAGCAGGTCAGCAAACAACTGTTCGTGTTTCTTATAAATAAAGTTTTATTAAGACACAGCCACATCTGTCCATTTGTGTATTGTCTATGGCTGCTTCCTGATACAATAGCAGAGTGAATAGTTGCAATAGAAACTGTCTGGTCTGAAAAGCCTAAAATATTTCTATCCTAAAATATTTCTACCCTTTAAGAAAATGTATACAGAACCCTGCTCTGCTGGAGTGTGAGTTAAAAGGCTTCCTCCTCTTGGACTTGGTTAATTGTTTCTGTCCTCACCATCCATCCATATATGACTTAGTGATGGCCTGGAAAAGAAGGTGCCCCTAGGACCGGGTGTGGTGGCTCACACCTGTAATCCGAGTACTTTGGGAGGCTGAGGCGGGTGGATCACTTGAGGTCAGGAGCTCGAGACCAGCCTGGCCAACATGGCAAAACCCTGTCTCTACTAATAATTAAAAAAAAAAAAAAAAAAAAAAACAAAAAAAAAAAAAAAAAGCTAGGGTGTGGTGACACTGTAGTCTCAGCTAACTCAGAAAGCTGAGGCAGGAGAATTATTGCTTGAACCTGGGAGGCAGAGGTTGCAGTGAGCTGAGATTGCACCAATGTATTCCAGCTTGGCTGAGAGTTAAATTGTGTCTCAAAGAAAAACAAAACAAAACAAAAAACAAACAAACAACAACAAAAAACAAAACAGATGCCCCTCTAGCCTCTGCTCCATTGTTCCTAGTTGTAAGCATGAATTTCTCCTATTTGGTGGAGGCTCTGACACTAAGACACCTTGTGGCCACTCTGTAAGCTGAGTATGGCTATGACTTTCATTTTGCAGATGGGGAACTAAGCACGCACGAACAAGTGACTTGCCCAGGGTCACCCAGCTAGTTGGTGGTGAAGCTGGAATTCAAACCAGGCGGATCACAGACCCCACACTCTGGGCTACCAGGGACACTATCCACTTCCAAGAAATTGTATGATCTTTATTACACCCACCACCCAAAACCCTTAAGCATTGCAAGCTGACACTGAACTGCAAGATCTGGCCCCTCCCACCCAGCTAAATGAATCTGCTCTAGGTGTGTGACCTCCAAATTGCAATCTTCAGGCCGGCCAGTGGCCTACTGTGTTGCAGAAAGTCATAGGGAGACAGTAAGCAGCGGCCACAAAGCACGTGGAGTTTGAGGCTGCAGGAGCTGGGAGGTTAACAAGGCAGGAAGAAGGAAAGAGATTCAAGAAAAAAAGAGCTGATCCATCCCATATTGGGTCACAGGGCGGCTACTGGTCGTACACAGGAACTGCTTTTACATCCAGATCTGTAAGTGAGGGCCTTCTGCTTCTGGTCTTTCTTATTCTCCCACAGAGACCTATAAAAAATCCCCTTCAGTGGGTACCTAGAGTACATCTTTATTCTTGTAACCTAAACAAACACTGCTGATGTTCCTCTTTTCCCGTTTTTCTATCCAGAGGCCCTTGCAGAGTCCCAAGCAGCCTCTCAGACACATTTTCTGAGCTCTTACCACCAGCCAGGCACCATAGTAAGTTATTCACAGGTATTACTTAATAGGGTACTGACAATTGGATGTATTCGCCTTGCCATTTTATAGAACAGGGAGTCAACGCTTGTTGTGATACATTCTTCAGTATGGATCACGTGCTAGGTGCCATGCTAAGCCCAAAGATGGAGTATCTCACTTAACTTCTGGAAACAAGTTCCAACATAGGCACTTACAGAAAAGGGTGGAAAATAAGGTTGGGGATGTTAAGCCATTTGCACAAATTCATCTTGGGGAGGCGGTGAACCTGCAACTGCCCGATTCTAAAACCTGCTATTGTATCACGCCTCTTGTGTTTTGCTGAGAGGTAAATTGAGAAGCATTGAGCTCCCCTGCAGTGGAATGGGTATCACCCTCTTTGCTTATATTAGCATCTGTCGGGATGAAGCTGATGGGCAGGGGTGGCATTCCATAAAGCTATGAAAAACCATTTCAGTTCCATTCCTTCTAGACAGGTGTTAGAATTGCACGTCCCTATCCCTTGCACATTAGGCACAGACAAGAAACATGGTATGGCCAAGAGCAGTCACTGGAACCCATAAGGTGTCATTCACTGGATACCACAATATCCAACCACCCTCCTGCTGGTGGAGGTCATGCATCCCTGAGTAAGGCCCATGTGAAGCAGAGACTCCACCAACCCTCAGGGTGCAGAAATTGACCCCTGCTTGCTTTGAGTCACTGAGATTTGGGGGATCTGTGTTACTGTAGCATGGTCTAACTCACCCTGATTAATCCAGGAGCCAACCTGATCTCCTTTCTTCCTTTGAGCTGACTTAGGTACAGGAGCCAATTTTTTTCTCCCTCCAACAGACAGAAAAACCTATTTGACGACTCCCATGCTCCAAGAACATAAATTTAAATTCTGTCCCTAAGCCCATTTTCTAGAAGCTTCTAGAAATGTGTAAAGGTCAGGGAGTAAGCCAGAAGAGCTACTGCTCTAATGGACATGTTCATTTTCTCTCTTCAGACATATCCTAAGTGTTATTCTTGGGCTCTTCTCTTTCCTTATTATCAGCAAGGTTCCCCACGACACAAGAGAAAATCTCCACAAACCCCCATTTCAAAAGCTCCTGTTCTCCATCACTTTCTGGCTGAACTTCGCCAAGCAAAACCAGACAGAAAATACTGTGATCATCTCCCTCCACCCCCCACGGTCAATGATGCTAATCTGACGATCAGAGAATGGCCAATTCCTCTGGCTAATGTGTAATACCAGGAAGAGGCACCACCATTGATTCTAACTGGATTCATGATTAATACCCGCTATCTATTCAAGAGAGGCCACCACAATGGCGATGACTAGCTGGTGGTGGCCCTGTGAACTTCTGCCTGGCCCCGGATGCTACTCAGCTGCCACGGGAAATAAAAAGATTCAAGTGTAAGAGGGAAGGAAAATATTTTGTCTTCTGGAATGAAGAGCTCACAGATATTAGATCGCTTCCAGAAAAGTCAGAGAGAGGCGCAGTCAGCAAGAACTGGAGGCCTGAGAATTCCTGTCCCTCAGAGTCACTGCCATTTTCTATAGTGACTGCTGGAGTTCTTTCTAGCTTTCCCCCACCAATTCATTTTTTTCTTTTCTTTTTTTTTTGAGATGGAGTTACACTCTTGTCACCTAGACTGGAGTGCAAGGGCGTGATCTTGGCTCACGGCAACCTCCGCCTCCTGGGTTCAAGCAATTCTCCTGCCTCAGCCTCCTGAGTAGCTGGGATTACAGGCACCAGCCACCATGCCCGGCTAAGTTTTGTATTTTTAGTAGAGATGCAGCTTCACCACGTTTGCCAGGCTGGTCTTGAACTCCTGACCTCAGGTGATCCATCTACATTGGCCTCCAAAAGTGCTGGGATTACAGGTGTGAGCCACTGTGCCCGGCTCATTTTTTTATTTACTATTTAAATACTTTATTTTACTATGCAACAATATAGTACTATATGCAACATACAGCAAACTGTATATTGTTGCATGCACTACTATACTGTTGACTATAGTACTGCACAGCAGATCTCTATGGCTTCTTCATTGTGCAGGCATGATTGAGACGTTATGCCTGTCCATCAGCAACTCCCCATTCTCCTCCCCAATCCCCCAACCCCTGGCAACCACTATTTCACTCTCTAGTTCCAGGATTCTGACTATTTTTGACAGCTGATAGAAGCGGAATAAATACATGTACTATCTGTCCTTCTGTGACTGATTTATTTCAGTTAGCATAACGTCCTCAAAGTTCATCCATGTTACTGCATGTTGCAGGATGTCCTTCCTTTTGAAGGCTAATATCCATTGTATGTACACGCCACATTCTCTTTATCCAGCCATCCAAGGATGGACGTGACATATGACTTCATGTTCCCCCTAACTCTTCATCTGACTGCCAAGGGGTGAATAGATTTTGGCTTTTCTGTCTTTTCTGTGGAGACTCAAGATCGAGAAAGCCAAACCCAGGATCCCTTCCCTTTACAAAACCAATCTTGGGAGGTCTCCAGGCAGACCCATAGAAAACAATCATCATATGCCCAGCACCAAAGTGGCCCATGATCTGTGTCCTTTGAATCTTCTTGAAAACTCCTTGAAGCAGACAGTATCAGTCCTCCTTAAGGGGAGGAAACTAACACAGAGAGAGGTTAAATAACTTGACTGAGTCCATGCTGCTAGTAAAGAACTGACTCAAACTCTGTGTCTCAGTTTCCTCATTTAAAACATTGGGATGATAACCCCTTGGTATCCATGGAGATGATAACAATACTCACCTCAGGCCAGGCACGGTAGCTCATGACTGTAATCCCAGCACTTTGGGAGGCTGAGGTGGTCAAATCATGAGGTCAGGAGATCGAGACCATCCTAGCTAACACTGTGAAACCCCGTCTCTACTAAAAATACAAAAAACCAGCCGGACGTGGTGGTGGGCGCCTGTAGTCCCAGCTACTCAGGAGGCTGAGGCAGGAGAATCACTTGAACCCAGGAGGTGAAGGCTGCAGTGAGCTGAGATCGTGCCACTGCACTGCAGCATGGGTGACAGAGCGAGACTCTGTCTCAAAACAAACAAAAAAACAGTACCTCACCTCTTGGGTAATTCAATGAGGAAAAGTGTATGTAAAACTACTAGAACATGCGCACCACACAAAGCCGGAAGAAGAACGAGCAGCAAAGCAGACTGGGTATCTCTACCAATTAACACTCTACCCCCTGACAGTCTCCGCCTAGAGGACAGATTGGTTATTACTTCTCAATTGTGATCAACTGGCGTCTTCTCTATCAATCCAACTCTCTCACCTTGAGTTGTTTATGCCAATGCAATCCTTTGACTTACTTTATTTTAATGTGCTTATTACAATGATTGCACATTCATATGTTTGCGTGCAAGCTCCAAAACTCTAATTGCTCTGCTGTTGCCTTACCTCTAAGCTGCTGCTAGAATCCATTTTTATTCTGGAGAAATAATTAAATGCAATAACGTCCTCCGTTTCCATTCAACCTTGGGCATGTTTAGAGCCAATTTCAATCAGGTAGAAATATGCTAAACAATATGGCTCCGAGAGGCAGGTTACCTGACCCACGCTGCTGTTGCAAAGACACGTGGGTCTGTTTCCATTTTTCCCAGGTTCTCTTGGTTCAGGATGAATCTATACTTAGTCTACTGAATCCCAGCTCCTTGCTCCCATTTCTGAGGGGTGGGGGTGGGTTGCTGTGATTTTTAAACTATCCACTTAGAGATAAACCTTTGCTCTTACTGTTAATGTAGAAAGAGCACCAGGCAGGGATGGGGAAGACCTGGGTACTAGTATTGCATTAGCTGGTGTCCAATTTTCTTATCTGTAAAATGATGTATCCCAAATGTGTGTTACTAACCATTCTGAGTTAGTCATTAATCAATGTATGCAATGAACAAATTCTGCCTCTTCAGCTCATTAAAAAAAACAGTTCGATGGACCTTAAGAGACCAGGAACTGAGGAAAAGACAGAAGCTCCAAAGGGTATCCCGTGTCCTCCCAGCCCTATCCCTCCATCATCGTCAATAGTAGCAGACTGAGATTCAGAGGTCTGGACTCAGGAAGAAATGAGTTTGATTCCTCCCTTTTTCATTTGCTGGGGTTCTTCAAGCTGGGACAAAACATTTCTCCTCTCTTTGCCTCAGTTTCCTCAGCCATCCCAAGGAGCCGAAAATGGCACTTACCTCCCAGGGACTGAATTGATCAAGCATAGAAGATAATGCCTGACACGTGCTAAGTGCTTAAGAAACATGTATGTCTTAGGTTCCGTTCCAAGCCTGTTGCACGCACTAACTCATCTCCATGAGGAGCTGATAAAGAAGATGCTATATTTTCTACCCATTTTTCAGATTGGAACATTAAGGTACAGGGAGGTTAAGTGACTAAATCCACACACCTACGAAACAGAGGAGCCAGGACTTGAGCCCAGGCTGCCTAAGTCCGGAGGTCATGCCTTTCAATACCCCACTGCCTCTCCACAGCTATTTGGAATAGGGACAGGGCCAAAGGGAAACCCCAGCCAGGTGCACTGCTCAGACATGAGGGCGTCCGTCCCACCCGCTCATCGTGACCAGTTTACGGCTTCCTTTTGTGCCATGTGCACGCACAGCCGGCTGGGTAGTTGTTTGCTGTTGAACTCAGTGTCTGAGGCTTCGTTCCAATCACCAAGGCTACCAAGGCCACTGGGAGGGACAAACAGGGAGAGGTCTGCACCTGCTTCCAAAAAGACCTCCGTGCCAGGGTAGGCAAATGGTGGAAGCGCAGTGTGCATGGCTGTACCCATTAGGACATGCAATTACCCAGGCTGCCAATGCAAATAGACCTAACAGAGGCCCCTTGCCCAGCTCATTTGCATGCACAAAAGGTGGCTGGGCTGGCCAGCACTTAGAAACCCGTGGACCACGGCTGGACACGGGCAGGCCCTGCTGTAACAGAACCCTAAGTAAAAAGCCCTTTGCAATGTAGCATCATGTTAATGGGATGCAAAACACAGCACAGGCTGACATGGGAAGGAGGGAGTCTGATAGGGCTGAGTTGGAATCCGGTCTCTGCTTCTTAACTCTGAGATGGAGGACAAGAGATTTTACCTCTCAGAGCCTCATTTTTCTCATCTACAAAAGAAGGGGGTAAGAAGACCTACTTTGCAAAGGTAAGGTGGGGATTAACTAATATGTCACACACATATAATGCTATTTAACAAAACAACATTGGGTGAGAGGTTTGATGTATGTTAAGCACTCAAGTGGTAGCAGGATGATATTTCAAGCTAGCGCCGTGTCACCTGATGAGCAGGTCTGAGTCTTTTTGGAAAGGCAGGGTGTTGAGGCACAGTGGGTTGAAATCTGGACCCCGCCCTTTGCTCACTGTGTGGCCCGGGGCACAGTGCCTAACTTTGTCTGCCTCAGTTTCCTTCCCTGTAAAATGGGGGCAAAATGCGTACCCAACCTAATGAGGCTGTCATGAGAATTAAAGTCAACACATGTAAAACACTTAGTTTAATATCTAGAACTTAATAAACATTAGGTATAATTTTTAAAAATAGAATTAATGCTTGCAATGGTGATTTAGTAAAGTGGTTCTTAAAGTGTGGTCTGGGAACTGCTGGGCGTCCCTGAGGCCTTCTCAGGGGATCTTTAATGACAATTATTTTCACCATGATATAAAGATGCTATTTTCTTTTCTTGTTTACTCTCTTATGAGTGTACAGTAGAGTTTTCCAGAGGCTACATAACACGTGATACTGCAACAGAAATCAGAAGCAAATGTGAGAATCTAGCTGTCTTCTATTAAGCCAGGTGTTACAGAGATTTGTGAAAAATGTAAAACGGTGCCTCTCTTCTCCCTAAATTTGTTTTGTTGGGGAAAATATGCATATTTTTCATAGATATATTTTATATACACAAGTAATAGGTACTATGACTGTTTTTAAGTGAATTAATAAACATTTTAAGAATGCCTTAGTTTCAAAGTTACTATATAGAAAACATGTGATAGAACCTACCTAAACTAAAGCTCTCTGGGGATCCTCAATAACGTTTGAGATATTAGGCAATCCTGAGACCAAGTTTGAAAACTGCAGACATAATATGTAGGTACAATCAGAAATATCTACTGATTATTAAAATTAAAAGTTTAGGATTCTTACTATGCAGCCATAAAAAAGGATGGGTTCATGTCCTTTGTAGGGACATGGATGCAGCTGGAAACCATCAATCTCAGCAAACTATCACAAGAACAGAAAACCAAACACCGCATGTTCTCACTCATAGGCGGGAATTGAACAAGGAGATCACTTGGACACAGGAAGGGGAACATCACACACCGGGGCCTGTTGTGGGGTGGGGGAAGGGGGGAGGGATAGCATTAGGAGATAAACCTAATGTAAATGACGAGTTAATGGGNAAAAAGACTTGAGTGAAACACTAACATCGTTTTCTTTCTCTATTTATTTTTTTATTTTAAGACAGGGTCTCATTTTGTTCCCGAGGCTGGAGTACAGTGATATGATCACGGCTCACTGCAGCCTCAACCTCCTGAGCCCAAGCGATCCTCCTGCCTCAGCCTCCCGAGTAGCTGGGACTACACAGGCTTTCACCACTATACCCAGCTTTTTAAATTTTTTGTAGAGACAGGACCTTGCTATGTTGCCCAGGCTGGTCTCAAACTCCTGGGCTCAGGCAATCCTTGGCTTCCTAAAGTGCTGAGATTACAAGTGTGAGCTACCAAGCCTGGCCTGAAACACTAACATAGTTTCTAACAGCTCAAGGCCCCATCCCTGGGATGACCCCAGCTCCTGCTTAAAGGGACTGCTTTAGAAAACGCAAGGCTGCCAAAATAATTTACTGTTTGTTCCAGCTAACACCTCTAGACAGGGCATCATCTCCCAGCCTCTATAAGAGAGCAGGAGCCAAACTTCATAAACAGCAGTTAGCAAACCCATTTGGGTCTCACACAGACCAACCCTCCCTTCCTGCGTTTGGTAACTCTTCACTTCCCTGACTCCACTGAGCTCATCTCCCTTCCCTCCCTCCTACCTCCCTCCTTCTCCTATTATTATTATTATTTTTATTTTTTTTTTTTGAGATGGAGTCTCCCTCTGTTGCCCAGGCTGGAGTGCAATGGCATGATCTCTGCTCATTGCAACGTCCGTCTCCCAGGTTCAGGCAATTATCCTGCTTCAGCCTTCTGAGTAGCTGGGATTACGGGCGTGCGCCACAACGCCCAGTTAGTTTTTTTTTTTTTTTTTTGTATTTTTAGTAGAGATGGGGTCTCACCATATTGGTGAGGCTGGTCTCGAACTCCTGACTTCGTGATCCGCCTGCCTTGGCCTCCCAAAGCGCTGGGATTACATGCATGAGCCACCGCGCTCTGCCTCCTTCTCTTTTTAAAACACCCAGTGACCTCTGAACAAATCCAAGTTGAGTTCCGTTCCACGCTGGACGCTTTTTCTATTGCAACAGGCATTACTGATTAAATTTGTCCTTACCGCTTTCATAGGGTCTGGCTTTGTTTATGTTTGACGCGCCCCAGGGCCACCTAGCCTGGACCTCAATCCTGCAAGGCTAACTCCTTAGGGTAAAAACCGAAGAGCCCAGCAAAGCATGCTTAGAGCCGAGCCCCTGCCTTAACCCACTCCCTCTTCCCAACCCCACCACGGGGACATGACAGTGGCAGTCACGGTGCTCAGAGCACCCAAGGGACTGTGGGCAGGTGGCAGGGAAAGATGTGAACTGGTATCTTCTGGCTGTTTCCCTATCAGCATAAGAGACAGCTGTGTGGTACAGAGATACACAGCAGAGGGCGAAATAATGGCAGATGAGAAAAAGAGGAAAAGGAAGAAAATGCAGGAGAAAACGGAACGAGAAGAAGAAACGAACATCAGCTCTTGTTTACGATGTGCTGATTACCTACCAGGCACAGAGCTAAGCCCGTGGTTTGGCATTGCTATTCATTCCTCAAAACTATCTCAAAAAGTAGGTCGGGGTCAGCAAAACACCCTGCCCACCTGTCTTTGTCAATAAAGTTATTCTAGAACACAGCCTTGCCCGTTCGTGCACACGCTGAAGGCTGGTGCCTTTGTGCTAGGATGGCAGAGCTGAGTAGCTATGACAGAGACTGCATGCCCAGAAAAGCCAACATCTGGCTCTCCGCAGAAAAAGTGAGTGCCCCTTCAAATGGGGCCACTGAGGCTGAGCCAGGCTTGCCCAAGGTCACTCGGTGGGTAAGAGGCAGGGTTAGAAGTGACGCGCAGGAGTCAGACTCCGGAGACAACACGAGGTTGCAAAGTCAGACCCAAGGACAGAGGGAGAGAGAGCAGAGCCTTCCAGAAATGACAACAACCATGTCTGTTTTGGAACAAAATGCCTTGCACACAGAAGGGCTTTTCTGTGGGAAGACGCCTCCTAACTTTTTAAAAAGTGTCCCGAAGGCTGGCCTCTTCTTCGTTACTATTTGAACACAGTTTGCCTCTGATTAATTGTAGCGTTCCATTCCATTATTCCACAGTTATGGCCACAATATCCAAAGATACAGAGAGAAAGAAGGGGGTGTGGTACAGAGACACACAGAGAGACACAGAGAAAGAGACAGAAAGACACAGACACACAGAGAGACACAAAGACAGAGAGACAGAGAGAAACACAGAGAGACAGAGACGCAGAGAGACACAGAGACACAGACAGAGACGCAGAGAGACACAGAGACACAGAGAGACAGAGAGATACACAGAGAGGGAGAGACACACAGAGAGACACAGAGAGAGAGAATGAACAACCTAGTCTTGCTTCAATAATAAGGCCTCTGCATACCTCTCAGGCAGGGTTTCTCAAGGACAGCGCTGTTGACATTTAGGGCTGGATAACTCTTCATTTCAGGGGCTATCTTGTGCATTGTGTGGTATCTAGCAGCATCTGTGACCTTTACCCACTAGACCCCAGTAATGTGCCCTTGTTACAATCAAAAATGTCCCCTGGAGTAAGGGTGGGGCAAAATCACCTTCCCACCCCCGACCCCTGATAAGAACCAGGGCTCAAGGGCCCATGCTGGCCGATCTCCGCTGCTCAAATCCTGTTCCCATTCAGAAACAGCCTTTCTCTGATTTTCAAACAGAAACAGACCCTGGTATCCAGTCAGAGCAGTCAGAATAGGAGAGAAGCTGGTATGAAGAGAGCTGGCTGGAGAAAGGGCCAGAGTTAACCAATGAAGGGTGTCCCAGAGGGGAGAGAGGGAGGAGGCAGGGAGGAGGCTGGCAGGGGTGACCAGGGAGAAGTGGCCGCTGCATGGCGAAAGCGGGAGAAGTTAGGGTCCCCGCTAGGGAAGGGTGACACAGAAGAGGAGGGACACATTCATTTGTGCAGTGGATAGTCCTTGAGTTGATGGCATGTTTTTTATTTTTTGTTGTTGTTTGGTTTTATTTATTTATTTTTTTTTGAGACAGAGTCTCACTTTGTCACCCAGGCTGGAGTGCAGTGGCACGATCTTGGCTCATGGCAACCTCAGCCTCCCAGGTTCAACAAATCCTCTCACCTCAGCCTCCCAAGTAGCTGGGATTACAGGCGCACACCACCATGCCCGGCTAATTTTTTGTATTTTTAGTAGAGACACGGTTTCACCATGTTGGCCAGGCTGGTCTCGAACTCCTGACCTCAAGTGATCTGCCTGCTTTGGCCTCCCAAAGTGCTGAGATTATAGGCGTTGAGCCACTGTGCCCAGTCATGTCTCTTAATTTAAGCCAGAAGGCACAACTGGGACCCATGGCTCCTTCAGGCACACAGGTGTCTGGTTCGCTCTGCAGACTGTTTTCAATTGTTTAACTTAATCTCGGCCCATATTTCAAAATCTAGAGATTTCATCTAAAACTTTGGATTTTTGCCCTTTCTGGAAACATCAGGGACCCGACAACACTGAATTTAGATTTCCATGTATGACAGTCGTCTCGAGGCTAAGTAGTGGCCCCACGGTCTCCAGAAGGGGTATGCGCTCTGTGGACCACCACAGCCCCCATCCGGCCTGCCCAGTGTCCCCTTAGCCCTCTGGCATGTCTGCAGGCAGTGACACTGCTTCCCACCAATGACAGGTTCTTCCAGCAGGCCTTCTACCTCCTGAGCTTTGCCTTGGAGATCTCAGAACCCCAACAAATCCTTGTATTCCAGAGTGTTTGATGGAGGTGGCACTGTCCCTAATGAGGTGTTCTGGAGGTGTGTGGTGGCATTTCCGGTTACCATAACGATTGTGGATGCTCTTGGCAGTAAGTGGGTGGGAGAACATCAGAAACCCAGCAGGACAGGGGAACACGCATGGCTGGACAATGAAGAACTGTCCTGCATCCTGCATGACTTCTGAACGTCCCCATATGTCCTGTGCGTTAACAACTCATTTATAATTATCCAGGCCAGGAGCCTAGTTTAGATTTACATATGACACAACATTATGATGAATGGTTTTAACGTAGCCGAATTTTCTAGGAAACTAACTACTGTTTCACTCAAGAAGAGATTTTTTATCACTGAGTTTGACCACAGTTTCAGAAAATTACATCATCAAAGGCCACACAAGCTGTGGCTGTGAGTCACCAACACACACATCCATTCCCCACCTGCATTTGTAACTACTGAGTTCTCACTGACTCAACATGCAGTGGCTGACCTCTTGATGTATCCTCCAGCCTCTTGCAACCAAAGTGTGGACCATCGGCCAGCAACATCTGCATCACCTGGGAACGTGTTAGACGTGCAGAATCTCAGGCCCCAGCCTGGACCACAGGAATCAGGGTCTGGATGTTAAGAGTATCCCCAAGCAATTCATCTGCACATCAAAATTTGAAAAGTACGCCAGGTGCGGTGGCTCATGCCTGTAATCCCAGCACTTTGGGAGGCCAAGGTGGGTGGATCACTGGAGTTGAGCGGTTTGAGACCAGCCTGGCTAACATGGTGAAACCCTGTCTCCACTGAAAATACAAAAATTAGCCAGTTGTAGTGGTGGGTGCCTGTAATCCCACCTACTCGGGAGACTGAGGCAGAAGAATCACTTGAACCCAGGAGGCAGACGTTGTAGTGAGCCAAGATCATGCCACTGCACTCCGGGCTGGGCAACAGAGTGAGAATCTGTCTCAAAAAGAAAAAAGAAAAAAAATTGAGAAGTGCTAATGTTGCTGCACCCATCATTCATTCATTCATTCATTCATTTTGGAAACAGGCTCTTGCTCTGCCATCCAGGCTGGAGCGCAGTGGCATGGTCTCGGGTCACTGTAACCTCCACCCCCCAGATTCAAGTGATTCTCCTGCCTCAGCCTCCCAAGTAGCTAGACTTACAAGTATGCGTCACCACGCCTGGCTAAATTTTATATTTTTAGTAGACACAGTGTTTCACCATGTTGGCTGAACTCCTGACCTCAAGTGATCCACCTGCCTTAGCCTCCCAAAGTGCTGGGATTACAGGCATCATTATAGGCTGGTTTTGAACTCCTGACCTCAAGTGATCCACCTGCCTTAGCCTCCCAAAGTGCTGGGATTACAGGCATCATTATAGGCTGGTTTTGAACTCCTGACCTCAAGTGATCCACCTGCCTTAGCCTCCCAAAGTGCTGGGATTACAGGCATCATCATTTAAATAATAAAACATATTATCTGTTTATAAACTGCTGTCATGTAGTTCTTCTTCTTACTACTTTAGCAGTCTATTGATCTCTTTTAGAGTTGTGGGTGTTTAAGTAGGTTAGAGTAAGTCTGGATTTCACCTCCGGACATGTGAAACGATTTTAAAAGATTTGTGACATTGAGCAGGGCTGGGTCTGCTAGGGTTAAAATCACACGTTGATTCATTCCACAAACGTTATTTGGGTGTCCACTCTCTGACAGGGCAGCAGAAAAGGATATAGGAAGGGGAACTACAGTACACTTCCGGCTGTTGGTGGAATTCTGAGACAAGAGAGGAAAGTGAGTACGTGTGTCAGTTATTTTAATACAGGACCAAAAGGGAGTGGAGGGATGGGTGTGCTCAGGGTTTGAGTTTCATCAAGGATGTGGAGCCTCACATGGTCTGGGGTCCAAGGAGAGTGGAGGAAACTTCACAAAGAAAGTAGTTTTCCCGCCTCATGGCGAGAAGAAAGGAGCAAGACAGACAAAGGAAAAAAGGCTTTCCAGGCAAGGGCAAAGCATGTGCAAAGGTGTGGTGAGAGGACCAGCCCAACTCCTTTTATAATAACAATGATCCCAGTTAACACTTACTGAACATTTATTCTAATGACTGAGCTACATACTTTATATAGATTATCTTTAAAACTCCCAGAGCAGGGCCGGGCACAGTGGCTCATTATCTGTAATCCCAGTACTTTGGGAGGCTGTGGCGGGGGAGGTATTTGAGCCCAGGAGTTCAACAGCGGCCTGGCCAACACGATGAAACCCTGTCTCTACTGAAAATACAAAAATTAGCTGGGCGTGGTGTTGTGTGCCTGTAATCCCAGCTACTTGGGAGGCTGAGGGAGGAGAAACGCTTGGACCTGGGAGGCGGGGGTTGTAGTGAGCCGAGATTGGGCCACTGCACTCCAGCCTGAGCAACAGAGGGAGACTCTATCTCAAAAATAAACAAACACACAAACAAAACACCCCACAGCAACTCTATTGGATAGGTGCAATTAGTATCCACATTTTACAGGTGAGAGTATGGAGGCATACAGAGGTTAAGTAACTTGCCTCAAATCGCACAGCATGGTTATAAAACTTATGTTCTTACTCCGGTGGGCTGTTAACAGCTACCCTTGGCTCAGTACCCCACAGGTTTCCAAAGTCCCCCCTAGGAGGCAACACTGCTTCCACCAAAGGCCCTGGAAGAAAGCAATCACTAACTGAGCTGATCTTTGGCCTGGGGTGGGGACAGGAGGAGTCGGGAAGTAGAGAGTTATCTGAAAAGCCTGGGTTCCTGGTGTAAAGTCCTCTTGCCTGGCTGCCTGTGATTCATTCTCTACCTCTGTTATTTAAGATTCATTTATAGGTTGGTACCACACACCTGACTCCTGAAAGCTCCAAATCACAATATTCTATTTGTCCCCTGGTTTTATTTCCCTATACACCTTCTCTGTCTCTCTTGATTCAAATCCCAGGAAGCCCTCTTGTCCTAACCATCATCCTGCCTCCCCAACATTCTCCAATCCAGGTCCTCTGGGATGGGGCACTTAAGGAGACAAATGGGTCTCCTGCTGATGAAAGACATCCCATTTTCAAACTCATCCTTTGCCTGTGTGGGCCCCATCCCCCCACACATGTCCTGCCACAAGTGGGTAATGAATGGCTCACTTGTAAGCTCATTACCGCAGGGCCTCTAAAGAAATGGAAATGCACACGGAGCCAGAGACATAAATAAGGAGAGGCGCCTGTAAATAAATAAATATAGACGCATATACACACACACAAACCCAATTAATTTCTATCATCTGAAAGCCGGAGCCATTTGGGGTGGGGAGAGAGTGCAAGAAATAGGCTCCTAATATTGCCATCCATGTGATTTCAGAACTGAGCTTCCCCAGCAGCTGCTAATAAATTATTTTTACTATGCAGAGGTACAAATGAATATGCTGCTGTCACCCCCTAAATCTCCTTTATGAGCATGTGTTTGCCTTGGCCCAACCTACTGGGGACAGGGGCTTCCGAGCAAGTTTTCATTGGCCGAGTTCCTGAAGGAGGCTGCCATCTTGAAGGTCTGCTCTCTGTAAGCTGCGGGCACCCCACTGGCACTTCCTGTTTATGACTGAGGTTGGCATGGCCTGCAGGACATCTACTGTCTATTGGGAGGCCATAGGAATCAAAGTGACAGCAGTGCCTATGCCCAAGCTTTTAGAAAATGATTTCTGCATCCTGGACTGAGAGCTGCTGTTGACAAGATGGAACAGACCCCCCTTGGCCATGTACTTCAATGGGCCCTGACATTTTCTACCAAGGTTGCAGGGTGGACATGCAAAAACCTCATCACTACCAACTTCTGTGTGCACGGTCATCATCCAAAAGGAAACTCTGGTCACCCCCTTCGGAGACAATGTATCCAACGTCCAGTTCTCCAACTGTTCAGAGCAAGAAGGAGGCCATGGAAATCATGGTGATCACGATATGCTAACCGGGACATGCTGGGCACTGTCCGATGAGGTTGTTACAAATGCGTGCTCTGGAGTCACTCCTGAGGATTTGAAATCCAGCTCTACCACTTCCCAGCTATGTGATATGACCAGGGAAAGTCGGTTACCCTCTCTGAGCCTTGCTTTCCTCCTACGTAAAATATCAGTAATATCGAAACCTCGTAGGGCTAAAAAGATACGTCGACTTAACCAGTGCAAAGACACAGGTCAGAATAGTTAGCAGTTAATAAAAGGTAGTGGTAGCCAGGCGCGGTGCCTCAAGCCTGTAATCCCAGCACTTTGGGAGGCCGAGACGGGCAAATCACGAGGTCAGGGGATCGAGACCGATCTTGGCTACAGCGGTGAAACCTCGTCTCTACTGAGAGAGAAATACAAAAAACTAGCAGGGCACCCGTGTGGCGGCGGCCTGTAGTCCCAGCTACTAGACGACGGCCTGAGCAGGAGAATGCGGTGAGAGCGCGCGAGCGTGAGCTTGCAGTGAGCTGAAGATCCGGCCCCACTGCACTCCAGCCGGGCCGACAGAGCGAGACTCCGTCTCAAAAAAAAAAAAAAAAAAGAAAAGAAAAAAGAAAAGGTAGTGGTTACCCACATCATTTCATGCAAAGTCCTTCAACAACCTTTCATACATTCATTTGCAGATATTTACTGAGTGCCAAGCACACCTTAGGTGCCGGGGACATGTCTGTGAATCAGACAGACAGATACCTGCTCCCATAGAGCTTCCATTTTAATAGAATAAGACAGACGACCATCCTATCCACAACTCAATAAACAGATCCTATCACAATGTTGGGCATGTTATCTATTTTTGTAATTTCAACTTTTATTTTAGATTCTGGGGATACAAGGGCAGGTTAGTTGCATGTGTGTATTGTGTGATGCTGAAGTATGGGGTATGACTGACCACATCACCCAGGTAGTAAGCGTAGTAGCCAATGGTTAGTTTTGTAACCCTTGTCCCCCTCTAGAAGTTCTCAGCGTCTACTATCACCATCTTTTTGTTTTTTTGTTTTTCCGTTTTTCCAAAGTCTCTGTCATCCAGGTTGGAGTGCAGTGGCGCAATCTCTGATCACTGCAACCTCTGCCTCCCAGGTTCAAGAGATTCTCCTGCCTCAGCCCCCTGAGTGGCTCGGGTTACAGGCGTGCACCACCACAACTGGCTAATTTTTGTATTTTTAGTAGAGACGGGGTTTCACCATGTTGGCCAGGCTGGTCTCGAATTCCTGACCTCAGGTGATCCACCTCCCTCGGCCTCCCAAAGTGCTGGGATTACAGGCGTGAGCCACTAGGTTCGACCTACTGTTGCCATCTTTATGTTCATGTGAACTCAATGTTTAGATCCCACTTCCAAGTGAGGACATGTGGTATGTAGTCTTCTGTTCCTGCGTTAATTTGCTTAGGATAATGGCCTCTAGCTGCATCCGTGTTGCTGCAAAGGACCTGATTTTGTTCTTTTGTATCACCCACTGTTTCCAGATGTGGGAACTTAGGCTCACAGCGGTTATCTCAGCAGGTTTATCAGCCAGGGCTGTCCCACCCAGGAGAGTTTTGCAAGCGAGAAGAGCAACCAGCAAGAGAGGCCAGCTGCCTGGCTAACAGGTGAAAACTTTGTTTCCTTCTCCTCCTGCCCCTCCGGCCATGTTCGAGAGAGCGAGACACCTTCCTGAGAACATGTGGCATCCAGGTCGGGTAGACAGTTTGCTACTGGAGAAGTTCCTTATTCAAGGGCTGAGCGGTGTCACCTTTTCTGGTATGAGCAGCCAGTCATGCCCAGACTTCTGAAGTCTGGCTGGATTCAGACACCGAACTCCCTTTAGTCCTCAAAGGAGGACTAAACGGTGAAACACCCAGCACCAGGTGGTTCTGAGAGACCCGGTGGACCGCTGTTGTTCAGGCCACTAGGTGGCTCTTTCTGTGAACTTTGCAGAGAGCAAACTGGCAGCTGCACCTAGATACTGAAGTCAGGCTGCTTCCCTTTGGACAGACAGAACACATCTCCAAGAAGTTCTTCTTCACAGCCGCAGGCGATCACTACCTCTTCCTTTAAGGGGGTGCTCCCATTAAGGCTTTTCACTTCCGAGGAGTTTGATGAGGCGAGACTGGGACTTCCACACTGTCTACTAAATCAAAGTCACTGCCGTCACGCAACTTTCTGCTAACTTTCCCAGCTTCATGGTTTAAGCGGAGCTTCATGGAGCTCCACTCCATCATCTGTTGGCTTCGCATCACCCCATCAGAGACAAGCTCCGTAGGAGAGCACCTACTGTTTACCCAAGATTTTGCAAGAATCTCTTGTTTCATCCTCCCGTTTATCTTTGGTGGAGATATTATCTGACGAGACAGAAAAGTAAACTGTGGCACAGAGAGGGGGGGTTTCACGACTCAGGCAAAGTCGCCCAGGAAGCAAGGGGCAAGGCTGAGATCCACCCCAGGTCTGTCTGATTCTGAAGCTTATACTCTTCACTTTACAGCCTCTTCTATGCACAGGGAAGATCCTTCTGAGCTCTGCAAGTGTCCAAACTTAGAACGGGCAACCAAGGCTGACTGTGAACATTTCCGTCCTGGCTGGGCTTTAGGAAGAGAAGCGAAATTTGCCTGTTACCTCTACACACCTGCTGAGACCAGGAGAATCCTGGGTGACACCAGGCACTCAAGGATTTCATGATACGGTCTCTCCCCCTCCCTAATGCACCTTTCAGCATTGCTACCGGGACAGCATGTCCTGTGCATTTTAAAATTTAATCCTCTTCACAGCCCTCTCAAGAGGCAGCATGGCTCCGTAATTGGGAGCATGAATGCTAAAGCCAGGCTACCTGGGTCCCCAACTTAGGTGCCATTCTGAAGCTATGTGACCTTGGGCAGGCTTTCTAGCTGTAACCAGCTCATGGAGTTGAAATGAGAGTTAAGTCAATGTTGGGAAAACACTTAGGACACGGCCTGGAACACAAATTGTAGCTGTCACTAGTAGTATCATTAATAGCAGTATGTCCTTTTTCAACATATGAGTAAACAGAGGCTTGGAGAGGTGAAGACACTTCCTCAAGGTCACACAGATCAGGGATTTAAGCCACAGCACCTGACCTGGGGGCCAAGCTCATATTCCCTCTCCATCACAGCCCCTTCAAGTCCCAGGCTGGAAATGAGCTCCCTTCTTAGGAGTGAAACACCCAGAAAATTGACTGACAATTTATCTTCTTCAGCCAGTGTGGCATTCTGGATACACTGTGTGCTAACTCTTGGTGCAGAGAATGGGTTGAGGGGTCAGCTTCTTCAGCAACTGGCTTCATCCATCTCTGGGTCACTGACGGCTTCCAGCAAGACGACCAAGAAGACCACGAGAGTCAGGCTAGGCCTCCTCCTCCGCATATTAATTATGGCCAAGGCAAAATGTGGCCATGGCCAGCAGTTATGAGATAATAGGACAGTCAGGCAGAGGGCACCCTGGGCACCCCGCCCTTGGCCCAGCACAATCTTCCATGGCACTGCTGAGGACCTCAGCAAGATGCAGACCTTGAGGGATGTCAGCCTGTCTCCTCCTCTGGGTCTGTCCTCTTCCTGTCCCTCTGTTCATCCCTCTCCCCTCTCTCAACCACCTCCCCATCACTCTGCAATCAACATCCTGCCCATGGCCAGGGGTATCTAAAAAGCTATCCAGGCCAGGCATGGTGGCTCACGCCTGTAATCCCAGCACTTTGGGAGGTCTAGGCAGGCAGATGACTTGAGGTCAGGGGTTCGAGACCAGCCTGGACAACATGGTGAAACCTCGTCTCTACTAAAACTACAAAAATTAGCAGGGCATGGTGGCAGCACCTGTAATTCCAGCTACTCAGGAGGCTGAGGTGGGTGAACCGCTTGAACCCAGGAGTCAGAGGTTGCAGTGAGCCGAGATCATGCCACTGCACTCCAGCCTGGGTGACAGAGCAACACTCTGTCTCAAAAAAAATAAATAAATAAAAAGCTATTCATCTTCTGAAGAATGGAGGTGATCATATTTTGTCTTCATTATTTTCTGAAACGTACTTCATTATTTTTCTAACATAAGTATGTACCAGATATAAAAAATTCCAATACAATCTAGATTTATGAAATAATTCAAAATGTACTAAAATGTACAGAAAAATAATACAATGCCCTTCCACGTACCAATTTTGTTGTTTTATTCGATTATTTAAAGAAATTAGACTTTGCAGAGACAACTGGGAAGTTCCTCCCAGCTTTCAACCACTCACTCTCTCAACCCAGAGGCCACTTCTATCCTTCACATTCATGTGTTTATATTTTTAGTTAATACATATGTGTCTACAAACAATGTATAGTGTTGTTTTGTGTATTTATAAGTTTGAAAAAAAAGGGCACCATGCTGTAAATATCTCCTTTGCATCTGCTTGTGTCATTCAATATTAGCAATTCTGCCTCCATCTCCTCTCTTCTTTTATTTTCTCTGCTTCTCAATTCTTCTTCCCTCAGGTAACATGATGCAGAAAGAATGACAACATTTAGTTCACCAATTCTCAGCCTTGCCTTTCCACTGGACTAATCTGCGAGCCTTAACAAAATGCAGATGCCCAGGTGCCCACATGGGAGATACTGGCTTAGTGGGTTGGGGCTGGAGCCTGGGAATCAGGATTTCTAAAAGCCCCCAGGCAGTGAGGGGTAAGCACCTGGATTTGGCCCCTCTTCTAGCTTTGGGTACCTGTTGCGAATCAAGGTCACTCCTGCTCAGAGGCCAAGTGAAGCAAGCATCTGCTAGGCTGGCCTGCAGCATCCAGGGGAGCAGCAGCAGGACAGGTACTAGAGCTGGAGGCAGGCGTCGGAGCGCCAGTGCCTGGTCACACCCAGCGTTGTGACTCTGCTTGGCTCCACGCAGCATCCAGGGGAGCTGCGGAAGGACAGGGACCAGAGCTGGAGGCGCGTCGGAGTCCCAGTGCCTGGTCACGACCGGGGTTGACTCTGTTTGGCTCCACGGCATTCTGCGGACCCTGCTCCTCACATCTGTAAACTGAGTGTGCTGGATGAGGGCAGTGCTTCCTAACACTTCCTCCCTTCACTGGGTAATTTTACTTGGCTCACATTTAAACATAAACATTTATGTTGTTTTTTTAAAAAAAATGATGGTCGTGATTCCTAAAATTCAAACGGAAGGAAACAGGAACAATGCTATTCAACCCCGGCTAGACCAAGTTATCTGGCTAAGGCTCTGACCCCAGAGAGCCCTTTCTCTGTTGCACAGGGAGTGTGTAAGTGCTGGCGAGGTGTTAAGGATACATCAGCACCGTGCTGAGACTTTCTCATTGGTTTAATCCAAGAGATTGCAGGAGCATTAGAAAGGCAGTCATTTCCTCCCTGGATGATTCAAAGTTATTTAATGTCCATAGAAGCCCCGCAAATCATTTTGGGTGCCACCGTGGGTCCCAGACACTTCTTGGAAACACATGGAAAATTCACATGGAACTGGTCAATCCCTCTGGGCCCTTATTACATGGATGCTGTAGAGTTCTACAGGTCTATGGGCCATACCTGAGATTCCATTACAGGAGAATGAAACTCCCCTCCCTCCTCTCTCAGTCTCCTGGAATGTGGATGGATGAAGAGATCCAGGGTGAGCTACATTTCCCCTCACCCAGCCTCAATCTGGCTATCTTCCCTGCCAGAGCTCTCCACGCAACTCCACTTTCTACCTCCTAATAATGATGGTAGTACTACTTGCAGCACTTACTGTATGCTAGGAACTGTTCTAAGCACCCTGCATGGTGCTTAGATCCTTTTAAACTTCATGGCAGCCCTAGGAGGCACACACAGTCAGCACTCTTATTTCTAAAATGAAGAAACTGAGGCACAGGGAGTAAAACGCCTTACTGAAGACCCTCACTCCAGTCCTCCACTCCCCCACCCCCTGGCCAGGAAGTAGCCGCCAACAACTGCACTACAACTGCCTTTCAAATGGCGGGGGGCTGACAGCTGTCTATGTGCTCTAAAGACGTGGCTGCTTCAGGGGACAAGTGAGCAGGGGGAGAAAGAGGGAAAACATTTTTAGGAATTATTTCCGACAGGTGACCAGATACTAAAATAACATGTGGTTTGCCTTGCTAGCTGGAGGCAAAAATCGGCTCAGGTGGGAGGGTGAGGCCGCAGGCGAAACGCAGACAAGGCTGGCTTGCCTTGAGTTGGCCAGTTTTAGGAAGGGCACTGGCATTTCCACCATTAATTGATGCACTGGGAACCTCCAGCTTGGGTTTCTTTAAGGAGGGCTATGGGGGAGGAGGAGCTGGGTCTTTCATGGTGTAAATGTGAAAATGAGAACCTCTCAGGGGCTGCAAGACCAGGTCGTATATGGAGTCCAGTGAGCTATTTTAGGGACAAAGTGTAAAATTGTGGAAAATAGTAAAATGCTAACCCCATTTCACAATGAAACTGACACACAGGAATAAGTCATCCACTTCAAGTCACATAGCTAGTAAGCAGCTCGTTCAGAGCATAAAGTCCAGGGCTCATCACCTTCCAACTTCACGTATTGCATGCATAGCCCCACATTTCCACAGCGTCTAAGAAATTCCCAGTCATCCAGCACGAGTGGATGGAAAGGAAGGCACATCCCGTCCTCGCTTGGAAGGAAGAAGGAGCTAGCCCTGGAAAACTGACAGGCTGGCACGTCTGGAGGCAAAGCCAAGCCAACGGGAGCAGATGGAGCCCACGCAGCAGATGTTAATACAGTTTGCTTTTTCCATATGCTTTTCTGTTTAGCTGTAATAAGTGAATTGTTCTTTAATATCTGTCAGGAGCTCAAACTCTGAAGGCCGGGGGCAGTCAAAGTCACTCAGAAAGACACAAAGGGAAGCTGGCCGGCCGTCTCTTCACATCTCAGAGGAAGGGTACAGAATGTTAAGAAAGATGCCAGAGACACAGCGAAGTCCCGGTCTTTGTGTACACACACACATACACGGATGTGCACACATAGGCACGCACAAGCACACTCCTCGCCTGCCATGACAGTCAGATTTCTCAACCTACATTCTAGGGTCTTTGAAATCCCACCTCAGCGTCCTTCCCAATCAGCAATAACAACTAAGTGGAAATTGCAGATTTTGCCTTTGAAACGACAACAATGAAAGATCCAATTTGAAATGTATAAAGGGCTCAAACGGCTTTGCTCCTTAGGACTTCCAATGCAACCACAACTCATTTCCTTACTCAAGGGCAGCAGGGCAACTGCAGAACCCTGTCTTCTGTCTTAGGGTACTTCACGTGTCTTGGGACATCTGGCCCCATACTATCATCACATAGGGGCGGGGTGTGATGGTGACATCTGTGAACAGTATTTCTTCAACGATATTTCCATGTGACAGCCATGAACTATGACTCTCATCGTCTCACCAACTTCACCTTCTTTCTAAGGATCCAGCTGTGATACTGTTATCCGCAATGCCACCGTATACCCCCCAAGTCAGAGAATCAACACAGAGGGAAGGTCCCCTGGTCCTCACAGTTCCAGCTTAACATAGAGCAGAGGTTGAGATCTGAGCTAAACCTTAGCATTATCCCTTAAAAGCCACGTGACCTTGGGCAAGTTACTTCTGACATCTCTAAGCCTCGATTTCTTCATCTTTTAAACGGGACGAAATAGCACCTTCCTCCCTGAACAGTCCTGTTGCGAAAATCAAATGTTAAGAAATACAGGTAAAGTGTTCAGCACAGCAACCGGTACATAGCAAGCACTCACTGAGGAGCAGCTACTATTTTTTTTAATTACTTCTATCTCTCATTCATTCATCTGTCCCACCAATACTGGAGCACCTTCTAGGCAACATACATTGTGCTAGGTGCTGAGTAGTGAACAAAACAGTTTCAGCTCCTGCCCTAATGGAACTTACATTCTACAGGGGGGAAGACAACAGAGAAATAATAGTTGTCCAATATGATATGACCTGGGGATGAGTACTTTAAATAAAGACAAGACAGGAGAGAGCAGGGGATGGCATTTCAGATGGGGTCAGGTAGGACCTCTCTGAGGAGGTAGCATTTGGCTGGCCCAAAGGTAAGATGGAGCTTCTCCAAGAACAACCCGGGCAAAAGGTCCCAGGCAGCAGGAATGGTCAAAGCAAAGCTCTCACAGCTGGGGATGATGCTGCGCACCTGTAGTCCCAGCTACTTGAGAGGCTGAGGCAGGGGGATCGCTCGAACCCAGGAGTTCACGGCTGCAGTGAGCTACGGCTGCACCACAGCCTGGGTGACAGAGTGAGACTCTGTCTCTAAAAAATAAAAATTTAAAAATTTAAAAAGCAAAGCTCTCAAGGCAGAAATGAGCTAGGACCAGTCTGGCAGCAGGAAATGAAAGCGGGGCTGTGATATGGAGAATATACTCATACAGCACAAGAAAGCAAGATGGGGCTGCACCTGGGTCCAAAGAGAGGCGAGAAGTCCATATCTCATTCTAAGTGCACTGGGGAGCCGCTGCGGGCTTAAGCAGCAGAGCACGCCAGATCTCACTGATGGATTGTGGAAGAGCCCACTCACGCACTGCTTCACAGACGCAGAGAGAGAAAGCAGGAGTGGAAACAAAGGTGGATACAGCCCTGGCCAAGTCCCAACTAAGATCAGAATGCATTGCCTGGGTGCTGCTCCAGCCTCTTCTCTCCGGGGTATTGTCTGGGACGGACTAGGGAAAACACACAAGTGATGGGAATTTACTTAGCAGTCTCTGGCTGCAAGCTTGGGTGAGTAGAATCACCCAGGACCCCATGATAGTGATGATCTCACACCAGCAAATGGCTTTAAATCAGAATTCAAATGAGTCTGGCATACCAGGATAAAGCGTGTAATTTAAAGCATCCCAGAAGCCCTGGGAACTTGCACTAGATGCTTCTCAATCTGCTCTCAGGGGATCTCCAGCATTATTCTGGAGAGATCCGGTAGCAGAATTAACAACTCTGGCATTTCCCACCTGATCTGGGGCTTTGATCCTTCCTGCCCCATGACTGTCTCAGAACCAAAGGTTGTGGGACAATGGGCACCGTGCCTGTGCCCAGACCAAGAGTCAGCATTTAGGCCTGGCTGCAAATTTCACCCTCATGCCCAGAGACCCTGCTTTCTGCTGGGGTCTCAGCCAGGAATGCCAGGCCCTTCACCCCTCACCCAGGCTTGCATTCAATGACCCCTGCCTCTGTCTCCCTCACCAGACTTTCTCCTCCTCCTCGAGGCCTACAGAACCCTGTTGCCATCTCTACCATACAACTTGCCACCTGAATTGCTTGTTAACACGGGTATAGTCCCCTAAAAATGTGTCCTTCTGAGGAGCAGAACTTATTCAAGTTTATAACCCCCAAGGGTCTAGCCCCAAACCTGGCACATCTCTCTCTCTCTCTCTCTCTCTCTCTCTGTGTGTGTGTGAGAGAGAGAGAGAGAGAGACAGAGACAGAGACAGTGTGTTATGCCAATACCAACATAAACAGCAGCTAACACTATGTGGGTCTGGGCCCATGTGCCTCTCTGCTAATCACTAACTTTCATGATCTTCTCTGACCCTCACAATAAACCTGTCGTAGAGGATCTATTATTAATCCAAAACTACTTAAGCTCAAAAAGGCTAGGACATTTGCCGAGGTCCCAGCACTAGTAATTGGTAGGACTGGAATTTGAACCAGGCTCATGTAAGCCCATAAATCAAGACCCTTCTCTACCACACTTACTTGAAGGGGTAAACAGAGACTGAGCAATAGGTGGGAGGCGTGGGTGGGAGGCTGGGGAGGGAGGTATGGAATAAATCATCATAGAAGGGGATGGAAGATGGAAATCAGAGAAATTAACACATCCAAGAATGTCCTTAGGGGTTTTGGTCAAACATGGAAATGACTGACTCACCAATATACAGGCCACTCTCCTTGTCATCCCAAACCATTCACCTTCAAGTATCCATGGATCTGCACTGATTTTTAGCCACATTCTTAGCCCAGGTCAACTTGTCACCCATGTAGATCCTTGATCAACACAGCACTAAAATTGTATGTAAAACTGGCTTAGCTAATATTCATTAGCTAGTCACACTTTGGCACATTACACATATTAGCTTCTTTAACCCTCACAACAATCCCCATGAGTAGGTATCATCATAACCAACGTCGTCATCATCATCATCATCATCGCCATTGTCATCTTATCCTCATCATCCCCATCCTCATTGTAAGGTTTTCTAGCAAGCAATGGAAGATAGGGACTTGAACCCAGGTAATCTGCCACCTTCACCACAAAGTATAACCATCGTTGACTGTGTCCTTACACTGCTCTCAGCATTTCCCCATGTCTTCTGTTTTAAGTGAACTTATGAGATGGGTACTGTTTTCATTCCCATTTTATAGATGAAGAAACCTACATTCGGAGTTTAAACCCTAAACTCTGTTGAGGTGTTTGGGGAGGTCAAACCCACCAACCACCACCCAGCCACGGCCACAACCATTCACTCATCCTGCAGCTTTATGAGAATAATAAAAAAGGTTCCACTTACCCTCGGGCAATTGCAGCCCTGAGTCTACCGTACTCCTTGACGACCAGAGTGTAGGTGAATTTTGGCTCCTACTTAACTCCCTCCTGCAGTTATATCCTGAACAAGCATACATAGAAACACTGCAGCCAGCTAAAAATAGGCAGAACTGAGATTCCAACCCAGGCCTGGCGCAGATCTAGTTTTTCATCATGTAGATTCTCCATGACCCACTCAGACACCACTTCCCCCTCTTTTTTTTTTTTTAACCCAGTTCGAGATTCAACCCAATCCAAGGCTGCTCAGTAAACGCTCAGTGCAGTATCCTCAAGTGGGCAAGCGTTCAGAAGGTAGACAGATCCCTCTAGATCACACCCCTCCCATCCCCTGGGGCTGTAGCCACTTCATCACAGTCTCAGAAAAGACTCTGGGCTCGCAGAAGGTAACTCTGCACCAAGAGACAATTTGTCGAATCCTTGCAGTCAGTACTGCGTGTGGCCAAATCTCCCCACCCCAATCAGGCAGCCACTTCACACAGTGACCTTTCCTGATCTGCACTGTCAGGCTGCAATTTAGCCATTTTGAGGACTCTGCTGGAGGCTTCTTCAGCCAAAAGCTTGCTGCTGGGGAGCCCTCCCAGGGCCCTGGACTCCGTTCAGATGTCACTTAGCATTAAGGGCCTACTGTGCGGGGCTCCTGGAGAGGAAGACAACACATCTCTGCTGAATGTCCCCAAGAGACAAGTCAAGTGAGGAGCAGCGGAGGCGAAAGAAAGACAGATGTTGGGCATCTAAAGGGGTAGAGGATTGGTAGTTCCAACTGGCAGCAGAAATAATAGTACCAGGAGCTTAACATTTACCAATCACTTAGGAAAAAAGATTAAAACTAAATGAGAGTTTAAGACGTGCCAGGAACTCTATTAGGCATAATTATTCTTCTCTTTTTTTTTTTTTTTTTTTTTTTTTTGAGACAGGATCCGGCTCTGTTGCCCAGGCTGGAGTGCAGCAGCAGTGTAACTGTAGCTCACCGCAACCTCAAACTCCCGGGCTCAAGTGATCCTCCCACCTCAGCCTCCTGAGTAACTGAGACTACAGGCATACACCACCGGCTAATTTATTTATTTATTTTCAGTACAGATGAGATCCCACTATGTTGCCCAGGCTGGTCTCAAACTCCTGAGTTCAAGCCATCCTTCCACTTCGGCCTCCTAAACTGCTGGGATTACAGGCGTGAGCCACTGGGCCCCACCTAGAGGTAATTCTTCAAGTAGGGGCCTGTAACAGTTACTTCTCCCTTTTCCAATATAAAAATAGTGCAGTGCCCAAGCAGAGAGGCTACAAGATAAATCAATTGCCAGCAAAACCCTTGGTGTATAACCTAGCTATATAGTTTCACTTATGGCAAGAGTAACAGCAGCTGGGATTTCTCACATACCTCCCACATGTCACAGATCGTGTGTGATTCTTTTGTTCTTCTTGGGGCTTACTATGCTTATTATAGACTGACTGCACCGAGCGTCCCAAGCAATGGTCTGCTGTATGCATGCCCTTGGCAATGTACCTTGTTGTTTCTCCCAACAAGAGGCTGAGTTGACTTGTCCATACCTTCAATATGGGCAGGTCATGAGACCTGCTTTGGCCAAAAGAAGGTAGCAGAGGTGACCCCACTAAGTTTGGCTTCTCTGTCTTGGAACCCTGTCACTGCTATTTGGTCTCTCTACTGAAGGATGAGAGACCACGTAGAGGAGAGTCCAAACAACTTTCTTCCCAGTTGAGATAATCCTAGACCAGCTTAGAGGCAGCCAGTCTCCAGATATGAGAGTCCAACTGAGGTCAGAAGAACCACTCTGAGACCAGAAGAACTGTCTAGTTCACCCAAAGACTCTTGAACATAAACAAATAAAAATTTCTCACTGTTTTACCCCACTGAGTGTTGAGGTGATTTGTCAAAACACTCCAAGAATATAATAAATAGATTTAAAAACAAAAAAACAAAAAAACTGAGCCTCAGAGACATAAAGTCACTTGCCTAAGGCAACCCAGCTGGTAAGAGATGGAGCTGGCATTCTACACCATCGTAAGAGTTTTCATCCATGGTGATCTATACCTGGGGTCAACAAATCATTTTCTGTAAAGGACTGGCTAATAAATATTTCAGGCCTTGTAAGCCATACAGTCTCTGCCTCAACTGCTCAACTCTGCCATTGTGGAGTGAAACCAGTCATAGGCCGTATATAAATGAATGGTGTGCTGTGTTCCAATAAAACTTTATTTCTAAAAGCAGGTGAAGGGCCAGATATGGCCTGTGAATGGCAATTTGCTACCTCCTATTCTAGATTGCTTCTCTGCATCATCACCATTTATGCCAGCTTTTTTCCCCTTTCCCTGTCTGCCACCTCCCTCTTTCCTTCCTCTAGAATTTCCATGTAAAATCCTGCAATTGTCTTCTGCCATGTTTATGTTCTACCCTGAGACATGTGACAAGTACCTCTCAATTCACGGGCTTTGTTTCCCCAGCATAAGTGTGCCTCAACTCCCTGATTTCATAAATCTATGTCATTTCCAGAAATTAGTTTGACTGATGTGTTTTCCCAATGTTAGGGTGATACCTCTCTGGATTCCCTAGGTATGGGAATTTAAAAAGTTCTGATTGCATTCCAAATCCAAGACCCAACATCATCAGGGTGACAGTTAAGAATGCAAATGACTCCTATTCAGAATATTAAAAATAAAAGTTTCAGTTCTGTAGCTAGGAAAATTTGGCTCCAAAAAAAAGTTTGCAAAAAAACCAAAACGAAAACAAAACAAACCCAAACATGCAAACAAAAACAAAACCCCAAATCCAGAGTGATGCAGAAGAAAGTATAAGAGCTGTTTCATGATCCCACATACCCTGTCTCTGGGGCAACCTCTAAGAAGAAAGGAAGATGACCATGACTTTCTGCAGAGAACAAAAATTTGGCTTGAAGCAAATGAAATCCCAGTGATTTTCCATTTTGAGGATATCTATCTCGTCCAAAAAAAAAAAAAGTTATAATAGATTTCATTTTTTCCATCTCTTTCTTGTTCTTTCTGCCTCTTAACTGTCCTACTTAGAATATCGAACCGCGTTGGCAATTAAAGTAGACTCTGAACTTGGCTACTTTCTCCCCAGTTAAAAGAAAAAAGAAGTCGACTTGAGTGTTTAGCAAAGGAGTTCATCCAATTTAGAGGCTGAAAGCCACATCTTGAAAATTTCATCCAAGGAAAGTCAGGGTTAGTGTCAAACTTTCCATAATTTTTAACAACTTTCTAAGTAAAACTAAAGATGTCTATCTGGACTTTAATTTTAAAAGTCGAAAGCACCAAAGGCAGCGGAAGGTCCATCTCATGTTTCATTATGGTTAAATTCTATTTCCAAGAACCACCAACCTCAGTCCCGGGACCTGGCATGGATGAAGCTATTTCTGGAGACCGCCATGACTCTCGGAGCCAAGAACAAAGTGGAAGGAGACGCCTTACAGGCAGGGGCCTTCAACCGCATGGAAGTACCAGTGGAGCCTGTGTTCAGAAACCCCTACTGTACTCTTAGCTCCCCAAACTGTCGAATCGACCCAAGGAGGCGCCAAAGCCTACCATGGAGCATGCACTTATAAATGTCTGCAAATGACGTGGGCTTTCTCCATGTTAGATGTGGAATAATCACTGCTAACATAATTATCTCCATTATACAGATGAAGAGACTAAGGCCAAAGTCCAAGGCCCACAGCTAGCAAAGGGCAGAGCTGAGATTCACAGCCGGCTCATCCGACTTTAGGGCCTGTCTGAAACATGCCGAAATAACTGACTTGGTGAATGATCCTATTAATGTGGGTGATCAGGTAGAGGTGGTTATAATGTCCTGGGGTGGATCAACACCCTGGCTCTGCCACCAAATCCTGATCATCCTCAGGCCATGGGACAACTGTCTTATTTTATTCATTTATTTATTTTTGAGACAGGGTCTCTGTCACCCAGGCTGGAGTGCAATGGCGCAATCATAGCTCATTGCATCCTCAGCCTCCCAGGCTCGAGGGATCCTCCCACCTTAGCCTTCTGAGTAGCTAGGACTACAGGCGCACACCACCACACCTGGTTAATCTTTTTTTTGTTTGTTTTTTGTAGCGACTGGGTTTATATATAGTTTATGGGCACCACCACACCCAGCTAACTGGCTAATTATTTATGAGTTTTTTGTAGAGAGGAGGTTTTGCCATGTTGCCACAGGGCTGGGCTTGAACTCCTGGACTCAAGCGATCCTCTTGCTGTGGCCTCTCAAAGTGCTGGGTGTGGGTGTGAGCCATTGTGCCTGGCCTAACTGTCTCATTTTGAAAGAAATTTCATTCAATGAGCAGCATATGTAAGATATGGGACCTGTGAGGTCAGCAGGCTGAGGTTACTTCCCATTATGCAAATGTGGAAAACGACGCCCAGGGGTCCTGCCCACTGTTACCCACCTGGTAGTGGCACAGTCAAGAATGAACAACAGATCCTGTGTGTCCAGCCCAGAACCAATAGAGGGGTTTGGATTTGCTTGGGGTGGAACAGGCTCACCTCAGTTTTCCCAGCCTCTGTCTGTTCCAAGGCCAGAAATCCTCTGAGCCCCTGAGCTGTGTTTTCCTAAAGCTCTGAAGGTCAAATATGCTACTGAGGACCTCACACCTGGAATGTGCTAAGAAGGGGTACAGGAATGAAAGCTGCTGGCTTAAGTGAAAGACATACACAAGAAGAGCTGGAAATTGTATTTTATCGCAATAGCTATTTATTCCTGCCATTGCGTGTTACAAAAAGACCATGTTCCAAAAAGGCTTAAACAAAAGACAGTGTTCCACTGACCAAAAATTAAACAAATAAAACACAGTGTGGGGACGGGCTGTGGTAAGGAAGGTAATCAAGAGAAAAGAATATGATAGGATGGCCAGGAATGGTAGCTGACACCTGTAATCCTAGCACTTAGGGAGGCTGAGACCCGTGGATCACGTGACCCCAGGAGTTCAAGACTAGCCTGGGCAAAAAAGAGAAAAAAAAGAAGAAAACAAAAAAAAAAATATATACTACTATAGATATACTATATATATAATACTGGGTGTGTGTGTATATATATTTTTGAGACAGGTTCTAAATATTATATATATATGTGATGGGAAATTCAATTTGCCACCAGAAACATTTAAAGAAATACCACAGGTTTTATGAGAGATATAACCTCTGTCTCTGAGCTTGTGAGACATGTGAGAGATAGGAATTGTCTTTGAGCTTCCTAGCAGGCAATGCAAAGAGGGAAACACAAGTAGTTATTTGAATCTGTGTCACAGATGAGATTCCTCCTGTCACAAAAAACACTCTCCTATCCCTTATGTTTTTCGTGTTATTATCTCTTGATTGTGTCCTGTTTCTCACATATTAGTTCCATCTCTGTATTTGCTGAGCTGATCTCTGTATCCGAAATGACCTGCTGCAGGGCTCTTCACAATTGCCCCTGAAATTCAGAGAGGCTGGCTGGTCTGGGTCCCTGTACAGCCCTGGTATAGTCAAGTGTTTATTTACTGAGCGTCACCTGAACAGACTGATGATGAAGAATAAGTTTAAAATCACTTTGCTAGGAGATGATACCACCAGAATAGCAATGGGAAATGAAGCAGAGAAATCCCTGACATTCAAGTTGAAATGAATGAGGAAAAGCACATTTGTGTTGACATCATCCCTGTTGGCCCACACACGGTCTTTCAGAAACACTTTCCTGCACAAAGCAGGGCATGTGGGAACACAGAGGCCACTTCCTCACGTCTCTCCACACTTTCCCCAGTCCCGCAATCAGGGATGAGACGTTCATCCAATTCATCTCAGCCCTGAGCACCAAGGGGGCTACAGTGGGCAGGGTCACTGTGTGGGAGCCTCAGGAACCAGGACGCTGGCACATGCTGGGCAGCGCTACGCAATGGAATTGTAAGCTAAGTTGGGTTCCCTGCAGTCATGGGAGCGTTCCAGGGTCAAAATTCCCATCTGCAGCTACAAGCAAAGAGAGTGGAGGTCTGACTTTAGCTAATCCGCAAAGTGGGCACTTCCAAGCAGACTTTTACCAGAATTCTGTGCTAGGAGATTGGGGAATTGATTCTCTGTCTGCTACCCTCACTGATGCCTAGGGGTCCTGGAAGGTTAGGAGGGGAGGAGAGGTGACTGCAGGACAGAGCATCGTGGCATCCGCGAGTTTACCTCCACCAAACACACCTGAAACTTCCATTTAACACCCAGCGACTGGTATTTAATCTTTCATTCTGCTGACTTGGGAGCATCTCCCTAATGCAACGTCCACTTAGCATGGCCACTGTATTTCCCCAGGGACAGTTGTACCAATTAAATAATGTGACACTTTAGAGGTGTAAAGCTATGTATTTACTCCCGAACCAGAGCTTGCGTAGTTTCTAACAAAGATTTTCTTTTTTTTTTTTTAAATGAGACTGAGTCTCCTTCTGCAGTGCAGCGGCACAATCCTGGCTCACTGCAACCTCCGCTTCTTGGCTTCAAGTGATTCTCCTGTCTCAACCGCCTGAGTAGCTGGGATTATAGGCACCCATCACCACACCCAGCTAATTGTTTGTATTTTTGGTGGAGACAAGTTCTTACCATGTTGCCCAAGCTGGTCTTGAACTCCTGAGCTCAAGTGATCCTCCCGTCTCGAACTCCCAAAGTGCTGGGATTACAGGCGTGAGCCACCACACCCGGCCAGAATCCCCCTCTTAAGAGTCATCACTAGTGCCCAATGTTTACTCTTCAGAAAGGTCACTGCGGAGCAGTTGCAGGCAAGAAACCCTAGACGCATCTTAGGGAAATGCATCTAAACAACACAGAGCAGAAGACGGGAGGGGGTCAGGCTCTGGGGTCAGAGAAGAATGGGTCCAGATCCCAGCTCCACCTACTGCTCCATGGTTGTACAATCTTGAACAAGTTGCTTAACACTCTGGGCCTCACTGTTCTCACCTGTAAAATGAGGTGTGCCCGTGGCATTAGGAACGCCCTGGGCAACTGCTGAGAATGCAGGAGCGGTTACAAGGCTAAGCAGCCTTTCCTCTGCAGGGGTCCCCTGCTCAGCACAGCCTTGAAATTTGGTCCTGACTCTGCTTAGGGGTTTCTGATAAAGCAGGGTGGGGAAGGGAACGGGAGGTTTCTGGAAAAGCCAGTGGCCAACTTCCAGGCACCGCGGACAGGTGGCGATGCCTGTCTGAGGACCAGGCATCTCCCAGGCTGTTTCTAGGCTGCTCCACGTGAGGGAGAAATGATGGGCTTTGCTGGCCAGCCCGACAACGTCAGAGGACATGTTACTGCTTGAAAGTACAAAATAAGCAGAGCGCGGGTAACTAAACACTATTTTTATCGCCTTTCCGCCACTCTCATGCCACAAGCAAGAGCTGCTGGGTAAGGGAGGATGGCAGGGAGATGTTTATTCAGAGCGTACGGTGGCCTGAATACCAATGGGGCCAGTGAGAGGCTGTGTTGTAAGGGCTTCTAGGGGACAGCGCCCAGGAGGGTCGCAGCCACCCTCAAGGCTGACCTAGGAGACAAAATCACCTTCCTCCCCAAACTCAGCCCTGAATCCTGCTACCCTAGGTGACGACCTTGTCTTATCTTTCCCCCACCTAGGAATCTGCAAAGGTATTTTTCCCTTAGCATCAGGAACAAAACTCACTCTCCAGCTCTGGGCAAGAAGGATCTGAAAATGACAGGTCTAGGGTCCTTTTGGGCAAGAACAAGCACCCTTATTCCTGGTGTCCAGACAGTGCATGGTGTAGGTATACAGCAGGTACCTGAAGAAGATACCATAAAAGAAGTAACATCCAAGGGCTTGGGAGGCATCTATGAAGAATGGCAAGAAAACCCTTGCCTTCACAGAATTTTATTCTAGCACAGGGACACAGAAAGATGATAGGTATAACAAATAGTGCACAGAATAGGGTAGAAGAGAAAAGTCAGTGGTTAGGATGATGCAATGAGTACATTTCTTAATAAGGTGGTCAAGGTGGGCTTTAGACTGAAAAGGTGAGGTGTAAGCAAAGACTCCCAGTGGGTAAGTGAGCAGGCTGCATGGCTAACTGGCAAAAAGCATTTCAGACACAGGAAACTGCTGTGCAAAAGCCCTGAGGTGAGAGCCAGTCTCATGTTGCTGGTGGAGACCAGGAAAGAAGCCAGGGTGGAGGAAGTAAAAGATGAAAAACAGAAGCTTAGGTCAGGAAGAAGTGGGGGATAGATCACATAAAGCCTTATAGTGCCAGGGTTTTTTTTTTTTTTTTTGAGGCAGAGTCTTGCTCCGTCACCCAGGCTGGAGTGCAGTGGCATGATCTCGGCTCTCTGCAACCTCTGTCTCCCAGGTTCAAGCAATTCTCCCACCTCAGCTTCCAGAGTAGCTGGGATTACAGGTGCACACTAACATGCCCAGCTAATTTTTGTATTTTTAGTAGAGATGGGGTTTCACCAGGTTGGCCAGGCTGGTCTCGAACTCCCGACCTCAGGTGATCTGCCCACTTTGGCCTCCCAAAGTGCTGGGGTTATAGGCGTGAGTCACCACACCCGACCCAGGAGCTGCAGTTCTTAACTGGGGCAACTTTACCCACAGGGGACATCTTGCTACGTTTGAAGACATTTTTGTCATCATATTTGGGGAAGGGGAACGCTACCAGCAATTAGTGGGCCGAGGCCACAGACACCGCTTAATATCCTGTAATGCACAGGACAGCTCTCCACAGCCAAGAATGATCTGGCCCCACATGTCGACAAGTTCACATCTAGACCACTGTAGGGCCTCTGGCTTTTGCTCTGAATGAGCCAGGATTATGTGGTGATGAATGAACCCCCTCCGTGCTGGCACTGCTGATAACACACACTGTAAATCCGGAGGTGTTTCATCTTCCTCCAAACCGTTCCTCGAATTCATAGAGTTAAGAAGAAAGAAAAGACACCTTTTTTTTTCCCCCTGTGCCAAAAGCACACAGTGGAATTCCTAGTTTTGAAATGTCCTATTTTATGTGGGACCTAAAAGGATGCCAACTGTCTTCTGGCCTAGTGACAACAGAAGTCACTTCTTGGAAAGCTGCGGTAACATGGAGGTGGCTAGGGAGCAGTCCAAGGGAAGAAAACAAAACACAACAAACCTAAACCAAACCATGTTGAGCAAGGCCTGGGGGTGTTGGGGTACCACAGGAGGCAGGCTCAGCACCTGTTCATCCCCATGTGAAGATTGCAGAGCGGGGGCTGGGGCTTTTCAGGCCTTTTCTTTAGTGCTTTCACCTCTAATCTCCAAATCCTAGCCCTGCTCCTTCCAGAAACCTACAGCCTTGCCTAAATTTCATGTGGGTGATTAAAGCAGAGGACACGATTCCCTGTTCCTGCCTCTCTGTTTGTGAATAATCAAAGGCTAATTAGCCAAGGCCCCATGGGACAAGAAATTAGACGTGCAAGATACCAAAGAGGCTCTGAGAATAAAACTGCGACGTGAATCTGACATCAATGCCAGCAGGGGTGTCTGGGTTCAAATGGGCAGGAGCGCGGAAGCCGGGGCCAACTGGGGACGGATTTCTCCAGAGCTAGGCTGACCCCTGGCTTACACCAAAGACAGAGAAGGACAGGCCGCCAAGAATCTGGCCTTTCTCCATCAGCTCAGGGATCAGTCAAATCAAAGCATTAAGAATCCAGGGTGAGATCTGAGATTAGCGAGGGCAATGGGGATGTTCTCCAGACTGACACAAACCACCGGGATTCAAATCCCGGCTCCTCCACTTCCTGGCTGTGTTAGAGTCTAAGGTCTTTGAGTTTTAATTTCCTCACCTGTAAAATGGAATCAAATACAAATAATCAGGAATGACTTTCCGGGTTTCTTTTGGTAAAAGGGTGGAAATGAATGGAGAGGAGGAAGCAGGAATACTGTTTAGCGACTCCTGTGAGCTAAGACATTGTCCTTAATGCTTTAGATTTATGTTTATTGCATTCTCGTAACAACTCAATGCGGTATTGGGTGTTCCATTTTAATATGAAAATGCTGAGGTCTCACAGGATAAAGCACTTGCTTGAGTCAGGGAAACAAATCCCCTTTCCGTCTGCCTCCAAATCCATGTTTTATTAGTACCACGACCCGACACAGAGCACTTTTAACTCCTCATGTGTACTGCCATGCTGCGTCCTTATAATATATGCCAGCCCGGGTGCAGTGGCTCACGCCTGTAATCCTAGCACTCTAGAAAGCCAAAGCAGGAGGATCACTTGAGGCCAGGAGTTTGAGAACAGCCTGGGCAACAAAGTGAGATCCACCCCTGCCGACTACGTCTCTAGAAAAAGTAAAAGAAAAATTAGCCGCCTGTCATGGTGCACACCTGTAATGCCAGCACTCTAGGAAGTCAAGGCAAGAAGATGACTTGAGGCCAGGAGTTCAAGACCAGCCTGGAGAACAAAGTGAGGACCCCATCTCTGGAGAAAACAAAACAAAACAAAACAAAAAAAACCCAAAAACTTAGCTTGGTATGGGGGTCCATGCCTGTAATCCTCACTACTCAGGAGGCTGAGATGGGAGGATCACTTGAGCCCAGGAGGTCGAGGCTGCAGTGAGCCATGTTCATGACACTGGGCTCCAACCTAGGCAACGGAGTGAGACCTTGTCTCTATAAAACACAACAAAAAACAACATTCCTGCCGAGGGAACCAGCGGTAAGAGCTATCACGGCTCCATTCTACAGATGAGGAAACTGAAGCATGTCCTTTAAGATCTCACTTGCCAAAATTTTTGCCTCCAAGAGAAAACCAGACCCTCCCTTATAAAACAAAGTCCAAACGAGTGTAAAATCGGTTCAGTCAGGTGACAGCCATGAGGAGAGGGATGGTGTCACATCGGGGGTGGGGGGGTGAGGGAATGGGCTGGGGGTATACTGTGTCCAGTTTCAGAATGAAAAAACCCCGGCCCATAACTAACGTTCCCTGCACAGCCACCCCATGCCACACGCTGAGCCCAGGAGATCTCATCTCATCTTCACAGCACGCTTGGTGGCAAGTGCCCTCATTATTCCCATTTTACAGATGAGGAAGCTGCGGCTTAAGGAGCTGGTGTCATTTAAGCCACACTGCTACTGAGTGGAGGACTGCGGAGTTGAACGGGGTTGCTTGGCACATTTCCTGCTGCTCTGAGGTCCCTCAAAGCCTCTGTGAAGCATAGGCATGGGAGGTGGGAGTCTTGAAAAACGGGTCTACCTGCTGCTGTGCGAGATTGGGTTGGGACAGTCAGCTCTCTCCTCTCTGGCCACAGTCTTCACCTGGCAGGGAAGGGGTTCCATTGAGGGTCCTTCAGCTCTGACCTCCTCTGCTACTCTTCATAGACCATCAACTGCTGCTTCTCAATGCAAATGCTGTCACTTGCCTCAGGGCCTTTGTACTTGCTGTTCTCCAGGCCGGGGGGGGGGGGGGGGGGAATATCCATCTTGATATCCTCATGGTTCACTCCTCAGGCAACTTGTCAGAGGACACGCCCTCTGAGAGCCAACACCCCTTCCCCATAGGCATTCCCCATCCCTCCAATTATGTTGCTCCTCAGGCCACATATCACTCTCTGGCATATCACAGATTATAATTATAATCTACAACATCTATTATCAATATATAATATATAGTTGCCTATTATCTGAATAATATATATACTATTAATATATATCATATATATTACATATTTGCTTATTGTCTACATTCTCCAACTAGAACACAAGCTACTTTGTTACATCCCTTCAGTATCCACAAACCCTGGCACATGACAGGCATTGGGTAAATATTTGTTAAAGAATGTCCGGATGCATTAAATCCTTTTTTGGGCACCTACTGCACTTAAGGCAGAGGGAAAATGCACGTGGTTAACCACCCCCACCGCACCACTACCAGAGCATCCAGTTTCATGCCTGTATCAACCCGGCCACCATGTTTAATCAGCAAATCTGAACTGGGAGAAATAACAGAATGAGGAGGGGGTGGTAGTAAGCCCCAGCAGGCTTCAGGGCCAGATAAAGGAGGCCGACAGATTCCATCTGCACAAAATACCATTCAGCCCTCTCCATCCCGTTAACCCGCTCTTCCTCAAGGAACTTCCAGAACAAACTATTGCCAAACACAATTGAGTTTAATTACTCAGATGATTTTAATAGTGCAGCCAGCTTTAATTACAGGCAATGCTGCTGCACAAGGGCTAAAGACACCCTCTGAATTTCCAGCGTCCTTTCCACCTCACTTCTCTAGCTGAGGTCGCCATATGTGGGAGTCGACGTAGCCTTGACTCTGCCATACATACTTACCAGCAAGGTTTAGGAGAAGAGAGGTTTTTTGTCCCCTGCAGAACTGAATGAGGACCACTTATGCTAGAAAATTTCCCTAACTGCTAGAACATAGCTCTTACATAACGAAGGCCCAGACAGGTCTGCGGAATGAGACTGGTTCGGGTTCTTAGAGAAAACTTTCAGAAAGACGAGGGACAAAGGAAGCATTTTGCTTTTCCTCCATCCTGGTGGACATGAAGGACTCAGGAAAATCTACGAAGCTGCTTTATTAACGACCCTGTTTCAAAGCACTGACCCAGGCAGCAGGAATGGAATCTGGCCGCCTAGGCTTTCTGTTAATGAGATGAGAATTGAAGTTCAAAAATAAACTGTGGGAAGGCTGGTAGGGAAATACCAGATGACAAGAGGATAATCCGGTGACCAAAGGCATAAAAGGTGGCGGGGGTGGGGAGCCCATATCTAAATCAATAACCAGGTCAGGAGGAATTTGGGGGTCAAAAGAGTGGCTTAGTTGTTAAGAACATGGTGAAAACTGACCTTGGATGGCTCCGTAAGTATCTTAGCTTTGTGGAGATATTTTCGTGCCCCTGACAAAATGCTATCTTTTAAGAAGTGTGCACAGGCTCCATTTCTAGGCATGTAACCTTCACATTTAACATGCATTTAAGCAAAATGATATGTGTGTAGGGAGGACTGCTGTGGCGGGTTTTTAATTGCCAAAGACTGGAAACCACCTCAGCCTCAGCAGTCGTGGTATGGTTAAATAACTATGCTATGTGAATACAAATGCAAAATATGCAGCTATTTTTCTTTCTTTCTTTCTTTCTTTTTTTTTTTGAGATGGAGTCTCGTTCTGTCACCCAGGCTACAGTGCAGCGGCACGATCTCAGCTCACTGAAACCTCTGCCTCCTGGGTTCAAGCGATTCTCCTGCCTCAGCCTCCCGAGTGGTTGGGGTTACAGGCATGTGCCACCACCACCCGGCTAATCTTTGTGTTTTTAGTAGTGATGGGGTTTCATCACCACCTTGGCCATGCTGGTCTGAAAATTCTGGGCTCAGATGACTGCCCACCTTAGCCTCCCAAAGTGCTGGAATTACAGAGGCGAACCACCGCGCCCAGTCTAATGCAGCTATTAAAAAGAATGGGGGACATGACATAGATACTGAACCAGAACAATCGATGAGCTAGATAGGTAAGTGACAAAAGCAAGACACAAAATAACAGGTACAGTTTGCTGCTGTGAGTTAGACTGCGCTTAAAGCACAATCTAGAGCAGTCCATAAGACTGAATTCAGATCCTTTCTTATTCACTGTGCAACTCTGAGTAAGTTACTTTACCTCTCTGGGCCTCCGTTCCTTTATCTCTCAACTAGAGCTTTAATAGGAGTTAGTTTATATATCTAAAGCACGTATTCCCAATAGGGATGATTATCACCCCCACCAAGCAAGCAAAATTTCGGTGAGTATGTGTATGTGCGAAAAAAAAAAATTCAGGTCGGGTGCAGTGGTTCACACTCATAATCCCAGCAGTTTGGGAGGCTGAGGCGGGTGGATTAGTTGAGGTTGGGAGTTTGAGACCAGCCTGGCCAACATGGTGAAACTCTGTCTCTACTAAAAATATAAAATTAACCAGGCATGGTGGCGGGCGCCTATAATCCCAGCTACTTGGGAGGCTGAGGCACAAAAATCCCTTGAACTCAGGAGGCAGAGGTTGCAGTGAGCCAAGAGTGCACCACTGTACTCCAGCCTGGGCAACAGAACAAAACTCTGTCTCAAAATAATAATAACAGTCTTAGATATTGCAATGGTTAGTGGCCCCGCAAAGCTCAACCCTACCTGATAAAATCTTATTCCATAGTATTTAATTTCTCTCACAAGAGAGAATTTAAATTAAATTAGATTTTTCTTCTTGGGAGGGTGATAATGAAAGAAAGCTTGAGTAATACTGAGCTCAAGTACTCAGAACAGCGTGAAGCAGATGGGGTGACATTTACCTTGCAATGTAGCTGCCAAGCTTAAACACAATGGTAGATGCAAAGGCCACAATGCTAAGGTGTTTCATCAGACCCCACACCACAACAGGTGGTGAATGCTCATATCAACTCTCACTTCTTAGATGAAGGGTCAGAGGTTTACACAAGTGGAAAGACTAGGCCAGAGGTCAGCATCTGAGCTGGAATTTTCACCTGGTCTCTCTCTCAGACTAAGAGCTTCCTCTTTATGCTCCAGTGGTGCTTGGAGACCACATGATCTGTTTGTTCTGGTAGCTTCCCTAAAATATAAGTCAGGGCCGGGCACGGTGGCTCATGCCTGTAATCTCAGTACTTTGGGAGGCCAAGGTGGGCAGATCATTTGAGGTCAGAAGTTCAACGCCAATTTGGTCAACATGGTGAAACCCCATCTCTACTAAAAATACAAAAATTAGCCAGGCGTGGTGGCATGCACCTGTCATCCTAACTACTCAGGAGACTAAGATGGGAGAATCGCTTGAACCCACCAGGTGGATGCTGCAGTGAGCCAAGATCATGCCACTGCACTCCAGCCTGGATGACAGCAAGACTCCATCTCAAATATAATAATAATAATAAAATAAAATACATGTTGAGGTCAACCCAGGCCCAGGTACCAGGATGCGTCCTCACTCTGCTGAGCATCGGCGTAAGACGTCGAGTCTAGACCAGGGGACACCATCATAGTAGACAGGCATGAATATCTCATCCTGTCTGCTGTTAGCAAGCTGCAAAGCCTGCTGGTCCTTCCTCTTCCTCCTCTTTTGAGGCTCTCTGGAGAAATATCCATCTGAACTGAGCAGTGAGAACAGATCCACCTGCCATAAGCAATGGCCTGTGTCAATTATTTGGATGCAGGGCAGTGGAAGGGACAGATTTGTTTTCCTTGATGGCAGCCAGAAAGCTCTTTGTCAAATCTCCGGTTCCCCACCACAGTGTAGGTGTTAATACCCATGCCAGCTCCAAGGTATGATGGTCCTATGGCTGTGTTTCCTTTCTTTGTCTCAGTTTTAATTTCTGCAGTCTTATTCTGTTTAGTACACCCTCGCACACTGCCATAAACCCTTCCTGAAATACGGATGGGTGTAAAGAGCTGAACCAACAAACACACAACTTCAAAAGGTTCCAGAAAAACCACCACTGGCACAATAACTGGTTACTCAATCCCCCAAGGCTTTTGAGGAAGGCTGGGGAAAGGAGGAGTTGACCTTGGGTCTAGAACGGGTGAGGGGAAGAGAAAAGAGAAAGTGAGAGAGAGAGAATGAGAGAGAGTGAGCAAACAAGCAAGCCCACACATGAAAATGAGCTTAATGTAAGGGGATAAGCTGGGGTGGGGTTGGCAGTACAGGTAGGGAAGGGGAGTACATGGGAAAGGAAAGGGGAAAGGAAAGGAGAGGACTGGAGCTTCAGTCGTGATGATCTTGAAAGACAGACCACCCACTGATTCCTTGGTTTACTCATTCATTCATTCATTCATTCATTCAAGAACTACCATGTGCAAAGAATTGGGCTCCCTGCATGAGATACAATGATGAAAAAAAAATGACATGGTTCCTGCCCTCATGGAAATCATATTTAGTTCAGGGGTTGGCAAACTACAGCTTTAAGACCAAATCTGGCCTGCAATCCTCTTTTGTGAACCAAAGTTTTATGGGTACACAGCCACTCCTGTTCACTTGCATATTATCTACAGCTACTATACAGCCACCCCGGCAGAACTGCTAAGCGGTGACAGAGCCCACATGCCCAGCAAAGGCTCAGATAGTTACTAATCTATCTGGTCCTCTACTGACGGTTTGCACACTCCTGTTTTAGCTGCTATTACTGTTGCTGTTGCATATTATTTGTGGGCATATAAAAATGTTTCCAATAAACAGACATATTGATGCCCCCGTGAGTCCCCAGTTTTCCCTGCCATAAAACTGGCATAAGAGGGCCACGGTGAGGGTTCTAGGAAAAGCTCTAAGAAATAAGCCCAGAACACAGACACCTGCAATCCTTTTACATTTTCATTATTAATAGTATTTCAATGGCTGGGAGTAAGAGGAGGAATCATTTCACTCCACACGTCTGTCTTTAAAACATTCAGCCTTTTCACTCTGACTCTAAGAACAGGTATGATTAGTTGATCAATGGGACCTCAATCTAAATGATCCAGGCATTTTACCACATTCTCTTGGTTTTTCAGATAAAGTTTTTTTTCCATCATTTTGACATTTCTGGAACTGAGGCTTATCTTATAAACATTATGTACATATGATTTATTAATTTGTATTTAAGAGTAAATGATGCGGCAGGCACTCAAGATACATGAACAAAATACATATGTGAGCAATGCATGTGTGCATATATACGTGTGTGTGTGTGTATAGGTGCATGCAGATATGTATGATAGTTCATAAGGCATCAATTTATGCTTCATTGGAATGTAATAAGGCAAAATTTATGCTTACATTGGAATGTAATAAGGCAGTAACAGCTTAAAGTCTGTCAACTGGTAATAACCATCGTGGTGAAGGGAAAAAACAGAGTAAATCAGAGGAACAGGGGATAGCAGCAGTTTGCAATTTTCAGAGCAATGGTTGGGATGGCATTCCCCCCAAAATGACCTTTGATCAAACACCTGAGGCAGGTGAGGAGCAGATTTGCTGGAATTTTGGCTTCAGGCACAGGTAAGGGCAGGTGCAAAGATAACTATCTCTGTCACTGTGTCTTTTAATTCCCCCTGCTTCTTCCCCAAAGCTGTTGCGAACACTATGCTGTTCTCCAGTCACAGAAATGCTGTATTTGGATGGTATAAGCATGGTGCAAAAAAATGGTGCAGGGATTTGGACCGCGCAGGGGAGGGTGGTAAAGTGATTGTAACGTGTTTTATTTTAGCTAGTTCCTCAACCTCAGCTCCTTTGAAATAGCTGACATGTTTTCTTGGCCCTAAACCTGCTGTAAGTCTATGTCCAAAAGCGTCATATGTCAACAACCTGGTAAATCGCAGTTAAGACTTTTTTTTTTCCACAAAAAGTCGTGGGAACCAAACAGGCTGTAACCAAAGTTGCTGGACCGGTTAAACCACTACCAATTACTTCTTTGCCCATGGTGAGTAAGGCTGCTTGGGAAGGTAACCTATTTTCCCTGAATACTCTCAAAGCATTCAAGATAAATATATCTATTCATTTGTATATCCCCCAACTTGGCACAGATGAGGCTTTGGGTTTGGATAGTAAAATTTAACACTACTCTATGACATTTCAATGCTAAGTTTCTTGGAAAACTCACCAAGATTGCAGCTATAGGCCCAGAAAAGAAAGGGTGACAGTTTCTATATGGCACAAGAGTGATCTGGAAGTCTGTGCACATTTATAGCACCACTCAATGCCATGGGGTGCCACTGCAGGCCGGGTGTCATATTTAATTTCACTAACTCCTGCATCATCTCCCCATTGTACAAAGGAGGGGATGGGGACTCAGGAAAATGCTGACTGCAAAGCCATCCCAGTTCCCCAAGTCAGAATGACCCCTTGTCTTGACTACCCAGGACTGGATGGGACTCATTCTCCAACTTAGATTCCAGTTCATGCATCCAATGTGAGCCTAAGACTACAGTAACTAATCTCACTACTTTATCTAGTTTCTAAAACAAAATGTCCTCTGGACAAGAGTGAACAGTAGAACAGAGTGTGTGTGTGTGTGTGTGTGTGTGTGTTTGTGTGTGTAGCTTTAGTTTTCTTAATATTATAATATTATAATACAGAATACCTTTTTTTTTTTTTTTTTTTTTTGAGATGGAGTCTCACTCTGTCACCCAGGCTGTAGTGCAGTGGTGCGATCTCGGCTCACTGCAACCTCCACCTCCTGGGTTCAAGAGATTCTCCTGCCTCAGCCTCCCAAGTAGCTGGGATTATAGGCATGCACCACCATGCCCAGCTAATTTTTGTAATTTTAGTAGAGACAGGGTTTCACCAAGTTGGCCAGGATGATCTTGATCTCCTGATCTCCTGATCCGCCCACCATGGCCTCCCAAAGTGCTGGGATTACAGGCGTGAATACCTTCTTTCTTAACAGGATTAAACAGACCAAGTATTGCTCAAGTAAGCATTTATTTGCAACTATAAGGACCCGGCAAACCCCAAACTCTGACTTCCGGAGAACTTTATTTCCACATAATAAGACTTCACATACGTTATAAACAGCCCTGTGTTCAGATTCCCCTTCCCCCGACACTGCCGTGGCAGGGGGTCCCTGTGGGGCGGTCACTCCTTTCTTCGAACCTGAGTCTGACTCATCCTCTCACTACTCTGGCAAAAGACAGAAAGGGACAGCACCCTCTGAGAACCTGCTCAGAACTGCTGTGATGTCCCTTCCCTGACCCAAACAGAAGGAAGTACCCCTGAAAAGGAGAAAGGATTAAAAAGCCAACCCAGAGAGCCTCTAGGTGCCAAAGGACTGCCGAAGCTCTTCACCCACCCCTCTGTATGCGTAAACTTCAGGGTAACTTACCAAGTGCATTCTTCTCTTAGGAGCCACAGTCTGTGTGTATTCAGATTGGGAGAATGCAAATACAAGCGGTTGGGGGAGGGAAAAAGAACAAGAGAATAGGAGCGAGAATACTGGGAGAGAGAGAACAAAAGATAGATAATATATGAGAGGAGAAAAATTCGAGCTACACACAATTTTCACCCTATGTACTGACTTTCAAGCCTTAAAGTCGGCCAGGCATGGTGGCTCACGCCTGTAATCCCAGCGCTTTGAGAGGCCGAGGCGGGTGGCGCACGTGTGTCTAGTCCAAGCTACTCGGGAAGCTGAGGCAGGAGAATCACTTGAACCCGGGAGGCGGCGGCTGCAGTGAGCTGAGATCACACCACTGCACTCCAGCCTGGGTGACAGAGTGAGACTGTCTCAAAAAATAATAATAATAATAAAAAATTCCCTGTAAGTCTAAGTAAGATGCAATTTCTCTATACATGTGTGTTTCACTTTATGCAGTAGACAGAGCTCCGAAAAACTGGATGTAAATAAATTTTGAAAATCTTTTATATACATGAAAAGTCAGAACTCAAAGGTACCCCATTCATGAGGACATGAATCCTTTGGTAAGATTAAACATCCCAATTCCTAGAAATATATCCCCTTGGTAATTTTGGGTTTCCTAGTCTTGAATGTCCTTACATTCATGAAGTCAAAAGGGTATTAGAGGCATCTCTTCCAGCCCCTTCACCATGCAGAGGAGGTGCAGAGAGGCAGAGTGACTTGCCCAAGGTCACACAGCTAGAGTGAGTCACAGCTGAACCCTGAACCTGGGAGTGTAGTCTCTGTACTGTAGGGGTGCACGTACTGGTTGATATTCACTTGTGCTACCTGAAATAAATAGACCTGAGAATCTGGTAGTTAGATGAGCCTGCAGTTTTGTGGGTTGTTTTTTTTTTTTTTTTTTTTTGAGATGGAGTCTCACTCTATTGCCCAGGCTGGAGTACAATCTCGGATCACTGCAACCTCCGCCTCCCAGGTTCAAGCAATTCTCCTGCCTCAGTCTCCTGAGCATCTGGGATTACAGGCGTGCACCACCACACCCAGTAATTTTTGTATTTTAGTAGAGACAAGGTTTCACCATGCTGGCCAGGCTGGTCTCGAACTCCAGACCTCGTGATCCGCCCGCCTCAGCCTCCCAAAGTGTTGGGATTGCAGGCATGAGCCACCGTGCCTGGCCGAGCCTGCAGTTTTAATGCCCTATTTTCTGGAAGTCAAAACTGTATCACTGAGGTGTTTCTCTTTTTCATTACAGGAGTCGTTTCTATTTTATTTATATTTTGCAGTGAAATGATTTAAATCAAATGTGCTTGGGTGCAGAGGAAATCTGATCTGAAAGAGTTTTTGTGGCAGAAAGAGAGCCAGCAGATACTTATTTCCCGCCTTGCAGAGGCCAGTAACATCCTGGTACAAGGGGATTCATCAATACATCTTTCATAAGAGGGCTTCTCTGCACAGTGAGGTGGAAAATCTTTCCAATGACTCTGGCCCATTTCTAACTTTGCCCCTGAATAAAAGAAGGGATTGATTGGGGCTTGGAATGCTTCCATACCCAGGGGCCTTCCTGCACCCCAGGAGGCAGAGTCTATAAATGGAATTCAATTGGGCAATTGCTCATGGAGAGAAAGCCCAGCAGGGGCGAGCACGGCCTCTAAGGAGAGGACAGTGAAGGGTTAAAGGTGCACCGCCTTCCTCCGCTGGGGTCTGCAGAGGGACTGATGCCTGGAAGTCTCTAAAATAAAGAGGCTCAAAAATAGTCAGAGACTTGCCATTGGGTATTCTAGGGACTGCAGATCCATCCCCCACTCTCCATGAACTGCAATGTATGTTGGCGGCGGGATATACCCTCAGTGTGTCCATCAGTCAATCAGCTGGCATTTCTCAAGATCTACAATGAGCCAAAGCCGAGTGAGAGAGCTTGAAGGCTTCATAACACAGCAAAGGGGCATGGGGAATTGAAAAGTACATCCAGTTCCTGTAGACACACCCCACAACCCCAACCTCCCAAGACGGTGCCAGTAAGCTTTCTGTTGACTGGGAGACCAGGAGACCTGAGCTCCACCCTGGACCCTGGCACTTAAGTTAGCAGCTCTTAGGGAACTGACTTCACCCTTTGGGTCTCAAAAGCATACCCAAGTTGACTAAGCCTGCTTTAAAAGTTACTTGGAGAAGTGCTGAGATGATTAAATACGGACAGAGTCCAACACCAGGCACAGGACACGCCCTGAATGAAGAGATTACTTCCCTTCTCTTCAGAACCTTTCTTCTCCTCACCCACCTCCCTGTAAGGTGAAGATACAGCTCTATCTACACAGAACAGTCACTTCTCTCTTCCTTTCTCTAGGGTGGTTTGGGTTCAAAGATGGAAGCTGTATTTGCACCCTTGCAAGCTGGTTTGGTCCACACTTGCTTTCCTACCCAAAGACCACCACAATCCCTAGCTACTTTAGAACTTCCTCAGCACGTGAACTTGAACAACACCCTACTCTTCTCGAAGACCCGGTTTCGGGGTAAATGGGATTAGAAAACCTAATTTAAGTCAGAGATGCTATGAGGATTAGAAATCAACAGGCTTCCCAGAACCTGACACATGGTAGATGCCCAATAAATGAAATTTATTATTTTCTGCAGGGAAAATAACATCTATCTCCTCTGTCACGAGGATTAGAAGTAAAATAGAAAGAGCATTTCGCACCATGTCTGGCGCAAAATAGCGGATACTATATACATCTCGGTTGATGGAGACAAAAGACCAAAAGATGAACATAAACATGAGCAAAAGCAAAAAAAAAAAAAAAGGTTCAAGGAAAAACAAACGTCTAGCCCAGAGCCTAGCAATCAGAGACAGCTAGAAAGACATGTGCCTAATGCAAAAGTAGGAGAGGTGGGAAGGCGGTTCAGAGACACACAAGGGTCTACAACCCAGTTTCTCAATCTTGGCACTGCTGACATTTTGGGCCGGGTTATTCCGTCTTGGGTGACTGCTGCCTTATGCAATGTAGGATGCTGAGCAGCATCCCTGGTTCTACCCACTAGATGCCAGTAGCATCGGCTCCCCCAGTTGTGGCAACTAAAAAGTGTCTCTAGACATTGCCAAATGTCCCTTGGGGGAGCACAATTACCCCCAGTTGAGAGTTGCTAGTCTAACATAGTGTCTGTCATGGGTCCTCACTGAGCAAATACTTGTAGGAAGAAGGCACGGATGGAGGTGAGAGGGATCAACGCTGACCATCCTATACCTGGGTAGGACAAGCCCTGTGGCTTGCCTGGGCTGCGTCAGTCATAATGAACGGGTGGGAGTGAGGCTCTTCGCGGACATGCACCAGCTTGGTTTCCCTGAAACAGGCGGGCGTTCCTAGAGTGTACTGTCCGTGCTGTGCCTTATTAAGAGGGGAAATTTTCCAAGAACCTATTTTTCCAGCACTGCAGATTTCACGTGGATATGGTCGTAAACATCCACAACCCTGAACCTGCAACTCATTCCTCTGCCTTCAAAGGGATTCTTTGGAAGCATTTCTTGTCCCAAACGGTTTAATGCCTCTATTTTGAGAATGAGCCATTGCAGTCAAGAAGATTAACAGGGTTAAGATGTGTGTTTGTGGTTCTGGGCTTAGTGGTGGAAAAATCATGCTTCTTGCTTGTGAACGTAACCTTTTGGTGGACGGTAAGAAAGGCTACATGGGGGGAGGGGCGGAAATAAAACGCATAGGTCACAGGGGTAGGGGGCCGCAGGGGTCAGGGGTGGCAGGGAAGAGAGGTCATGTGTGCTCAAAGCCAGCTGAATTTGGAGGCTGGGGGTGGGAACACATCATCCCTGTAAAGATGGGATCAGATTGAAACTTCTGAGATCTGATTTCAGGAATGAGCTGCAACAAAATGCCCGCAGACTTCTTGAACACCTTCCTCTTCCTCCCTAACTAAAATCCTTTCCCGACTCGTCATTCTCCCTTGGGTTCATTCACTTCCCTCCAGCCCTGCTTTTCCCCTCTTGCTTCTGGACAGTCTCTTTAGCCATTACCAGGTTTTCACTCACACCAGGACCTTTGCACACGCCACCTCCTCTTGCTAAATTAATCTTTATTCCATTTTTACACTTCTTCCTCTCAGCTGAAATGTCACTTCCCCGGGGAAAGGCTGCTGTTCCCCTTGGGTCAAGACTCACAGCCATACAGTCTCCGTACACTGGGACTTTAGTCCCATTTCACTTATCACAGTACCACTCAGTGACCGGCATCTGTCCCCACCAGACAGTGATGTCGCCTGACAGCAGGAATTGCATCTTCTGCTCAATAATGTGCCCTCCTCCTACTCAGGGTCAGTAAACATCTGCGGAATAAGTAAGGGCATAAGTGGGGAAAAGGCAGGCCCAGCGCAGTGGCTCATGCCTGTAATCTCAGCACTTGGGGAGGCCGGGGCAGGTGGATCATGAGGTCAGGAGTTCAAGACCAACCTGGCTAACATGGTGAAACCCCGTTTCTACTAAAAATACAAAAATTAGTCAGGCGTGGTGGTGCGCACCTGAAATCCTAGCTACTTGGGAGGCTGAGGCAGGAGATTCACTTGAACTTGGGAGGCAGAGGTTGCAGTGAGCCAGGATCGTGCCGCTGCACTCTAGCCGGGATGACAGAGCAAGACTCCGTCTCAAAAATAATAATAATAAAGGGGAGAAGGAAGAGAGAGGTTTGTTCCGAGTATAGACAAAGAGTGTTACTTTCAGGGGTCATGTCCCACGGCTCCATTCCCAGACACCATTAGAATAAAACAGAGCATGGCGTCAGAGCATGGAAGAAAAGGTGAACTGCCTTCTGCCTCCTTTCTGGCTCACATGCATCTTGTTTCCAGCCTTAAACTTGATGAAGATGGGTCCCCCCTCCCTTCCCTGCCTTCAGCCCAGGCTAATCACCTGCTACAAATTCACTCACTGTTTGAAGTATAACAGCAAGTCACCAAGCTCTTATTGCCGCAGTAGCAGAAGGGGTTACATCAGAGTAGAAGACATGGACCTTGGCCTCAAGGAGCCCAGCAGCATCAGCGCTCAGGAGCTGGTTAGAAATGCAGAGTCCCAGGCCCCACCTCACATGGGCTGAATCAGAATCTGCATCTTAACAAGGTCCTCTGGTTCATGTGAGCAGCCTCATGGGCTGCTCATGGGTTTGAGCAGCCTGCTCATCGGAATCATCTGGAAGATTTGTAAAACTATAGATTGCTAGAGCCCTAACCTCACCCGCAGTATGTGATTCCAGGAGTCAGGTGAAGCTGCATTTCTTTCCATTTCCCACATGATGCACCTGCTGTTGGGTTCAGGACCATGTTTCGAGAACAGCTGCCTTACTGCTCAGACCCAGGCACACAGCTTGGTTTCTAGCCAGATCCATGGGACTGTGGGTGAATTCCTTTCTTCTTCAACAGCGTTGATGCTGCTGTCATGCTGTTTGTGCAACTTAGGCAGTAAAAGTTTCCTTTCCCCTTATTGGGTACATTAGTCTGTTTTCACGCCACTAATAAAGACATGCCCGAGACTGGATAATTTATTAAGAAAAAGAAGTTTAATAAACTCACAATTCCAAGTGTCTGGGGAGGCCTCACAATCATGGTGGAAGGCAAAAGGCACGTCTTACATGGCAGCAGGCAAAAGGAAAATGAGAGCCAAGCAAAAGGGGTTTCCCCTTATAAAACCATCAGATCTCATGAGACTTATTCACTACAATCAGAACAATATGGTGGAAACTGACCCCATGATTCAGTTATCTCCCATTGGGTCCCTCCCACAACACATAGGAATTATGGGAGCTACAATTCAAGATGAGATTTGGGTGGGGACACAGCCAAACCATATCACTGGGGGTCTAAGCAGAGGTCTGAGGCCCAGAAAGGCCTCCTAGAAGAGTCAAGGTGTGAGCTGGAAGATGCAAAAGAGCTTGCCAACAGACAAAGGGAAGAGGGGCATTCTAGACAGAAAGCACTGCCCCAGCCAAATGAAGCAGGCGTGAACTCAGGCACGCCTAGAGGGTGACTCATCCACTGTACCAGGTGGGAGGGAGATCCAAGGGAAGGGTGGGGCCTGGAGATCATAGAAGCTCTGCTTCCTGTTACCTATAAGATCCTTGCTGGCATAGCACTGTGAAGGACTCAATGAAATATCCCTGAAATCTTCATCATCATCATCATCAGGGCTGGCATCCCTGTAGTGCTTACCACGTATGGGGCCTTGTCTCAGGGCCTTACCGGCATTAACGTATTTTTCTTTCTAACTTAAAAAAATAATAATAATCATAGACTCACAGGAGGTTGCCAAGATAGCACAGTGTTCTGTGTTCCCTCACCCAGCTTCCCCCAATGGTGACATGTTATGTAACTGCAGTGCAATATTAAAACCAGGCATTTCACATCAGTACAATACTGTTGACTGCAGATTTTGGTTTTCACCCATTTTCAACATACTCGTGTGTGTATCTGTGATTCTATCTACTGTTTAATCTTCACAACAACCCTATCATCCCATTATGCAGATGAGAAAATTGAAGCACAGACAGAATAAACTGACTTGTCCAAGGAGGGGCAGGAGGCAGAAATTGAATTCAGGAAGTCCAGCTCTAAGCTGCTATGCAGTGTTACTTCTCCGGCAAGTTCTGGTAACTAGTGCAAACTCACTCATGGATCAGAGGTGTTTCTGAGGGTACTCACATTTGAAAACGACTTCTAGGTGCCAAATGTAGGTTCCAGACCCATCCCAAAGAACCAGGTCCTCTTGGAAAAGCTCCCCCTGGCAGGGGCTGAGCAGGAAAGCTGGGAGAGAGGGCACATCCTCCCAGGGCCATGGCCACAGATCCGCAGCCTGGCCGGCTCCTGGAGAGTCTCTATCCCAGCTCAAAGGTGTGCCTGTCTGCCTCATCCGCTCTCAGGTTTCTGGTCTGGTGATGTTCTCGGGACTGGCCCGGGCTGCCTGCCAACACCAGGACTAGACAAAAATCTGCAGTTTTGAGCCCCAGCCCCTACCCCTGGAGCCCTGGCAACTTCATAGAGGCCTGCTTGTGAGGCCAGGAAGCAGGAAGCTGGGCTGCTCAGCCCTCTGCCAACCTCCAGGCCCCTGGCTGCTGGGGCTGGAGGAGGGAGAGAGAAGGGGGCAGACAGGACATCCAGTAAGGCTGTAACACCACCAAAAAAGGCCTCCCTCACAAGTCAGCCTTGGCGACCAGCGACTTACCAGACAAGGACCCCCTTTCCTGCTGACTTTTATGGAGTGTTGGGCTCCTTGGAAGGGAATGTTCCCTGTGCTTAGAAATATGTGGAGATGATCTATGCAGGTGGACAGGGACAGCTTAGACCCATGCACACAGCTTGGTTTCTAGCCAGATTCGTGGGACTGTGGGTGAATTCTTTTCTTCAACAGCGTTGATGCTGCTATAATGCTGTCTGTGTAACTTAGGCAAGAAAAGGTTTCCTTTCATTAGAGGGGAAAATATTCAAACCATTAAAAAAAAAGTTCACAGAAATCCACGACAGCATTGGGAGTGGTTCTGCCCAGACATGGGGCAACTGTGGTCAAGGCCCAATAAACAGCCTCCTTTGTTAACCTCTCCAAGCCTCAGTATCCTCAGCTGAAAAGTGTGGATTAGGCTGGAAGGATCCAGCCCAAACTATGAACCTACAGGGAGAACGGGAATTAGGGGGTACAATTAAGGGGTTTTTATTTATATTCTGTCCAGAGATTCAAAATGCAGCTGCCTCAGACAGACCTCAACCATGTGTCAAGGTCATCAATGATAAATCAATCCACCTTGGGAGGGTCAGCACACTGGAGAGGGTCTGTACAGCTAGAAGAACATTGGAATTCCATTGTTTTAAGACACTGTGCAGGCCAAACAAAACTTGTCAACTCACTAGTTACTGGCTTTGAATTCTAAAGTCAACTCTTGTCCAGAAATCATTTCAGGAGCTCCAAAATCTCAAGATCAGGAGATCCTAGAGGAAGATTAGAAGAAACAGGCCTTTGTGTGTGGCCCTTAAGTTAACACAGCCCCCGGCTCCCCAGCAAGAAACCTGGTGGGCCCTGACTTTAGAAGCCTCCCCAGGCCCACTCATCACCCACAAAATAGCACCCTTGGGGTGCTGCAGAGATGGAGGAAAAATGCTTAGCCCACCCTGCTGCACGTTGCCGAGTTAAAGTCATTTTTTGGAGCCCTCTGGAATCCAATAGATTCCAGGTCCTAGAATATGCACTACAGGCTTCCCCTGGAGCACGAGAAGTACCTCTCTCACTCTCACCAACTGCTTCTCCAATGAATGGCAGCCATCCATCCACCTGCTGTCCAAGAGAATGCATACTGGGTGAAAATATATGCAGAATCAGCGGCGAGCAACATGCAAAACCAAATTATTATTTATACCCTCCCATTCCAGGAAAGAAAGGCCTGTGATGAAAGACACAGAGACCAGAAAACCACTACACTAGTGAGAGAAAAATCAATAACCAAAGTGAGAGAGGAGAAACTTGACAAACCAAAGCTAACAGAATAATTAACGTTAGATGAGGCTCTGAGCTCCGTGGTGGCCAAAGCAAAAAGGGGTGCTTCGTATTATATAACTCATATGCAACTTGACAGCTAGGAGCTTAACCAAAGAAAAAGAGAAAAGTTCGGTCCTGGTACGAGTATGTCAGGCAGGTGGTAGGAGGTGATAAGGTAGAGAGGTGAGTAGTACCCAGGTCAAATGCAGCCTGGTCGGACCTTGGTTTATACTGCAAGTGGCATGAAGAGACAGTTGGTGGGTTATTCGCAGAGTCAAGACTTCATCTGACTCATGATTTAAAAGAATAGCTCTGGGAGCTATGCTGGGGATGCCCTGCCTGGGGAAAAGGTAGAAGGAGGGAAGACAATTTAGAGACTACAGTAAAAAGCCAGGCAAGTCCTTAGGAGAAAATCCATTCTCTTTCCTAGGGCTGACTTACAAAGCTCAGCATGCCCTGAACCCGCCTCTCCATTCAACCCAAACTCATGCTTCTCTCCCTCCCTCCAGATACCCTCATCTCCATCTATTTCCTGCCTTGGGGATGCTCTTTGTCACCTTGTGCATTTGTACATGTTCTTCCCCCTACTGGCATGTTCTTCTGCCCAGCCTCATCCTTTGCATCTCAGCTGAAATGTCAGTTTCCTGGAGAGCCATTTCCCAAACCCCTATCACAAGCAGAGAATTCTCGCTCCCCAATCCTCAATTCTAGAATCTTCTGCTTCTATCTCGGCACTAGTCACAGCAGATTGTTATTGTAACACTGGTTTACCTACCTTGTTGGTTGGTTGGTTTTGTCCCGTCTCTCTACCAGGATGTCTACTATTCTAGGAAGTCAAAGATAAGTCTATTCCCATTGCATCTTATGCCCCATAGCATAAGACTTGGCACAAAGTAGATGCTTAATAAATTCTGGCGAATAAATGGACCCAATGAGGTGGACACAGAATTAGCTTCAGGTTAGAAAACAGAAGCTCAGAGAGGTTCAGGCAACTTGCCCCAGGTCGCCTGGTGGTAGACCTCAAGTCTGACTCCAAGGCTAGGCCCTGTGACCCTATACCCAGTTTCTCTGAACTCAAATTAGATGACCTTGCCCTGATCGTGCCTCGGCAAGTTCCTGGAAGGAGGTCCTTCCCATTGCATTAAACCAAGATCTCAGTGCTTTGACAAAGGGCCAACGAGAACATGAAGAGCATCTGTAAAGTCCCTAGAGGACACCAGGAGACGCTTAGGAAATTGCAGCCGCACCTGGGTCAGATCCCGGCAGAGTACAAAAGCAAAGGGGCACTAGGAAAGAGCCCCCCCCTCCCGCCGGTTGGCCACACTGCCTCCACCTTTCACCACTCACAATGCAAACCATTCTGTCCGAAGCGCACAGCTTTTATCTCATCAATTTTCTAGGCTGTGGCAACCAAACAGTGGAATCCACAGGAAATTAAGCTTATTGACTCAGTCTTTGAACACCACATGGAGAAGAGATATTTACACATGTCATCTGAGCCCTGGGAACTGTAGGTTATTGGCAGCATGTATTTACAGTGTTTCACCCGACAGTGGAGATGGGGAGAAAAACTACCATGCCTCCCCCTCCATGCACATTTGGGGAATGCAGAGATGAAACAAGAGTTAGGATCCCCTGCTATTTATTTATTTATTTATTTATTTATTTATTTATGACAGAGTCTCTCTCTGTTGCTCAGGCTGGAGTGCTGTGGTGCAATCTCTGCTCACTGCAGCCTCTACCTCCTAGGCTCAAGTGATTCTCCCACTTCAGCCTCCCAAGTAGCTGGGATTACAGGCACGTGCCACCATGCCTGGATGATCTTGTTAATTTTTGGAGAGACAAGGTTTCACTATGTTGCCCAGACTGGCCTTGAACTCCTGGCCTCAAGTGATCCTCCTGCCTCAGCCTCCCAAAGTGTTGGGATTACAGGCATGAGTCATGGCACCGAGCCAGGATCCCCGCTCTTGAGGCTCTGTTTTACTTCTGTTTGGCTGGCTCAGACAGCAGAAGGATTTGGGGGTAAAGTTAATTTTACACAGCCCTTGTTATCTGAAAGAGCTGACTTTGAAACCCCAGGTGGATTTTATGGAGCTCTCAATGTTGCAGCGATAAACTGTGATGTTTCCCTATCTAGGCGTTTGCCTCCTGCCATTTCTTCATGGTTCCTTGAGCTGTAACTTCTCTTTGGGTCATTTACAACTAGAGAGGTGAGGCAACCTTTGACATTCTTGAGGATGCCTGGAAGACTGGTAAATGAACGCCCAAATTAAAATTAATCACAATAAATAATGGCATCAGGTGAGGCGCAGTGGCTCGTGCCTGTCATCTGAGCACTTCGGGAGGCCTAGGCGGGAGGATGGTTTGAGCCCAGGAGTTCAAGACCAGCCTAGGTAACAGAGTGGTACCTCGTTACTATAAAAAATACAAAAATTAGGTGGGCATGGTAGCATGTGTCTGTAGTCCCAGATACCCAGGAGGCTGAGGTGGCAGGATGGCTTAAGCCCAGGATACTGGGTTTGCAGTGAGCCATAACTGTACCACTGCATGCCAGCCTGTGCCACAGTGGGAGACCCTGTCTCAAAAAAAAAAAAAAAAAAAAAAGCATCAGCAGCTATTATTTATGGTACGCAGTATCTCTTTACCCTCACATGTTAAATCATGTATTCTTTTGTAATTAGAATAAAATCCAAGCTCCTTATCATAGCCTGATGTCCTACAGGATCTAGCTACTGCCCACCTCTGTAACGTCCTCTCTCCTCCTCTCACTCATCAATACGTTTCAGCCACCACGGCAAGCTCATTCCTGCCTCAGGGCATTTGCACATGCTATTCCTCTGCCTGGAATGCTTTTCCCTGCATCCTTGAATATCTATCTAGTTTATTCTCATTGCTGAAAGCTGGGATCACTTATTACCTATCCCACACCAGTCGCTACCCATCTCGTCACCCTGTTGAATCACTATCACAAAACCTTCTCACTTGTTTGAAGCGTTCTTATGTATGCATTTGCTTATGTGTTTATCACCTGTTTCTTCTTGCTAAGGTTGGTGAAGCTGGGACCTTGGATTTCCAGATTTCCAGATTCCCAGAACGTCTAATGCCTGACATGATACCAACACATAGTGGAGGCTGAATAAATACTCAAGGAAGAAATGAAAGAGAAAATGGGAACTGGACCCTGGGTTTACTTGATCTCACTCCAAAGCCGGGGCTCTTAACCACTGAGCTACACAGCCTCAGCACAGGACACTGCTGAATCAGCAGCTCCTGTTCAAACAGCTAGACTTCCAAAGTCAACACCAGCACGTGGCTTTTTGGAGGAGGAGTACATTTCATCACTAGGCCAAGATTGTGTTTTGTTTTGTAAATCACTTCCTAAGTATTACCAAGGCTCCCACACCAACGAATGCTTCCTCCTTTCGTCCTGCAGGGTAGAAGGTCCTGGCTTGGTTCTCCAACCAGCTAAAGGCCTGTTTCCCGCATGCAAAGATCATGTTCGTGCTTTAGCAAAAATGCAACGTCATGCAATCCTGGGGTCAGTTATGCAGATCTGAAGCACTACTGGAATTCAGAACCTGGTTCCATGAATCTGTTAACTGAGTCTACAGATGTTTATAATGAACTTCCAGACACTCAAGACAATGCAGAGAAAAACCAGAAAAGTATAGTGGGAAAAGCAAGGATTATGATGACAAGAACTCTATGTGGTTCCATCCTGGGCTCTGCTTACTCTCTCTCTTTTTTTTTTTTCCTTCAGATGAGTCTCACTCTCGCCTAGGCTGGAAGGCAGTGGCACGATCTCAGCTCCCTGCAGCCTCTGCCTCCTGGGTTCAAGCGATTCTCCTGCCACATCCTCTCGAGTAGCTGGGATTATAGGCATGTGCCACCATGCCGGGCTAATTTGTGTATTTTCAGTAGAGACTAGGTTTCACCATGTTGGCCTGGCTGGTCTCAAACTCCTAACCTGAGGTGATCTACTCGCTTCCGCCTCCCGAAGTGCTGGCATTATAGGCTGGTCTCAAACTCCCGACCTCAAGTGATCTGCCCGCCTCCGCCTCCCAAAGTGCTGGGATTACAGTCGTGAGCCACCATGCCTGGCCTCTTACTCTCTTGCTGGGTGAACTTGAATGAGCTACCTCCACTTTTTTTTGAGACATAGTCTTGCTCTGTCGCCCAGGCTGGAGTGGCGTGATCTCGGCTCACTGCAAGCTCCACGTCCCGGGTTCACAGCATTCTCCTGCCTCAGACTCCCGAGTAGCTGGGACTACAGGCGCCCGCCACCACGCCCGGCTAATTTTTTGTATTTTTAGTAGAGACAGGATTTCATTGTGTTAGCCAGGATGGTTTCGATCGCCTAACCTCACGACCCACCGGCCTCGGCCTCCCAACGTGCTGGGATTACAGGTGTGAGCCACTGCGCTCGTCCAGCTACCTCCACTTTTTAAAGCCTCAGTTTTCAAGTACGTAAAATGGAGGCAATGACCGTACATGTATTGGGAAGGACTTACTTTCAAGGCCACAGCAAGGAACACATGAAAAATATCTATCAGAATGCCTGGAACTTATAATAAATGATCATGAAACATTTGTTAAATGCCTACCACGTTCAAGGTACAGCAGGGTACGCTGCCTGAGAGATTCTAAAAGCATGACAAGAAGGGTCCTGTCTTTATTCCATTTCCCAAATTCCACATTGGAACACACAGACTGAGCAAAGAATGGGTCAGTGTGAAACAGAGGCCATTCAGGAACACTTATTTATTTATTTTTTTGAAATGAAGTCTCTATCACTCAGGCTAGAGTGCAGTGGCACGATCTCAGCTCACTGCAACCTCTGCCTCCTGGATTCAAGCAATTCTCATGACTCAGCCTCCCAAGTAGCTAGGATTACAGGCATGCACCGCCACGCCCAGCTAGTTTTTGTATTTTTAGTAGAGGTAGGGTTTTGCCATGTTGGCCAGACTGGTCTTGAACTCCTGGCCTCAAGTGATCTGCCCACCTTGGCCTCCCAAAGTGTTGGGATTACAGGCGTGAGCCACCACACCCGGCCCAGGAACATCTCATATCAAGACACCAAGCCTGGATTTGAATTCCAGCTCTGACATTTGAGGTACCCCTCACCCCATTTCTGGGCCTTAGCTTCCCCACTGAATGGAAATAATGGCCTATGTCATCTGGCCCCTTCGTATCCCTCCACCTTCTCCCACCCTCCTTTCACAGATCTCCTCCCCACTGGACTTGGAGTCTTCAACCATGCTAAGCCCCAGGGAGTTCGCACTCTCTGTTCTTTCTGCCCAGAACAGCCTTTCTTCTGGCTCTCCTGGGATTGGCTCCTCCTCATTCTTCAACCCTAAGCCTTCCCTGGCCATTCTATATAGCACAGCCCACTCCATTTGATCTGACAGCAGTTCCTCCTTCACTTCTTTATTACCACTAATCAACATTTGTAGTGATATATGTGTTGTTTGTTTCCTGTCTCTTTCTTCCCCAGACTACGGAGGTTGTAAAACATTCAGAAAAAGGAACCTTGCCTGTTTTGATTAGCAGTGTATTTCCAAAATCCCAGCACAGTGCCTGGAGCACAGCAGGTGCCCAATAAAGGTTTGAGGAGGGGGTGGGTGAAAGTTTGGCATTCCCTCCAATTGATCGCATCAAGGCCTTCATCTAACCCACCCTGAAGAACCTCAAACACACCATTCCCAGTGTTTACATCAAGACCTCTTTCTGCCCCACCTCCTGAGGCAATGGGGCATGGGTCGTGAGTTTCCTTAGCTGTGTGACCCTGGAAATGTTTTTTTTTTTTTGAGACGGAGTCTTGCTCTGTCGCCAGGCTGGAGTACAGTGGCACGATCTCTGCTCACTGCAACCTCCGTCTCCTGAATTCAAGTGATTCTCCTGCCTCAGCCTCCCAAGTAGCTAGGACTACAGGCGCGTGCCACCACACCCAGCTAATTTTTTTGTATTTTTAGTAGAGATGAGGTTCCACCATGTTGGCCAGGATGGTCTTGAACTCCTGACCTTGTGATCCACCCACCTTAGCCTCCCCAAGTGCTGGGATTACAGGCGTGAACCACCGCACCCAGCCAACCTTGGAAAAGTTTCTTAACCACTCTGTGCCTAGGTTTTCTTACCACTAAAATGAGGTTAATGATAATAGTTCCTGACTCATATAATTGTTTTTGGCATTGCAAGAGTCAACATACATAAAGGACTTCAGTAAAACATACGTAAGGCACTTAGCACTTTTTATGCCTTATATGTGAATAAATGTTATCCAGGGTAGGTGGACCCCAGTCCCTACCATTCCATGCAGGTTTACCCGAGTACCTTATTTTTCACACAGGTATGTTAGCTCCTCATCTACTAAGTGCTGCTCAACTCTGAGGCCCACTGGAATCACCTAGAGAGCTATGAATTATCCTGGAGTTGTATCCACACCCACAGCATCAGACTCCAGTGGGGCAGGCTGTACATCTGCTTTTTACTCTTCCTAGGTGATTACAACATGGAGCTGAAATTGAAAACCACTAGAAATGCCTCCTGCTTAAAGGATCTCACAACTGTCCACTGCACGCTGCCCTCCCCAACAGACTTTACTATTTTTACTGTGATAGCCTACACTGGACATTTCTCAAAGTACTAACTAGTCTGTCTTTTTGTTGTTGTTGTTGTTTTGAGACAGTCTCACTTTGTCATTCACGCTGGAGTACTGTGTGTGGTGTGATCTTAGCTCACCGTAGCCTTGACCTCTTTGGTTCAAGCAGTTCTCCTGCCTCAGCCTCCCAAGTAGCTGGGATTACAGGAACGCACCACCATGCCCTGCTACTTTTTGTATTTTTAGTAGAGATGGGGTTTCACCATGTTGGACAGGCTGGTCCCGAACTCCTGACCTCCAGTGATCCACCCACATCAGACTCCCAAAGTGCTGGAATTACACACATGAGCCACCACACCCAGCTATCTGTTTTGTTCTCTTTAGAGCAGTGGTTCTCAACTAGGGGCAATTTTGCCCTGTAGGGGACATATGGCAATGTCCACAGACATTGTGGGTATCCCGGTTCCAGGGATGGGGTGCTATTGGAATCTAGTCAGTAGAGACCAGAGATGCTTCTAAACATCCTACAGTACCTGGGAACCCCTGCACACAAAAAACGACGTATCCAGCCCCAAATGGTATGGTGCCAAGGTTGGCAAACCCTGCTGTGGAGCTATCCTTTCTGTGAATTTGGGGAGGACAGCACAGCCTCACTAACAATGGGAAGGAAAGAAGTAGTAGTGAAGGGAACTTATCATTACTGAGTTTCAATTTCAAACACATGCCAAGCAGATGTTTCATGAATAATGACAATAGCCACTGCTTTCTGAGCACCAAACAGTGGCTTACAACAGAACGGAACCCCGACATATCTTACTTAACTCATATGGCAACTCTGAGTTCCCTGATTCTGTTTTTGCTTCACACATAAGACAGCGGGGACAGCAAGGTTAGGTAACTAGGCCAAAGTCACAAGGCTTGTACATGGCAGATTTAGATTTTAGCCTATTTCGTTAAACTTCAAAGAGAAGGCCACCGCAACAGATTAATGCTGGCAGCTCACACCTCCGGGTGAGCTCACTACCTACCGGGCAGTGCTCTGAAGACCTGACAAGTCAAAACTTAATTCATTCCCATGAACCAGATAATATCGTCCTCATCATCATCATCTCCATTTTACATCCTGGGACACTGAGACAGACTGCTGCAGTGCCTTTTGAAGAATTTCACGCAGCTTAGAAAGTAGCAGAGATGGGGTTTGAACAAGGGGCTTAGATCCAGAATCTGGCTCGCTCCCACCATACTCTCCTGCAATGAGCAGAAAGAATCGAATTTCGGCCGGGCGCGGGTGGCTCAGCCTGGTTAAATCCCAGGCTACTTTCGCGGGAGCGGGGCCGGAGCGGGCGGGATCACGAGGGTCAAGGGAGATCGAGCCATCCTGGCTATACGGCTGGAAACCCCCGTCTCTACTACAAGAATACAAAAAAAACCCGCTAGCCGGGGAGGTGGCGGCGGCCCTGTAAGTCCCCAGCTACTCGGGAGGCTGAGGCAGGGAGGAATGCGGTAAAGCCCGGGGAGGCGGAGCCGCCTTTTTGCCAGTGAAGCTGAGATCTGGCCACTGCCACTCGCAAGTCCGGGCGAGCAGAGCGAGACTCTGGGCCTTCAAAAAAAAAAAAAAAAAAAAAAAAAAAAAAAAGAATCGAATTTCAGCCTGCCTCAGGACCTTTGTACGTGCTGTTCCTGATGACATATATGTCTTTACTCTGGCCTCTTTGCCCTGCTCTTTTTTACTCACTGGATCTCAGTTTATACTTCAGTTAACTAGGACACCCTCCTAGCCCTGCCAACTCACTGACCAGATGAGTTATCCCTGTTAAACTCTCTCCTGACTCCCCTTCATAACATTTCACACTTTAAAAGAACCCATCACTTGTGTAAGTGTTTGATGACCATCAGTCTCCTCCTGTGGACTACAGTCTCCATGTAGACAGGGACTGTCTCTGCCTTGTTCAGTGCTGTATCTCCAGGCCCCTGGCATGATGTCTGGCACAAAAGAGGGGCTTGATCAAAGCTTTTGGCTGAATGCATGAAACAGAGAACCTAAAGCCAAAACAGCAGCTGGTGCCAATCCGGTCCATTTCCTCATCCCCAGAGAGGGACAGGGCCATCCGGAGGGTTCTAGCCAAATACCTCCGTGGCAGGTCAGGGCTGCAGAGCTCTCCAGGCAAGCTGGCCGTGGGGGCCATAAACCGACTCCTCAAGGCCATCTCTGCTTCATGGTGGCTGGTCTTTATCATTTTCCAATCAACACTGGTTGAATTCTAATTGATTTTCTATGATATCCCTCTCCAGAAGGGAGAAAGGCTCTGTTTATTGGGGCAGTACGTAGAGGACAGGCCTTTTCTTCCTGCTGTATTTAATGCTGCTGCTAATCATGGAGATTAGACTAAAACAATTACAACAGCTAATTAAAGAACAATGCGGTTTTTGGCATCTTCGCGCAGACGGCACCATTGGGAATTCCTAACTCGGGCAAAGCAGGGATAATTAAAACCCCGGCTCCACTCTCCCTACTCCAGCAGCTGGATCACGCTGATTAAACTGCAAATAAAACACATGAAACCAACACTTTGTAGTCTATCCAATTTCACTTAAAAGGGCTTTTAACTGATTCATAAACAGAGAAGCCGTAAACAGCAAATTATTTAACTAAAGCCACTTATTTCGTCATCACGATTTGCTTTATTCCCAGCTCTGGACTTGTACATATAGCCCAGGGGACATTAGGTTGATGGGGCCTCAGGAATCACTCCAGAGCTTATTGCCACTTCCTCCTGTTCACTGGCAACAGGATGTCACCAGTGTGCAGCTGCTTTCTCTGGGCTTTTTCTCCTTTTGAAAAAAAAAAAAAAAGGTCAGGTAGTGCTTAAGTCCCTGAATGAATATGCCCAGGTCTGATCAGACTCTGCTCTTGATTCTAGGTCAAGAGCAGATGGCAGAGATACAGAAACTTCTGAAGTGCAGATAATATTAAAAGCATCATATTTAGCTTTAAAACATTTAACTTATTCAGAGCTGGCCAACTACAGATCTAAAATGCAACCCATATCTACTAAAGTATGAAACAGACTCGTTCTCAAGCTATGGGAAGACATGTCACAACAGCTGGGTAGAAAGCACATTTGTTTCAGACAGGCACACTCTGAGATCCCAGCTCAGGTCCCATGCACACATGCTTCCCAAGTCATCTTAACAAGCATGGTCATGGGGATTGCTAACTCTCTCTCCACCCTGCCAATCCAGAGACAACAACGGAAAAAAGTGAGAAAAAAAAAAGAAAAAAGAAAAAGGTCAAGGGAAAAAGAAAAGGACAGGAGAAAGGGGAGAAAATGGTAACACTAGAGACAGGCTCACTGGGAGCAGCAAGAAGGGACAGAAAAAGAAAAAAATACCCCGAGAAAGCAGACACGGGGATTTTCGGAGCCCAGCATGACACATACGGTGAGGATCTAGGAGCCAGTGCCTGTCCCTTTGTGGTGGCCAGGTATGATGGTCACGTTCCACGGCATTGCTTCTCAAACCAGCTGTGGAGAAAGGCCTTTGCATGCCCAATCTACTGCAGGGTGCTAATTTTGCAAAATAAAACAAAAAAGAAGCATTAAAAATAAAAGATTGACTTGCTTAGGTGCCATGCCATGTCTGGTTACTATAAAAGCTTCTGAGGCGAGATGGCGGGCGCCTGTAGTCCCAGCTACTCGGGAGGCTGAGGCAGGAGAACGGTGTAAACCCGGGAGGCGGAGCTTGCAGTGAGCCGAGATTGCGCCACTGCACTCCAGCCTGGGCGACAGAGCGAGACTCCGTCCCAAAAAAAAAAAAAAAGAAAAAAAAAGCTTCTGAAAGCTTGTACTTCGTTTCTGAGCGCGTCTTCACGCACACAGTGAGAAACCCTGGGGATGGCGCTGGTCCATGGACCGACCACGCTCTGAGTAGTCCTTTTTGAAAAGATCCCCCACAGTCATTGGAAATAAACGTAATCAGATTCATAGGATTCTATTTAATGTGCACCACATGTTTTCAGTTAACAAATGTAGGCTTTCAGACACACATAAATGTAGAAAACAAAGACCGGAAAGAAATGCATCAAAGATTTTATTTCAGAATAATGATTTCACCGATCTCTTTTCTTCTCTGTTTTTCAAGTTTTGTTATAAAATACTCATGAAAGTTATTTTTAAAAGAATATTCCATTTATGAAGGCAAAGAAAGATGATGCTTTATCATAACATGAGTTATAGCTATTTATATATAATTATGAATGTTATTTATTTATAAGTATCTATTATGTGGTTCAAAAAACGCTATGTAACTGCATGCAGCCTCATGAAAAAAAATTATACAGCCAATATATATGATGTTTGAAAACAATACTCGGGGGGGGGGGGGGCCGGTTGCGGTGGCTCATGCCTGTAATCCCAGCACTTTGGGAGGCCGAGGTGGGTGGATCATATGAGGTCAGGAGTTCGAGACCAGTCTGGCCAGCATGCTGAAACCCTGTCCCTACTAAAAATACAAAACAATTAGCTGGGCATAGGTGGCATGAGCCTGTAATCCCAGCTACTTGGAAGGCTAAGGCAGGGGTATTGCTTGAACCAGGGAGGTAGAGGGTGCAGTGAGCCGAGATCGTGCCACTGTACTCCAGCCTGGGCGACAGAGCGAGACACCATCTCAAAACAAAAATAATGCTCTGATTTTAGAAGATGTTTTTGCAATTTTGGTTGATCATCAAATTGCCAATATTGACCCTTTTCTGACCAACGAAAACAGCAATTTCATATAATTTAATCTAACATAATATTAAATGGGATCTAAAAGGTTCACATGAATAGAGATTGAAATCAATTACGTAGAAAATGCACATACATGGAAGAGAAAACTGGAAAGGAATATGCAAAAAGCTGGCACGGTGATTTTACTTTTTCCTTCTTGGTCATTTTCCAAATTTCCAACCATGGGAATATATTGCTTTATGAGCGGGGAAAAAAATTCCATTCAAACATTTAATTCAGAGAAATCGCTAGCATTTTTGAGAGCCTTACCCTAATCTGGCTACTTACTCTGTGTCTATGTGTACTGGGAGAAGGAGGATAATAAGAAATTTAAATTCATAAGTATTAACTGTTAGATTACTAAATTAGCTCATCATCTCTAAGCATCAACTGGGCAGGAAGCCTCATGTCTTTGCAGGGGAAAGTCGCTCTGTTCAGGAGGGACCTGAGACCCGTGTTCCCCTTGTCTGCATCTGCCATCCATTATCCTGATCGTTTTCAAACAGCTTTATTGAGGTATAACTGACATACAAAAAAGTGCATGTATTTAACGTATGCATTTTGAAGAGTTTGGACACATGCATAGACTCGTGACACCATCACCACCATCAAGGTAACAGACATATCTGTCACCTCTAAAAGTCTCCTTGTGTCCCCCTTTTTTTTTGTTGGCAAGAACCAGCAGATTTCCAGTGGTAAACATCTTTTTTTTTTTTTTTTTTTTTTTTTTTTGAGACAGAGTCTCGCTCTGTCGCCCAGGCTGGAGTGCAGTGGCCGGATCTCAGCTCACTGCAAGCTCCGCCTCCCGGGTTTACGCCATTCTCCTGCCTCAGCCTCCCGAGTAGCTGGGACTACAGGCGCCAGCCACCTCGCCAGGCTAGCTTTTTGTATTTTTTAGTAGAGACGGGGTTTCACCGTGTTAGCCAGGATGGTCTCGAACTCCTGACCTCGTGATCCGCCCGTCTCGGCCTCCCAAAGTGCTGGGATTACAGGCTTGAGCCACCGCGCCCGGCCCCGGTAACCATCATTTTATCCATCCTCCTGTGACCTTGGGCCAGTAACTCCCTCTTTTTGATTTCAGTTCTCCCACCTTTAAAATGAAGAATTTTGAAAGGTTGACCTCTAAGCTCCTTTTGCCTTTGGTATTCCACGCTCCTATTCCATGGTGGCTGGAATTGACCCCCTAAGTCATGAGACCCAAGGCAAAATAAAAACAGGACCTCTTATGCAAAATAATCAATCATTTTAGGATGCTGACAACAGAAATTCAAACAAGTGTAGAGGCCCCCTCGCCATGGCGCTGTGTGTGGCTGCACAGGCCGCATGTCCATGAAGCCGACCCTGCTGATGGCAGAAGGCCGAGGACAAACGCCACCAACCGAAATTAAAAAATTCTCAGTTATACGATAGACAAGGTCTGACGAGTTAATGGACAGCACGGGTGGGGAATGATGTGTTTATTCATTTGTGTAATGTTATCATCACACAATGTATGTGTATATCAAATCGTCACACCTTGAACACACTGAACACATTCAACCTTTATATTCCAACTAAATGTTTTAAATTATTTTTTAAAAAGTGTTTGAGAGGCCAAGCATGTATATTTAAGAATTATTCACAAAGCAGATAAAACATCGGTCAATAAAAACAGCCATACTTGGGATGAATGATTAAAAATGAGCAACAACTGCCTTTTCATACTTGATCACAATCAGCTTCTATTTTATAAATACGTCTTGCAATAGGCAACTGTGCTTGGATTTCACAGGCAAGGTTGCATTTTCCTCAAGTCTTAAATTCCATCGCGGTGAGCCAAACTCAGTCAACCTTTTCTGTGCTAACATCTGTGATCAAGATTAAAGTAACTAACAGCCAGCTCGGCTATTGAAGCATAACCGAAGGATAAGATCAGGTATTTGCAAAGTGTGAGGCTCCAGCCACACTCATTATCTGCTTCAAGGACTTGATGTCGCCCTGACTATCGTTAATCTGAACACTGGGATGAGAGGACCGTCGTGGAGGGAGAAATTGAGTCCACCTCCCCCCTTTGAATTAATTGTAGGAGGAAACAACCACAGGCAACGTAACCTCTCTTCCACAGAGCTCAGCTATGCAGAACAGCCTAGAATAGCAGGGATAGACAGGTGCCCTGGGTTTGCCACCAGAGCCTATTTTCTCTGTATACATGTCTAATGAATGTGATTATTTCTAGGGTTGAGAAGCAGGGCCAGCTGATTGTCACAATCAGGCACATTAAAAGCCATGATAGGCTGGGTACAGTGGCTCAAACCTATAATCCTAGCACTTTGGGAGGCTGACATGGGCAGATCACCTGAGGTCAGCAGTTTGAGACCAGCCTAGCCAACATGGCAAAACCCCATCTCTACTAAAAATACAAAAAAATTAGCCAGGAGTGATGGTGCACACCTGGAATCCCAGACACTCAGGAGGCTGAGGTAGGAGAAATGCTTGAGCCCAGGAGGTAGAGGTTACAGTGAGCTGAGATCATGCTACTGCACTCCAGCCTGGGTGACAGAGCGAGACTCCTCAAAAAACAAAAAAAAGAAGCTGTGGTAAATAACACTGGGCAAGAAATGGAAGAGCAGGAAAAAAAATGATCAAAAAAGAGGCAGATTTTTCTTTTTTATAAAGGGACTCCGAGGTCACTGAGTGAAGAGCTACAGCATTTTTGATGCCATGCGCAACCATCTAGGCTTTTAGCAGAATCTAAAACCCAATGCTTGAAATGATGGCTGGATTCTTCAAGGAAGGCTTCACACACATCCAGCATACTCTATTTGAGAAGGTAGGAAAATAAATGGGTGATCGAGTTTAGACAAATTCCTTAAAAGTAAAGCTTAACTCTCCAGAAAATGAGGCTCCCAACGCCTCCAAACAGCTCCAAATGGCTGACGTTTTGCTGGAGGTATGCGTATGTGCATATTCACGTTTTGTAGCATTTCTATGTACTTCTTTTAAAAACCCATCCTTATCACAGGCCTTCTTAGAACAGGGGTTTGCAAACTTTTTCAGTAAAGGGTCAGACAGTTAAGATTTTCAGCTTAGCAGGCCATGTGATCTCTCTCACAACGGCTCAGCTCTGCCGCTGTGGCTCAAAACAGACATAGACAAGTACGTAATGAATGGGCGGGCTGTATTCCCATAAAACTCCACTTACAAAAACAGACAGCTGGCAACATTGGGCCCATGAGCCATAGTTTATCAACCCCTGGTCTGCCACAAAGAGCATGGGCTCTGGACAGGGCGGGCTCTGGATTCAAATCCTTTCGATTCACCACTCTGTAACTGTGAGACTCAGTTTCCCTCTTTTACCATGGGGGGGATATAATACACACATTGCTGCGTAATTGTCAACATCAATCGGAAAACACAGTAGATATTTGATCAATGTTAGCTTCCTTCTGCCAACAGTGAATCTTTTCATCTTGCTGGTTCTTTTCTTAGTTCTTTATCTATATGGTTCTTCATCAACATGGTTCTTTTCAGTCAAAAATGGCCTTTCTCCAACATTATCTCACTGCCCCACCCTTTTCTCCTCTCTTATTCCAAAACACTGGTAGACAGACATCACTAACTGCTCTACTGATAAGGAAAGAAACACTCACGGAAGTAGATACTCTAGCCAGGGTAGGGAATTATGCGCTCCAAACCAGCAACCTGTGCCTCTGGGTCTGTTACTTGCACAAACACGGACACCAGTGGGCTTGTAGACATGCCCACTTGGAAATCTACACGTGGATGCGGAAGAGGCAGTTAACCATCACAGGGAGGGGCACCAGGCTTGGATCCCACCTTGGTGACATACAGATTGTATATCCCCAGGCAAGGTACCTGACCACACAGTCTGGGTTCCCTCATTTATGAAATGAGGCTAAAAATAGGATAGGTTCCAGAAGTTTCTACCTCTAAATGTTGAGCACCTAACACCTAGCCCATAGTACATGCTCCATCAATAGCTGCTGAACGAACCAGTGTGATGGTGAGGGTTAAATGAGAACAGGATTCATAGCCCCCGCACGCTCAATAAACGGTCACAGCTCTGTAGAGACACACACATGCGCGTGCATGCACATGCGCGCACACATACACACGGCTGTCAGCTCCACACGAGCAGAAGCCATATCCGACACAAAGCATTTGCTCATTACCAAACCGTGTGTTCATGTATGAATATACAACACACTCGTGCGTATAAACAGATAAGTGTAAACAGCTGATAAACTGGGTTGGGCTCCCTAAGGTCCCTGGAATTCTCTATCTACATCCACTCAACCCCCAGAAGGAGCAGAACAGGCTGATCCAGACCTCGGATGATGAAATTCTGTGGGCTGTTTGCTGGATTCCAGACCACCACCACTCATACCGATCAAAGAACTGCACCGTTTCACGCCCTGGGCTGTGACTCCAGGGTCCCATGAGGTGACCCAGGCTAGGGGTGCCATAGAAAATGTCCCTACTAGTGCAGGCACGGTGGCTCACACCTGTAATCCTAGCACTTTGGGAGGCCGAGGCAGGTGGATCCCCTAAAGTCAGGAGTTTGAGACCAGCCTGGCCAACAGGGCAAAACCCCAACTCTACTAAAAATACAAAAAAAAAAAAAAAAAAAAAAAAATTAGCTGGGTGTGGTGGCACATGCCTGTAATTCCAGCTACTCGGGAGGCTGAGGCAGGAGAATCACTTGAACCCAGGAAGCAGAGGTTGTAGTGAGCCAAGATCGTGTCACTGCACTCCAACATGGGGGACAAAGCAAGACTCCCTCTCAGAAAAAAAAAAAAAAAAAGAAAATGTCCCTACTCAAGGTGTAGAAGAGCAAGGGGCAGTAATACCCTCAACACACATATCAGGTGGCTTTCGAGTGCCTGAGGAGTCTCAGGGACTGCTGCCCCTGAACTGCTGGGATGAGGTTCTGCCTTCGAACAAAGATGGTCCACGCATTTGGAAGCAAAGAGCTGACAGATGTTCCACTGCCCTGCACCAAGGGAGGGCTTATGCTCAACTAGGTCCTGGCCATTCCTCTGGGCAGAGCTGGCAGCCACTGTGCACTGCCAGCCTGTCCCGATATCTCCTCTGAGTCCCCACAGCCCCTTGGCTCTGTGCACAGGCGAGGCCGCCTCTAAAGCCAAGAAGGCAACGACCCAACTCTGGAGGAGGGGGAGATGACTTAAGCTACAGCACACAAGGCCTTCTCAGGGCTGCCGTGACCATGCCGGCCTCAATCCCAGGCAGTTGCCTTCACCACGCCAAGGTAAAGTCCTCGGAACTTGGACAGTGGCGTCAGAACAAGGGTGGAGGCTGTGTCCTCTCAGCATGACATCAACTAACAGCCTGGCTCCTTGGCCCTGAAACATAATGAGCCAATGTCTGCCTCTGGCCATGCAAAACCAAGTCCTCATGTAGTCTGTGGAAATAGTACATGGAAGGCCAGATGTGGCCTTTGGCTTGAAGAACTGAGTTTGCTCAACTGACACACGTTTTCCATTCAATGCTCTTTCTGATTTGGTTGCAGTTGTATTGCTGTTGTTTAAAGGAGGGAGGGATTAAACCACCCTTTTTCAGAGGATAAATGTGTGCTGGGTCTGTATATGTTGATGATAGACAGATACACACATATAGTAGATGTTAATAAGCCCATTTTATTGACAGGCACACTGAAGATTGACGAGGTCAACGACATATCTCAGATTGAGTCCACAGCCAGGACTCAAACAAAGATATGATAATTCCACTGTCCACTTTTCCCCATCACACTGTGGTATAAGACCTAAAACTAATATTATGTGCTGCCTTGACACCTGGAGAAAGCTAAGAGCGTGTCTCACATTGCCTGAATGTAAGTTTCCCTAACTACTTTGCTTCCTCAAATAAGGTCCTCTAGCCAAACAGCCTCCTTTATCTCAGCAAGACCAGGCACACTGCCTGCCTATCCCTGGAGAGTGGGTTTCTGCTCCTTGCCAGCCTCTGGGATTATTTAAACAAGACAATCATAACCCCTTGTGGAACGCAGTTATTATCGCATCCTCTTGCTTCTGCACAGCCTGCCTCCCATGGCCCCTGGATGTTCACCCTGTCCCCAGATGCAACCATGTGGCCCTGCATGGTGTACGGCATCTGCTTCTCTGGGGCTGACTGTATGTGACTCATAAACTGCTGTCCCTCTGGTCTGTCCAGCTTTGGGTGTTATCCCCATAGGGTGGGAATCCACTTCAACCCCGGGGTTAAGGGGAAGCCATGAAAACACACACCAGGATGGGCAAAGTGGCTCATGCCTATAATCCCAGCACTTTGGAAGGCCAAGGGGGGCAGATCACTTGAGATCAGGAGTTTGAGACCAGCCTGGCCAGTATGGTGAAACCCTGACTCTACTAAAAATACAAAAATTAGCCAGGCGTGGTGGTGCATGCCTGTAATCCCAGCTACTCGGGAGGCTGAGGCAGGAGAATCACTTGAACCCAGAGACGGAGGTTGCAGTGAGCCAAGATCGCGCCACTGCGCTCCAGCCTGGGTGGTAGAGCCAGACTCCATCACACACACACACACACACACACACACACACACACACACACAGCCCACGGCTTACTGAGCAAAGTGGGACTATTACAACATCCACAGAATGATATTCCAAAGTCCCTCTCTAGAGGTCAGCTTGCAACACGCCTCCCCACCGGTAGACACCGGTCAGTTTTGCAAGAGACAGGAGCCAAAGACTCTGGCCTTCAGATAACTAAACCTCAAGTTGTTCCCCAGACGGGCCAGTTATAGTCATCCAATAGATACTCCATCATTCCACTGTCACTCTTCCACCTGTCTGTCCGCAGGAGCTCTGAATTCTGCAACCTCCGCCTTTCTGTGTGCAGCCCACGCAGAAGCCACAGAGAGGGCATGAGCAGTAGCTAACAAGGGCAGAGTGTTTACAAACCCAGGAAGAGGTGACAGCACAGGCAATTAGAGGCAGAACCCTGATTAACTGAGCCCAACTAACCAGAACCATCAATTAACTAAAATCTTTTTTTTTTCTTTCCTCTCAGGAGACGGAGGTCAGGAATTGAGAAAATCGCAATTTATTTTATTTTATTTTATTTTTTTGAGACGGAGTCTCGCTCTGTCGCCCGGACTGGAGTGCAGTGGCCAGATCTCAGCTCACTTCAAGCTCCGCCTCCTGGGTTCACGCCATTCTCCTGCTTCAGCCTCCCCAGTAGCTGGGACTACAGGCGCCCGCCACCTCGCCCGGCTAGTTTTTTGTATTTTTTTAGTAGAGACGGGGTTTCACGGTGTTAACCAGGATGGTCTCCATCTCCTGACCTCGTGATCCGCCCGTCTCAGCCTCCCAAAGTGCTGGGATTACAGGCTTGAGCCACTGCGCCCGGCTGAAAATCGCAATTTAAAACGGAAAAAAAAAAATTGTGTTCCGGGCTTTTCTCTGGCTCGACTCTGACCCAGGTCCATTTCCTTCACCCTCATGCAAGACACATGTACGGCTTCAAATTTTCTAGTAGCTGTGTTTTTTAAAAAAGTGAAAAGAAATTGATTAATCTATTTGATTTAACCGAATACATCCCCAATACTGTCATTTCATCGTGTAATCCATACGAAAAAGTATCAAATCTAAACAAATACGGAAAAGCATTAAGGAGATATTTTATATCCTTTTGTTTGGGCTAAGTTTTTCCTAGAGCACAGCTCAGCTGGAACCGGCCGCATCTTAAGTGCTCAGTAACCCTGCGTGGTTGGCGGCTACCATATGGGACAGCACAGATCTGGAGCTAAAGTGTGAAGTGATTGTTTAGAATGGTGATTCTAGAGGGTTGCTAGGGTTTGAATGTCCATGTCGCCTCCAAAATTCATATTGAAATTAATTAATTAATTTGAGATGAAGTCACTCTGTTGCCCAGGCTGGAGTGCAGTGGAGCCATCTGGGCTCACTGCAACCTCCGCCTCCTGAGTTCAAGCAATTCTCCCACCCTGGTCTCCTGAGTAACTGGGATTACAGGCATGTACTTGTAATTTTGTATTTTTGGTAGAGATGGGGTTTCATGCCTGGCTAATTTTTGTATTTTTGGTAGACATGGGGGTTTCAGCATGTTGACCAGACTGGTCTCGAACTCCTGACCTCAAGTGATCTGCCCACCTTGGCCTCCCAAAGTGCCGGGATTACAAGTGTGAGTCATGCGCCCGGCCTCATGTTGAAATTAAATCCCCAAGTCAAGAGTATTAAGTGGTAGGTCCTTTAGGAGGTGATCAGGCCAGAAGAGTTCCACTATCATGCATGGGATTAGTCCCTTACAAAAGGTATGGAGAGAACTAAGTAAACCCCTTTTGCCCTTCCATCCCTTTCGCCATGTGAGGACACAGAGTTCATCCCCTACAAATAATACAGTGACAAGGCACCATCTCACAAGCACAGAGCAACCCTCACCAGACCCCAAACCTGCTGGCACCTTGATCTTGAACTTCCCAGCTTTTAGAACTGTGAGCAATACATTTCTGTTGAAACTTACCCAGCAGCATAAACAACTTAAGCCAGTGGTTTAAAACCAACTGGTCACTAGTGAATAACTGCATGCTCAGTGTTTCCTCCCAGCAGTGCCTCATGATTGACAAACCGGTCTTAGGCTTACATGGGTCTGTCAGGCCCTGGAGTAGAGGCTGCCAAGTCCCTTCTCTATAGCTAGGGTCTTTCTTCACAGGAAAGTGACTGCAGTAAGAGCTACCTGCCATGACCTCCAACCCATTAACTACCTCTTTGTCTGATTTGCAATATGCAAGCCTTCTAGCCTTCTCCATATTTTCCACTTAAATGATGAATAAACACTTCAGACAAAAAAAAAAAGGAAATTATTTGAAAAGGCCATTTTCTACTAACCACCTAGGAATGTGTGGGTGTAGCATTTAACAGTGCCTACAAAGTCCCTCCCCGAGGGGACCCTGCAGTCCAGCAGGGACAGTGAGAAGCATACATTTAAAAAAAGATCAACTATTATCCTGGCTAACATGGTGAAACCCCATCTCTACTAAAAAAACAAAAAGTTAGCCGGGTGTGGTGGTGGGCGCCTGTAGTCCCAACTACTTGGGAGACTGAGGCAAGAGAATGGCGTGAACCCAGGAGGTGGAGCTCGCAGTGAGCCGAGATCGTGCCACTCCAGCCTGGGCGACAGCATTGAGACTCAGTCTCAAAAAAATAAAATAAAATAAAATAAAAAAAGATCAACCATTTATGGGTCCAATAAAAACTAGCTACTGGGCCAGGCGTGGTGGTTCACACCTATAATCCCAGCACTCTGGGAGGCTGAGGCAGGTGGATTGCTTGAGGCCAGGAGTTCAAAACGAGCCCGGCCAACATGGCATAACCCTGTCTCTACTTAAAAATACAGAACTCAGCCAGGCAGGGTAGCAGGTGCCTCTAATCCCAGCTACTCAGAAGGCTGAGGCACAAGACTCACCTGAACCTGGGAGGCAGATCATGCCACTGCACCCAGCCTGGGCAATAGAGCAAGACTCTGTCTCAAAAACAAACAAACAACAACAAAATCTAGCAAAAACTAGCTACTGGCCATCTGGAACAAGGGTTAACCAACATATGAGGCAGCCCGTTTTATTGGTGAGAAAACAGAGATCAGAAAAATGAATGGATTACAATCTACCTGCTCCCGTAGGAACTGCAGAAGAGTGCAGCCCACAACACAGCAAGCCTTCCCATTTTAAAATCATTCATCCGGTGTAATCCCAGCACTTTGGGAGGCTGAGACGGGCAGATCACCTGAGGTCGGGAGTTCGAGACCACCCTGACCAACATGGAGAAACCATGACTCTACTAAAAATACAAAATTAGCCGGGCATGGTGGCGGGTGCCTGTAATCAGAGCTACTCAGGAGGGTGAGGCAGGAGAATCACTTGAACCTGGAAGGCAGACGTTGCAGTGAGCCAAGACAGCGTCATTGCATTCTAGCCTGGGCAACGAGAGCAAAACTCCATCTCAAAAAAAAAATCATTCATTGAGTAACTTTTCCATTTTTTGCCCTATCCATGTAATGTCTGTTGTTTTATTTATTTTTCAGGGCTCTTTAAATCAGCTCATCTGTATTTTTACTTCAATGATTTAATTTAAAAAGGAAACATCACCCCTAAATTAGTGGGAAAACCAGCATAATCTGCTATAAATGGAAGGTAACTAGAAAAATAAACAGAGGCTATTAATTTCTATAAAGCCTGTGGACGTATGGCTTAAAATCATCTTGTGAGCCACCAGTTTGCACGTGACACTTTGGAAAAGGCTGCAACGGAGAAGTTGAGACCTACATTTTGCCTGGCTGGCTGGGAAGACTGTAAAGGAAGAGGAGGAAAGGTGTCCCAGGTGTGTGCACAGCATGGAGAAACGTGCAGAGGTGGATAGAGAGCAGAGCGTGGAACGCAGAGAGGAAACTGACACCTGCCTGATTAAATCACCCAAGCACATTCAGTTCCGTGCCATGGATTTAACACAGACTAACACACTTTGGAAATACTTTCAAAGCAAGGTCTGCAACGATAGCGTTTTTGTAACTCCTAGTTAACAAGAAAAACAACAGATCCAAGTCCCCATGGCGGTTCCCCAGTGTACCCCAATACTGTCGTCTGATTCTGTTTTCTGTCAGGGAAATAAAATATCCCATTTCCTCCGTGATGGTCAGTTCTGAAAGCAGCTGTCCAAGGTCAGGGCAGATGGAGAGGAAAGAAGCCAAAAAGAAGCAGGCAGGCAAAGGCCAATGAGAAGATGTTGACTCTGAGGCCCCGTCCTTCACTACCGTGTGGTTGCAGGTTTCGGTATGGGTGCGGATATGGATGTGGGTGCATACGTGTGCATGCATGCATGTGTGTGAGAGAGAAAACCTCCTCCCAGAGTCACCCCAGGCCATCAAAGTGACACACATACCTTGCAAAAGGTCAACTTCTACATTGGTTGGGGCAAATCCAGCCTGTCCGAATCCCACAAGGAAGGGCCAGCATGGCTTCTACTCCAGCCAAGCTGACGTCCCCAAACACGGGGACTTTCATACGTGTGTCCGACTGGCCTCGCGCCCTGCCAGGGGCTGCCTCTTCAGGGCCCAGAAAACCTGATCATGTCATGCAGTCCTAGAAAAAATGCTTACCCGCTTTCTCAGAAGAAGTGCAGTAGGGCTCTCTGGCCTGCACAAGCCAGTGACAATTTTTTTAAAAGCCCTTGGAAAAGAAAGGCATATATTCTGCAATACAATATTTGTTGGACACTATCATAGCATTTTATAAGATCGTGGCTAGGAACGAAAAAAATATTATTCAGCCCCTGAAAGGCATATAAATCCCTACAAAGTACAGGTTTTCTTTTGTTTGTTTTTGTTTTTTAAGTGGTTAAATTCTCACAATTTTTTGCCTTTGTTCAGTGCAGGGAGATAGTGGTCTGCAAAGGTGGTAACACTGACTTCCTGAGAATCTTTTTTCTTTGAGACAGGGTCTTACCCGCTAAAGTGCAGTGGCACAATCATGGCTCACTGTAGCCTCCACCTCCCGGGCTCAAGCCAGCCTCCCACTTCAGCCTCCCAAGTAGCTGGGACTACAAGCACATGCCACCACACCCAGCTAATTTTCAGACAGATGAGAGCAGGTCACACTGCATTGCCCAGGCTGGTCTCAAACTCTTGGGCCCAAGCCATCAGCCAGCCTCAGCCTCCCAAAGTGCTAGGATTACAGGCATGAGCCACTGTGCCCAGCCTCCTGAGAACCTTTAAGTGAACTTGCAGCCTTGCAATTCAGTCCAAGCTCCTACGTGCAGGACTCTACATTGCTAAATCCAGGGAACCCTACCTCGGTCACCTGGGAAAATAGTGTGGGAGGCTCCTTAGATCTCTCCCTATCCACCTGCTCCTTAAAAACCTCACAAGAGGTTGTGGGACCACAAACTGTTGTCCCCGAGAATTCCTTCTTCTCTCCAAAACTTGCCCTATTCACACATTTCTGATCTTTTTTTCCCAGGCCCTACTTTGTCTGTTCTACTATTTGTGTGTGTGTGTGTGTGTGTGTGTGTGTGAGCGAGAGAGAGAGAGAGAGAGAGAGAGAGAGAGAGAGATGGAGTCTTGCTCTGTCACCCAGGCTGGAGTGCAGTGGCGCGATTTCGGCTCACTGCAACTTCCGTCTCCTGGGTTCAAGCGAGTCTCCTTTATCAGCCTCCCGAGTAGCTGGGACTACAGGCATGCGCCACCACGTTCGGCTAATTTTTGTATTTTTAGTAGAAATGGGGTTTCGCCATGTTGGCCAGGCTGGTCCTGAACTCCTGACCTCACCCACCTCGGCCTCCCAAAGTGCTGGGATTACAGGCATGAGCCACCATACCTAGTCCCTGTTCTACATTTTAATGGCCCTCAAATCTGTCCCTTCCTTTCCTTTCCCACTGTCCCTGTCCCAGTTCAGGCCTTTATCATAACTCCCCTGAACTGAATGTCCCCTTCTCTGATTCCCTGCCTCTGAGCTCACTTCCGCAATCCATTCCCCGTGAAGCAGCCAGAGTGATCATCTCAAACTGATCTTAGACCATGCTCTTCTGCTCCTCAAACATCTTCAGTGGCTCCCCATTACCTACACGATACATCTGAAGCTCCCTGCTGTGGTCTACAGTATCTGGGCCTGTGATTGCCTCAGCAGCTCTACCCCCTGCCAAGGCCTGCTCCTCCCTTTTACATCTGACACTTTGGAAAAGGCTGCAACAGAGGAGAAGTTGAAACCTATGCTTTGCCTGGCTGGCTGGAAAGAGTTTGTCAAGGAAGAGGAGGCTTGTGCTCCATGAATACTGTATTTCTTGTGACTTTCTGACAAGGCTCAATATTTTCATCTCTGTTCTCTGTCGGGAACGGTCTTTTGTGTCCCCTTATCCTGGTCATTCCTGGTCTGCTCACATTCACTTTTTTTTTTTTTTTTGGAGTCAGGGTCTCGCTCTGTTGCCCAGGCTGGAGTGCAGTTAGTTCAAGCAATTCTCCCGTCTCAGCCTCCAAAGTAGCTGGGACTACAGGCACCCACCACCACAATGACCTAATTTTTGCATTTTTAGTAGAGTCAGGGTTTCACCATATTGGTCAGGCTGGTCTTCAACTCCTGACTTCAGGTAATCCACCCACCTCAGCATCCCAAAGTGCTGGGATGATCATTCACCCTTTAAGGTCATGCTGTGGGCAACAGCTCCTCCAGGAAGCCTTCCAGGAGTGTTTAGGTTATGCTGCCCACTCCTACATGATCACAGAACTGATAACGCTCCACAAGGGGGAATTTCTCTCTTACAAAAATTCAACTCGAAACAGTCAGGAGGGAAAAAAAAGACAGACAGATGGCGAGACAAATCATTTAAATAATGTGGGACCCTGCGCACCACTCAGCTCTGTGAGTCTATACCCTGTGATGAACATCTTGCTATGATTTCTCTCTCCATCTAGCCCGGGGTCATTTTTCTGGAATCTGTGAGTTTGGGGATCTATGGAGAGAGAATTCTGGGGGTCTTCGAACTTGCACATATCCACTGATGAACTTGTACATATTCATAATTCTTTTCACTAACTCTAACTGAAATTTAGCATGCCCTTCAATTATGAATACAGGCAACAGACTGCAGTGGTATGAGCAATACCCGAGACTTTGACACCAACAGAAACTGCAGATATTTTCATGTCACATTGCTTTGGTGGCAGATGTCTCCAAATATTATTTATACTTGTCATTATTTCAAAATTAGGGTAGTTATTAGACCTGATGCCAAATCTAGTTTAATGTGTTAATAAAGAAGCAAATGCATTATTACTCCACAAATTTCTGATTTTTATATACACTTTGATAGCTGTACTTCAATATAACCACTTTCCTTTTTAATCCTCTGCATTTTTTTGCATTTGAAAATATTATTCAGAGAAGGGGAGCATAATTTTGATCAGATTCCGAAGGGATCTACAACACAGAGAAGGTGACACTGTCCTGCTCTAGACAGTGAGCTAACTGGAGGCAGGGCACCAGGCCCTTCATCTTCCAATCCCCAGCACCTAAAGCAGTGGTCAGTATGCAGTAGGAATTTTTAAAAAATGAACTGAGATATTTTATCTATCTTTCCTTCCTTCTTCCTTCCTTCCCTCCTTCCTTCTTTCCTCTCTTCCATCTGTGTATCTATCATCCATCACCTACCCATCCATCCCTCCATCGCCCCTCCCTCCCTCCCTCCCTCCATCGCCCCTCCCTCCATCGCCCCCCTCCATCGCCCCCTCCCTCCATCACCCCTCCCTCCCTCCATCGCCCCTCCCTCCCTCCATCCATCCATCCATCCATCCATCCATCCATCCATCCATCCAGGAT